>NC_041383.1:349530587-349607555 GCF_002162155.2 Triticum dicoccoides | reverse complement strand
CCAAAGTCGCGCTCTGGAGCGCCTGCCAGAGCGCCGACCGTTGACACCGCGCCTCCCGACCGCCTCGTGCCTTCCCATCGCGCCAGTTGATGTGTCTCGACGTCTGCGACACGCCGCCGTGCCGTCCCCATTGTCTCTCCCTCTCTCTCCCCTCCTGCAGCGCGTGCCCGACGCCGCCCGGCTCGGCCAATGGCCGGCCTCACACGCGCGGGCGCCAGAACCCTCCCCCGCTCTCTCTCCTTCTCACTGGCGCCCTACTCCATCCCCACGAGCGCCGTGGACAGCTCCAACTCCTCTCCCACGGTCTCCAGAGCCGATCCCGCGGGCGCCCGTAGGCCACGCCTACGGTGAACCGCGGCCAGCCTATATAAGGTGCCCCCGAGCCTCTCTCTTCCTCCCTGTCGCCCCTCCACACACCCAATCGGCCTCTCGCACCACTCCTTCCTCTCCAGAACCACCCGAGCTCGAGATCGAGCTCGAGCTCCGCCGCCTCGGCTCGTCGGCGTCCGCGCGGTACAGGCCTTCTCCGCCCCAGCTCTCTCTCGATCTGGAACCGCGAGGCGCCACTGATTCTTTCCCCCCTCGTTTCCCCTTGTTTTGCAGCCGGAACCGGCCGGAGCCACTGACGCCGAAGCACCTCCGCCGCGGGACCTCGTCGCCGGCGAAGCAGGCCACTCCGGCGACCGTCTCCACCACCACCAGAACCGCGACTCGCCCCTGAGTCCGACGGTAGTCTCCGCATCCCTTCCCGTGCCCTGTACCGCCGCCGGCGAGCTCGCCGTCGCCTCTGGCCGGAGGTAGACGACGGCCGCCATGGGGCCGGCCCGTCAGCCACACGCCCTGACGGGTGGGATCCACCCGTCAGGTTTAAAACGTGCGCGCGCGCGCGCACCGATCCGCCGTCGGCCGAAGGCGTATTCAGCCTTTACGCCTTCGACGTGGCGGCCGCGTGGGCTGGGTTTCCCCCCTGGGCCTGCTGCTGCTGTGGCCTCTCTGGCCCAGTGGCACAGCGCCGTTTTTCTTTTTCCTTTTCTGTATTATTTCCAAATATTCCACAGGGCAGAATATTAATCCAAATGCATTGATTCCAATTTCTAAATTCCTAGAATATTGCAACCTATTTAATGGTGCAACTTTCACTCAAATCCAACCACCTTTTCTTCTCTGTAAATATTTAAATGTGGTTTTTAGCATTTAAATAGGCCTTTGAAAATCCATAACTCCTATTTTGCTGCTCCAAAACCAAAACCAAAAGTTGTCCCCTTCCTAGCCTTCCTCCTAGTATTTTACAAAAATAAGTTGACATTTTTGTGAGCAATTTGACTTTTCTGTTTTTATTATTGCCTTATTTTCCCGTTGTTTTCTTGCGACGTTAGATCCCGTATTTGACGAGGTAGCTGAGGAAGAAGGAGGAGCAGGGCCTGAAGACTTTGAAGATCAAGCCAACCAAGGCAAGCAGCCCTTTGACCATGACTATGATACCCCTTTATATGCATGTCATTTTTAGCTCTTTATTATCGATGCATCGGAATCATGATGAGATGGTGAACCACGTGGGTTGGTTACCACGATTACTTCCTCGTTGATACTTGCAGTGTGCATGGCCCTACCTTCTTATGAGGGTTATGCCGGTGGGAGTAGATAGGATGCAAATGTAGATGCTATGCAAATGGGGTGGGTTTGTGCATGGTGAAGGAGGCAATGTGATTTCAAAAGTCTTTTCGAAAACCCCGTCGGGTGCCACTTATGCCCGAGGGAGATGATGAGATGGGTGACCACTTGATGACGAAGTGGTGTGCCAAGGAAGGTGTGTGTTGTTTTCAAAACGGATTGGTCGGAGTTGCGACCGTTATTCCAACCTTACATGCGCGACCACTCTACCCTTATATGGGAAAGGGCATTATTGAGTACCTAGACCGATACTAGCTTGGAGCCGCATTACTAGTGACGGGGGAGAGTTGGTGCTCTCTCTTGGGACGGGGTCGTGCCAGGTAGGGCGGCCATGACTGTTTTCACAGGGCACCGGACACACCGTTGGTACCCCGTGCTTGTGGTATATGATGAAAATGGGAGCGAGGCTCCACAACTTTATGATGTGAAATGTTCGGCACGGGGGTTACTACCAATCGAGTGGACTCCATGTTAGTGTCGTCTAGGGAAAGGTAGTGATCGGGTGCTTACCCCGGGTACTTGAGGTACCGCGGGTCGTGGATGACACGGAAGTTCCCCGGATCTAGTGGGTAAAGTGTGCAACCTCTGCAGAGTGTAAAACTATTCGAATAGCCGTGTCCACGGTCAAGGACAGTTGGGTAACCGCTCTTGGGCTACGTCCACTTGTTTCCAAACCCGGTGTGTGTGAGATGATGGTGTTGTCTTGGATCAAGTCAGAGGACTTGACACGATTGAGATGGGTTGGTGCCCTCTCTGTTTATGATAAATGGGTTGGTGCCCCTTTCTATTTATGTTGATATCTGTGACCAGTTCTTATTGATACTTGAATTCTCTTGATGCATGCTTTATAGGATGTTGAACATGTCATTGCACTCAAAACTAGCTTTATGCAAAACTTTACCTATGTTATGCATTACTGTACCTTGAACCAAATCATGGGTTGCTTGCGAGTACATTCAAAGTACTCATTGGCTTGCCACTGGTTATTTAATTAACCAGGCATGGAAGAACCGGAGTTCGGAGAAGAGTTCTTTGGAGGCGATCATGCGAACTAGGGCGTTTTCCCAGTCAGAATGCCTGTAGGGTTAAGGCAGATGGCATGGGTTCTACTTATCGACGACGTTTTCCGCTGCTATGTTTCATTTGATGTTCAGCCCTTAAGGCTTTATCGATGTAAGACTTGACCATGTTGGTCACTATTTGTGTAAGACGGTATGTATGGATGTAAGACTCTTGTTATTCAGCTTCTGTGTGTTCAGTGAGCATTGATCTCTGGGATCACTGTACACGTGCATTCGGTGATCACGACTTGCGAGTCGGGGTCCCCACAGGCATCAACGATATGTTTAGTAAAAGCCTTATTTTGACTATAAGCATGAGGAAAATTCAACACGGATAGCAACAAGGAAATACAATCTATTAAAGAACAATTATCATAATTAAATTCCTTGAAATCCAAAATAGTGGGTTCATTGCTATGTAAAGTTTTGACCTCTCCAATCCCACTTTTACCAATTTTTGCATCAAGATCGAAAAACTCCGAATCATTGGGACGCCTTTTAACTAAAGTTGACTCATCTCCAGTCCCATCATTATCAAGATTCATATTGCAAAACAAAGATTTAATAGGGGACACATCAATCACTTTTAGATCTTCATCATTATTTCCTTCTAAGCCTTCCGGTCTGGCGGCCATCTTATTAACTAAGGTGGCTTGGTTATCCGAAATTTGGGCTATTGAGTTTTCAAGATGAGCAAACTGAGATCTCAAACCATAAAACTCCTTAGACATATAACCAACCTCTTTATTCACTTATTCCATAAAGCTGTTTTGTTCTTTAAGCTCGTTTCTAAAGAAATTATTATGCTCAAATTGTAAAGTCATAAAGCTTCTAACGTTGTTTTCGATTTCTTCCAACCTTCTAAGGTGAAGATCAGAGTTTTTAGGCAAGGCCATCAGGGCAAACAGGCACACAAGAAGCAAGAGAAAAAGAGGCGAACGGGAAAGAGGGGGCGAATAAAACGGCAAGGGTGAAGTGTGGGAGAGGAAAACGAGAGGCAAATGGCAAATAATGTAATGCGAGGGAGAAGAGTTTGTGATGGGTAATTGGTATGTCTTGACTTGAGGGTAAACCTCCATGGCAACGGCGCCAGAAATCCTTCTCGCTACCTCTTGAGCACTGCGTTGGTTTTCCCTTGAAGAGGAAAGGGTGATGCAGCAAAGTAGTGTAAGTATTTCCCTTAGTTTTTGAGAACTAAGGTATCAATCCAGTAGGAGGCTACACGCAAGTCCCTCGTACCTACACAAACAATCAAGAACCTTGCAACCAACGCGATAAAGGGGTTGTCAATCCCTTCATGGCCACTTGCAAAAGTGAGATCTGATAGAGATAATAATAAGATAAATATTTTTGGTATTTTTATGATATAGATTGGAAAGTAAAGATTGCAAAATAAAGTAGATCGGAAACATATATGATGGAAAATAGACCCGGGGGCCATATGTTTCACTAGTGGCTTCTCTCAAGATAGCATAAGTATTATGGTGGGTGAACAAATTACTGTCGAGCAATTGATAGAAAAGTGCATAGTTATGAGAATATCTAGGCATGATCATGTATATAGGCATCACGTCCGCGACAAGTAGATCGAAATGATTCTGCATCCACTACTATTATTCCACACAGCAACCGCTATCCAGCATGCATGTAGAGTATTAAGTTCATAAGAACAGAGTAACGCATTAGGAAAGATGACATGATGTAGAGGGATAAACTCAAGCAATATGATATAGAGCCCATCTTTTTATCCTCGATGGCAACAATACAATACGTGCCTTGCTGCCCCTGCTGTCACTAGGAAAGGACACCGCAAGATTGAACCCAAAGCTAAGCACTTCTCCTATTGCAAGAAAGATCAATCTAGTAGGCCAAACCAAACTGATAATTCGAACAGACTTTCAAAGATAACCAATCATGCATAAAAGAATCCAGAGGAGATTCAAATATTTCTCATAGATAAACTTGCTCATAAACCCACAATTCATCGGATCTCGACAAACACACCGCAAAAAGAGTTACATCGAATATATCTCCAAGTAGATCGAGGAGAACTTTGTATTGAGATTCAAAGAGAGAGAAGAAGCCATCTAGCTAATAACTATGGACCCCGAAGGTCTATGGTAAACTAGTCACACTTCATCAGAGAGGCTTTGGCGTTGATGTAGAAGCCCTCCGTGGTTGATTCCCCCTCCGGCGGAGCGCCGGAAAAGGCCCCAAGATGGGATCTCACGGGTACAGAAGGTTGTGGCAGTGGAAATAGGGTTTCGTGGTGCTCCTGGATCTCACGGGTACAAAAGTCGGTCAAGGGAGCCACGAGGGTGGGGGGAGCGCCCACCCCCTTGGGCGCGCCTCCCTGCCTCGTGGCTTCCTCGTTTGCTTCTTGACGTCCACTCCAAGCCCCCTGGATTGCGTTTGTTCCAAAAATAACTCTCCTGAAGGTTTCATTACGTTTGGACTCCGTTTGATGTTCCTTTTCTGCGAAACACTGAAATAGGCAAAAAACAGCAATTTGGGTTGGGCCTCCAGTTAATATGTTAGTCCCAAAAATAATATAAAAGCATATAGTAAATCCCATTAAACATCCAAAACAGGTAATATAATAGAATGGAATACGTTGGAGACGTATCAGAAACAGAAAACCACTACTCAAATACTCGAACCCAAAGTCGAATGGTGGTATGGTGGGTTATGTCGTGGGGTTGGCGGAGTTAAGGTGGTGGTGGTCGAAGTGGGTATGCGGAGGCGTAGGCGGCGGTTGACAACACTGCAGAAAATGTAGTTTCGGTAGACGAAGCCGAATGATCTGGGCCAGGAGCCGGATGATCCGGGCGGGTCCGGATGATCCGGGCAGGTCAACTACGCACGGGATGGCTCGGATGAACTCGAAAACGGGGAGATATTCGAGGATTTCGTGGATTTTGGTTGGATTTCGAGGGTGAGATGGTGGGGAAAGGCAAGATCCACTAGTTACACAACGAATCCACGGATCAAAATCAATAAAACATCATCAAAACCAACAAATCACAAAAAAAATTGGGGCTATTTTTGGTGGGGATTTTTGGATTTAGGACAAAATCAATAAAATCAAGCTAGAAAACAAAGGGTAGGGGCTCCAATAACATGATCAACGTGGCTCATGATACCAAGATGATGTAGGGTAGAACCCTAAAGGCCAATCTTTCACGTTTGGAGGGAATCCTACCAAGAACACGAAGAACACAAGAGGGGAAACGAGGGGAAAACACGAGAAAACACTCAACCAACAAGAATAGTCACACATGCGCTAGATCTCTGAGAGGAGGTCTTGAATCTAACGAGGATCTTCTCCGAAGAGGTGTCGGTCCCTCACGGTGGAGTAGATCTGGATGGATGAGCAAGGCTCTATCTCAATATATGAGCTATCACAATGCTAACCCTAGAAGAGAGGTGGAGGAGTCATATATATAGGCTAAGGGGTCGAAGGGGTATATGGGCCTCAGCCCAACACGTGCACGTAGGCCGGGTCCGGATGATCCGGGTGGGGAGCCAGATGGTCTGGGTGTTGGCCCGGATGAGTTGATGATGCATGCGGTGGCGGCATTGGCCCGAATGTCCGGATGGGGATCTGGATGTCCGGCTGGTGTCCGAATGATCTGGGTGCTAGTTCGGATGATCTTGCGCGTGCTCTTGTCATTGGTCCAAGTGAAGTTGTAGGAGATGTAGATGCTTCCATGGGGATGATCGTGGGATGCTCCGCATCAGGAGGTCTTGAGTTCTTCTCATTAGGGGTCTTGAATCCAAGTGGATCTTCTTCGAAGAGGCTCGGTCTCTCTCGAAGGAGCAGATTCGGATGGATGAGTGAGGCTCTATCTCACAAATGAGCTATCACAACGCAAACCCTAGAAAGAGGGTGGAGGAGGTCTATGTATAGTCTAACTAGACGAAAGGGTAAGTTGCTTCGGCCCAACACACAGGCGATCACACAGGCGTCGGACGTCCAATGGTCACCGGTCATCCGAAGGCTCACGAGGGTCTGGACGTCCGATATCGGTCGGCCGTCCGATGTTTCAGTTCTGGTCAGGAGTTGTCGGTCGTCCGGTCGGGGTCGGCCGTCCGGTCGTCTGGAAGTCTCCATTCTTCCGTGTTTTGGCTTGGGTGTGGTGGTGCCGGCCGTCCGGGCGCTGGGAGATGTTGGACGTCCGGTCGGCGTCGGTCGTTCGGCTGCTGTAGCATGCGAAGGCTGGGACTAGGCTGGTGGGTTGGAGCCTCCAGGCGTCGGACGTATGAGAGGTGTCGGTCGTCCGAAGACTCAGAGTTTCAAGCGGTACTTCTTCTTGTCCATTGAACTTGATGTCCTCGCCGTCTTGTCCGTTGGGTGCAGCTGGTCCATGGCTTCCCTCCAAATACCTGATCACACATAGGGTCTCCGCATGAGTTAGTAGCCATTTCTCATAAGTAGAAAGTGGTAGTTCGGAGAGGAGCGAGTTCACCTTATCTTCGATAGCCTTTGCATGAGCTCTTGCCATTGGTCCAAGTGGTGTCGTGGGAGATGTAGATACGTCCATGGGGATGATCGTGGGATACTCCGCATCATCTCCCCCCCCCTTGGGAAAGATCCGACCTCGGATCCAAAGCTTCATCACCATGGTATGGCGAGAGGTCTTTGACATTGAAGATGTCACTCATGTTGTACTTGTCGCATGGGAGGTCGATCTTGTATGTGTTGTTGTTGTAGCGTGCTAGCACCTTGAAGGATCCATTGGCTCGGGGTAGAAGTTTGGACTTGCGTTCATTGGGGAAGCGGTCCTTGCAAACGTGTAGCCACACGAATATCATGGGTTGCTTGTTGATGTTGAGCTTGGTCGCGAGTCGTTGTACTTGGCGCTCTACGGTGAGCCTTGTATCTTCATGCGTCTTCTTGAGGTAGCTTACTCATGCACTCCCGTCCATGTTGGTGCGCTCTTGTAGTGCAAGAGGTAGAATGTCCAATGGGTACAACGGGTTGAAACCATAGACGACCTCGAAAGGGGACTTGCTGGTAGTCGAATTTCTTGCGCAATTGTAGGCGTATTCGGCGATGAGTAGACACTCCTCCCACTCCTTGATGTTCCTCTTGATCAACACACATAGTAGAATGGAGAGTATTCGGTTCGTCACCTCCGTTTGGCCGTCGGTTTGAGGGTGGTATGCCGAAGAGAACAAAAGCTTGATTCCGAGCATGGCGCATAGAGTCTTCCAAAAGTAACTCAAGAACTTGACATCGCGGTCCGAGACAATCGTCTTTGGCACTCCGTGTAGGCCCAAGATTTCCCTATCAATATGTGTAGCATCTTCTATCTTTTTGCATGGGATAAAATGAGCCATTTTAGAGAATCGGTCCACAACAACAAACACGGAATCCTTTCCGTTTTGAGTTCTAGGCAAACCAAGTACAAAATCCATGCTAATGTCTTCCCAAGGTCGATAAGGAATAGGAAGAGGCGTGTAAAGACCATGGGATTGAGCTTTAGACTTAGCTATGTGACATGTAGAGCATCGGTTGGTGAAACGTGAGATGTCACAGAATATCTTGGGCCAAAAGTAGTCCTTGGAGAGCGCGGCAAAGGTCTTCTTGCGTCTGAAGTGTCCCATTAGTCCGCCTCCATGAGCCTCTTGCAAAAGGAGCAAACGAAGAGAAGACTCGGGAATGCAAAGTTTGTTAGCTCTCTTAAGATAATCATCATTGATGTAATATCGTTCCCAAGATGTATGCATCAAACATTTGGCATAAGGAATAGCAAAAGTAGGATCATGCGCATACAAGTCTTTTATGTGCTCAAAGCCAATGACATTCAATTCAAGTTTAGTTACAAGTCTGCATATGCGGGAAAGAGCATCCGCCACTACATTTTTCTTACCCTTCATGTACTTGATGACATAAGGAAATGACTCAATGAATTCACTCCATTTAGCGTGACACTTGTTCAACTTAGTTTGTCCTTTTAAGTACTTCAGCGTTTCATGATCGGTATGAGTGATAAATTCATGAGGGCGAAGATAATGTTCCCGTTCATGCAAAACTCGCACTAAAGCATATAGCTCTTTGTCATAGATGGGATAATTAATGAATGTCTAGTTATGCCAATGGGTTTATCCGAAGCACCCAGTACTTTCATGCGAGTCATGCACTTTTGTTCTTCGTCCTTATGTTGGTGTATTTTGTTGTGGTCTATTTTGATGATATTCTTGTCTTTAGCTAATCTCTCAAAGATCATGTCACCCATCTTAGAACCATGTTGCAAACCCTTAGGAAAGAGCGCCTTTATGCTAATCTGGACAAATGCCTTTTTGGTGTTGATAAGCTTGTATTCTTGGGTTTTTTGTGTCTTCTAAGGGTGTTCATGTAGATGAATCTAAGATCAATGCTATTAAAACATGGCCCCAACCAACCAACTTGCCACAAGTGCATAGTTTTCTTGGTTTAGCGGGTTTCTATCGTAGATTTGTGAAGGATTTTACCACCATAGCTTCACCTTTACATTCCTTGAGTAAGAAAAACGTGCCATTTGTTTGGGGACCAGCCCAAGATACCGCATTTAATGAGCTTAAGAATTTTCTTACTCATGCTCCCGTGCTTTCGTTACCCAACTTTGACAAACCTTTTGAGATTCATTGTGATGCTAGTGGTCATGCCATAGGAGGTGTGTTAACGCAAGAAAAGTCCCCCATAGCATATTTTAGCAAAAAACTTTCCGGAGCGCAACTCAATTACCCCATCTATGACAAAGAGCTATATGCTTTAGTGCGAGTTTTGCGTGAATGGGAACATTATCTTCGCCCTCACGAATTTATCATTCATACCGATCATGAAACGCTTAAGTACTTCAAAGGACAAACTAAGTTGAACAAGCGTCATGCAAAATGGAGTGAATTTATAGAGTCTTTTCCTTATGTCATCAAGTACATCAAGGGTATGGAAAACGTAGTGGCGGATGCCCTTGCCCGCATATGCATGCTTGTTACTGAACTTGAATTTAATGTCATCGGCTTTGAGCACATAAAAGACTTGTATGAGCATGATCCTACCTTTGCTATTCCTTATGAAGTGTTTGACACATACATCTTCGGAACGATATTACATCAAGGATGATTATCTTATGAGAGCTAACAAACTTTGCATTCCCGAGTCTTCTCTTCATTTGCTCCTTTTGCAAGAGGCTCATGCTGGTGGACTCATGGGACACTTTGGATGCGACAAGAAATTCGTCACGCTCTCCAAGAACTACTTTTGGCCCAAGATGTTCCGCGACGTCTCAGGCTTCACCAACCGATGCTCTGCATGTCGCAAAGCTAAGTCAAAAGCTCAAGCCCATGGTATTTACTTTCCTCTTCCTATTCCTTATCAACCTTGGAAAGACATTAGCATGGATATTGTACCTGGTTTGCCTACAACTCAAAATGGAAAGGATTTTGTGTTTGTTATTGTGGACCGATTCTCTAAAATGGCTCATTTTATCCCATGCAACAAGATAGATGATGCTTCACATATTGCAAATTTCTTTTGTAGGGAAATCTTGCGCCTACATGGAGTGCCAAAGACGATCATCTAGGACCGCGACGTCAAGTTCTTGAGTTACTTTTGGAAGACTCTATGCACCAAGCTCGGAATCAAGCTCTTGTTCTCTTCGGCATACCATCCCCAAACCGACATCCAAACGGAGATGATGAACCGAACACTCTCCACTCTACTTCGCGTGTTGATCAAGAAGAACATCAAGGAGTGGGAGGAGTGCCTACCCATCGCCGAGTACGCCTACAACTGCGCAAGACATAAGACTACCGACAACTCCCCCTTCGAGGTCGTCTACGGCTTCAACCCATTGTCCCCATTGGACATTCTACCTCTTCCACTACTAGAGCGCACCAACATGGACGCGAGTGCACGAGCAAGCTACCTCAAGAAGATGCATGAAGATACAAGGTTCACCATCGAGCGCCAAGTAAAAGGACTCGCGACCAAGCTCAACATCAACAAGCAACCCATGATATTACACATAGGAGATCTTGTGTGGCTACACCTTCGCAAGGACGGCTTCCCCAACGAACGCAAGTCCAAACTTCTACCCCGAGACGATGGACCCTTCAAGGTGCTAGCACGCTACAACAACAAGGCGCACAAGATCGACCTCCCACGCAACAAGTACAATGTGAGTGACACCTTCAATGTGAAAGACCTCTCGCCATACCATGGTGATGAAGTTTTTGATCTGAGGTCGGATCTTTCCCAAGGGGGGGGATAATCAGGAGCATCACACGATCATCCCCATGGACATGTCTACATCTCCCACGACACCACTTGGACCAATGATAAGAGCTCGAGCAAAGGCTATCGAAGATAAGGTGAACTCGCTCCTCTCCAAACTACCACTTTCTACCTATGAGACATGGCTACTACCTCATGCAGAGCACCTATGTGTGATCAGGTATTTGGAGGGAAGCCATGGACCAGCTGCACCCAATGGACAAGACGGCGAGGACACAAAGTTCAAAGGACAAGAAGAAGGACCGCTCGAAACTCCCAGTCATCGGACGACTGACGCTGACTGGACGTCTGACGCCTGGAGGCTCCAAAGGACCAGCAAGTCCTAGCCTTCGCACGCTACAGCGGCCGGACAACCGACACTGACCGGACGTCCGACAACTCGCAGTGCCCGGACGACCGAGCCTCTCCGGATGACCGGCACCACCACACCCGAGCCAAAACATCGGAAGAACCGAGACTTCCGGACGACCGGATGACCGACCCCGACCGGATGTCGGATAATTCCAGACCAGAGCTAAAACATCAGACGCCGACGGGCACCGGACATCCAGACCCTCCCGAGCCTTCGGACGACCAGTGACCGTCGGACGTCCGACGCCTGTGTGACCGCTCGTGTGTTTGGGCCGAAGCCACTTACCCTTTCGTGCACTTAGACTATAAATAGACCTCCTCCTCCCTGTTTCTAGGGTTGGCATTGTGATAGCTCATACATTGAGATAGAGCTTTGCTCATCCATACAGATCTACTCCATCACGAGGGACCGACACCTCTTCGGAGAAGATCCACCTGGATTCAAGACCTTCGAGAAGACCCTCTTCAAGACCTCCTCACAGAGAAGAACCGGTTACCCTATGTATCGTCCCTTGTGGGATTCAGATCTTGTACACTTTTGTGTTTCGAGGATCTAGCGCATGGTTGAGTGTTTTCTCTTGTATTTCCCTCGTTCCCCCTCTCGTGTTCTTTGTGTTCTTCGTAGGATTCCCTCCAAACATGAAAGATCGGGCGTCTAGGGTTCTACCCTACATCAGTGTGTTAACGCAAGAGAAGCGCCCCATAGCATACTTTAGTGAGAAAAATTCCGGAGCGCAACTCAATTATCCCATCAAAAATAGTAATATGCTTTAGTGCGAGTTTTGCATGAATGGGAATATTATCTTCGCCCTCATGAATTTATCATCCATACCAATCATGAAACACTCAAGTACCTAAAGGGTCAAACTAAGTTGAACAAGCGTCATGCTAAGTGGAGTGAATTCATTGAGTCATTTCCTTATGTCATCAAGTACATCAAAGGTAAGGAAAAGTTGTGGCAGATGATGTTTCCCGCATATGCATGCTTGTCAATAAACTTGAATTGAGTGTCATTGGCTTTGAGTACATAAAAGACTTGTATGCGCATGATCCTACTTTCGCAATTCCCTATGCCAAGCGTTTGACGCATACATCTCGGGAACGCTATTATATCAAGGATTATTATCTTATGAGAGCTAACAAACTTTGCATCCCCGAGTCTTACCTTGGTTTGCTCCTTTTGCAAGAGGCTCATGGAGGGGGACTGAGGGAGTCTTGGATTAGGGGGTGTTCGGATGGCCGGACTAAGACCTTTGGCCGGACTCCCGAACTATGAAGATACAAGATTGAAGACTCCATCCCGTGTCCGGATGGGACTTTCCTTGGCGTGGAAGGCAAGCTTGGCGATACGATATGAAGATCTCCTCCCATTGTAACCGACTCTGTGTAACCCTAGCCCTCTCCGGTGTCTATATAAACCGGAGAGTTTTAATCCGTAGGACGAACAACAATCATACAATAGGCTAGCTTCTAGGGTTTAGCCACTCCGATCTCGTGGTAGATCTACTCTTGTACTACCCATATCATCAATATTAATCAAGCAGGAGTAGGGTTTTACCTCCATCGAGAGGGCCCGAACCTGGGTAAAAACATCGTGTCCCTTGTCTCCTGTTACCATCCGCCTAGACGCACAGTTCGGGACCCCCTACCCGAGATCCGCCGGTTTTGACACCGACATTGGTGCTTTCATTGACAGTTCCTCTGTGTCGTCACCTTTAGGCCCGATGGCTTCTTCGCTCGACAATCGCGATGCAGTCCAGGATGAGACTTTTCTCCCCGGACAGATCTTCGTATTCGGTGGCTTCTCACTGCGGGCCGACTCGTTCGGCCATCTGGAGCAGATCGAAAGCTACGCCCCTGGCCACAAGGTCAGGTTTGGAAGCTTAAATTACACGGCCGACATCCGTGGGGACTTGATCTTCGATAGATTCGAGCCACGACCGGGCGCGCCGCACTGTCACGATGGGCATGATTTAGCTCTGTCATCGAACAACACTCAGAGCGTCGCTCAGGTGTCCGCTCCGACCATTAGCTCGGAGCCCGCTGCGACAGTCGGGGACGGACAGTTGGACGCCGCCCCGGAAGCTGGAACCTCTATGGTGATAGAGCCGGATACCAGCCTAGTCCCTCGCAAGGCCCGTGACTCCAAGTTGCCGGACTCCGATCCGGACTCCCTAAATCCCGCACCTCTTCTGATTAAGCCCGACTGGGCTCCGGTCATGGAGTTCACCGCCGCGGATGTCTCTCAGCACTCGCCTTTCGGCAATATCCTGAATTCGTTAAAGTCTCTCTCTTTGTCAGGAGAGCCCTGGCCGGACTACGCCCAACCCGGTTGGGATGTGGACGACGAAGAAATTCGTAGCCCACCCACCACCCACTTCGTAGCCACTGTCGACGATTTAACCGACATGCTCGACTTTGACTCCGAAGACATTGAAGGCATGGACGCCGATGAAGGAGACGATCAAGAACCAGCACCTATAGGGAAATGGAAAGCCACCTCGTCATATGACATATACATGGTGGACACCCCTAAAGCGGGGGATGGCGAGGAGAAAATGGAGGATGACCCCTCCAAGAAGCAACCCAAGCGCCGACGTCAGCGCCGCCGCTCTAAGTCCTGCCAAAGCAAAAACGGCGATTCCAGCACCAGAGATAACAACACGCCGGACAGTGCCGAAGACAACCCCCTCCAGCAGGATTCAGTGCAGGAGGACGAAGGAGCCAGCCCTCATGAGAGAGCGGCCGACAAAGAGGATGAGGATGACAATTACATGCCTCCCTCCGAAGACGAGGCAAGCCTCGACGACGACGAATTCGTCGTGCCAGAGGATCCTGTCGAACAAGAGCGTTTCAAACGCAGGCTCGTAGCCACGGCAAGCAGCCTCAAGAAGAAACAGCAGCAGCTTAGAGCTGACCAAGACTTGCTAGCCGACAGATGGACCAAAGTCCTGGCGGCCGAAGAGTATAAACTAGAATGCCCATTCAAGAGCTACCCAAAGCGCAGGCTGCTACCCCAACTTGAGGAGGAAGCAACTAAACCTACATCACCAGCATACGATGCGCTCGATCGGCCACCACCCCGTGGCCGCGATAGAGAGCCTTCAGGCCCTCAACCCAAGCTGCACCCCGACACCGCTCAAAACATACCAGAGTACGGGGAGACACAACAGACCTACGAGACATCTTGGAGAATAAGGCAAGGCAAACAAGATCGATCTACGGATCGCATGGGCACCCCGCTTCACGTGACGCTAGCCGTCACGCCGGACACAATAAGTATGGACCGGCCGAATACAAAAGACCAAGATCGTCCGAGCTGCATCGTGATATAGCCCAGTACAGGGGCGCCGCACACCCACTATGCTTCACAGATGAAGTAATGGATCATCAAATCCCCGAGGGCTTCAAAACCGTAAACATTGAATCATACGATGGCACAACAGATCCCGCAGTATGGATCGAGGATTATCTCCTTTATATCCACATGGCCCGTGGTGATGATCTACACGCCATCAAATACCTTCCCCTCAAGCTCAAAGCACCAGCTCGACATTGGCTTAACAGCCTGCCAGCAGAGTCAATTAGTTGTTGGGAGGACCTGGAATCCGCATTCCTTGACAACTTCCAGGGCACGTATGTGCGACCACCAGACGCTAATGACCTAAGCCACATAATCCAGGAACCAGAGGAATCGGCCAGACAATTCTGGACACGGTTCCGAACCAAGAAAAACCAAATAGTCGATTGTCCGGACGCCGAGGCCCTTGCAGCCTTCAAACACAACATCCGAGACGAATAGCTTGCCCGGCACCTAGGACAGGAAAAGCCAAAGTCTATGGCAGACCTAACGACACTCATGACCCGCTTCTGTGCGGGAGAAGACAGCTGGCTGGCTCGTAGCAATAACATAACCAAGAGCCCCGGCAATTCGGATACCAAGGATAACAATGGCAGGTCACGTCGCAACAAGCATAAGCGCCACATTAACGGTGACAATACTGAAGATACGGCAGTCAATGCTGGATTCAGAGGCTCTAAACCGGGTCAACGGAAGAAGCCATTCAAAAGAAACCCTCAGGGCCCATCCAGCTTACACCGGATACTCGATCGCTCGTGCCAGATACACGGCACCCCCGAACAGCCTGCCAATCACACCAACAGGGATTGTTGGGTGTTCAAGCAGGCAGGCAAGTTAAGTGCCGAGACCAGAGACAAGGGGCTACATAGCGATGACGAGGAGGGGCCCCGGCGGCCGAATAACAAAGGACAGAAGGGATTTCCCCCGCAAGTTCGGATGGTGTATATGATATACGCAACCCACATCCCCAAAAGGGAGCGGAAGCGTGCTCTCAAGGACGTCTATGCGCTGGAGCCAGTCGCCCCAAAGTTCAACCCATGGTCCTCATGCCCGATCACCTTCGATCGAAGGGACCATCCCACCAGCATCCGTCACGGCGGATTCGCCGCACTGGTCCTAGACCCAATTATCGACGGATTTCACCTTACTAGAGTCCTAATGGACGGCGGTAGTAGCCTGAACCTGCTTTATCAGGACACAGTGCGAAAAATGGGCATCGATCCTTCAAGGATAAAACCCACAAAGACAACCTTCAAAGGTGTCATACTAGGGGTAGAAGCCAGCTGTACAGGCTCGGTCACACTTGAGGTGGTCTTTGGATCCCTGGATAACTTCCGGAGCGAGGAGTTAATCTTCGACATAGTCCCATTCCGCAGCGGCTATCACGCCCTGCTCGGACGAACCGCATTCGCAAAATTCAATGCGGTGACGCACTACGCATATCTCAAGCTCAAGATGCCAGGACCTCGCGGAGTCATCACAGTAAACGGAAATACCGAACGCTCTCTCCGAACGGAGGAGCACACGGCGGCCCTGGCGGCGGAAGTATAGAGTAGTCTCTCAAGGCAGTTCTCCAATCCAGGCGTCAAACGTCCGGACAACGTCAAGCGAGCCCGAAGTAACCTACAACAAATCCGGCTGGCACGTTCCGAGCAAGCATAGCAGTGCGGCCCCAACCCCAACCCCCGCCAAACGGCGATACTGGTACCACGCGTACATAATTACGCCTTAGAGATACCATGGGCATAAGGGGAGGGGCACAACAACGGCACGCCCAGAATGCGGTGTTTTCCTTTTCACACACTTTCAGGACCCAACTATTCGAAAGGCCTGTCCGGCAATACACTCGTCGAACCCACGATGCAACAGCCAGGGAGGAAGCAAGCCACGTCAAAAGTCCAGGTGGTCTCTATAACGAGTTTAATACCTGTTTTACTTACAATCCCGCAGCTTGCCCCTGGAGGGGAATATGTCCAATACTCCCATCTCTTGCTTACCGCACTGCTTGTATCGTTCTGCTTTCGCAGCAGCCCTTTTTAATAAACAATATATAGCTCTTACCTATTATTATTTTTACATACAAATATGTTCAGTCATGACATTCTGCAACCGTACACTTTGGTACGGATAATACACCAGGGGCTTACAACACCCCATAACATGGTGTGAGAAGATCGAACACTCTAACGAGTGCGGCACCCCGAACTTATAGCACTATATGCATCGGCTCCGAATCATGTCTTTGGTCAATAGTTGGGTTTGCCCGGCTCCCATGTTTTGGTACCTTACGTTCCGCATTGTTGGCTAAGGTAGCGCTGGGAGAACTACTGCGGTTGTGCCCCAGTTGAGCTGGGTTAACACCTCAGTAGAGAAAGCTAAAACTGACTGTCATGATAGTGCGAGAGACCGGTCGCTGTTCGGGAGGTTTCTTCGAGTCCTTAAAGACTTATGCCGCTTCGAGCGAGGAACCGGACTTATCCGGCCTAGGCGTGGATAGCGCCCCGAACTCGGTCTTCCGAATACTAGGGGCTTTGCCGAAATTTAAAATTATAGAATTCTATGGCTAAGTGAGAGCGATAAAGCATTATAAGTCTGACGGCCTGGTTCGTTGTGCTGAACGCCTCCCTAGATGGACCCGAGAATGGGAACAAGAGCGCTCAGATTTATCCCGAACACCCCAGCACTCGTGGCATGGAGGTCGAAGCCGACGACTTGCATCTCTCAGATTTAATAAACGGCCGCACAAAAGGTAATATTTTAAACTAACAAGTGTTGCTTAACGCATATGAACAAAGCTTCAGCATACATGATAACAAATGTGAGTCTACTCAAAAATTACATCTTTGGAGCACTCATCTGCTATACGGCGGGCACCCTTCAGAACGCCATTATAATACATCTCGGGCATACGATACTCCTTGCCCAGTGGTGGCGCGTCCGTCAACAGCTTCTCCGTGTCTAGCTTGCCCCAGTGCACCTTAGCGCAGGCAAGGGCCCGACGGGCACCTTCAATACAAACGGAGCGCTTGACGACCTCGATCCATGGACACGCGCCCACCAGTTGCCGCACCAGACCGAAGTAGCTCCCAGGCATGACTTCTCCAGGCCAAAGCCGAGCTATGAGGCCCTTTATGGCCTGTTCGGCCACCTTGTGGAGCTCGACCAGCTGCTTCAGCTGGTCGCTCAGGGGCACCAGACGTTCGGCCTCAGCATACTGAGACCAGAACACTTTTTCCGTCGAGCTCCCCTCTTCGGCTCGGTAGTATGCGGCGGCATCAGACACACTACAGGGCAGATTGGCGAACGCTCCTAGAGAGCTCCAGATTCGGGTAAGTAGCAGATAATTAACTTATATATTTTTGCTTTGCATAAAGAATGCCTTACCCGCCGCTATCTTCTTCATCACCTCGATCTCCTGAAGGGCCTTCTCGGCTTCGGCCTTAGCGGTCTTGGCACTCTCAAGAGCCAAGGCAAGCTCGGACTCTCGAGTCTTCGAGTCACGCTACAAACTCTCGTGTTTTTCCACGAGAGCCTGGAGCTCTTGCCGCACCTCCGCCACCCGCGCCTCCTGCTTCTCTCGCTCGGTGCGCTCCAAGGCCGCACTCTTTTCGGCCTTGGAGGCCGCCTCCTTCAGGGTCGCCACCTCGGTCGTGGCCCCTGCAACATTTACGTTGGTCCTGTTATTATTTTGCAACCAAGTATTTCTATATACATTTACAGGAGGTACTATGTACCCTCTTTATCCTCGAGCTGCTTCTTGGCACGGCCGAGCTCGCTCTCGGACCGCTCGAGGCTTTCCTTCAATACATTGACCTCCGCAGTCAGTGCGTCAAAGGTCAGTAGTGCGGCCTGCATTCCCATATTGACATATTTCTATTAGACTCCTGCGTATATCTTTTTAGATCCTCAGCTCGGCTTTTCTTTCCGAACACCGAACTGAGCATCAGGGGCTACTGTCTATGCGGTAATATTTTTTATATATGTTTTTGAACACATACCTCAAAGCCCATTAACAGGCTTGTGCAGGCTTCCGTCAGCCCGCTCTTGGCGGACTGAACCTTCTGAATCACCGCACTCATAACAGTGCGGTGTTCTTCGTCGACGAAGGCGCCGTTAAGCGCCTCCAGGGAATTGTCCGGCGCCTCCGGTTGGACGAAAGTCGCCGGCGTCGTAGGCTTGCCCTTCTTATGAAGGCGCCGCCTGTCGGACTCTGGAACCACTGATGGTTCCGGAGCAGTGTCCAGCCCGGGGCTGGACTTAGATCCCTCCGGGGCTTTACCCCCTTTGGTCCTGGAGTCCGGAAGGTCGCCTTGTGGCGCCTCCAGGACCACCTCCTCCTGGTTTTGTCCCCTACAGGACTCCATCTCAGCATCGTCTGTAGGGGAGGAGGCCGTCGGAAGTGAAGCGCTATTCACGTCCGACGAATTCAGAGATCCGCTCGACGAATCGCCAAGCTGAGCTCTAGGCGGACTGCATGATTAGCTTCGGCGTTAAAAGCTATCGAATAATAAAGGAGTGCAATAAGTCATTCGGGTAGCCTGACACTTACGATTTTGCCAGGGTCTTGACCCTGGATGGCCAGTCCCCCCTGCCGTCTTCGGCGTCGGGGGCGTAGTCCGGCAAAAGGGTCTTCCCCTTCTTGGACCCTCCGGCTTCCCCAGTTGGGGCGGCCTTTCTCTTCTTTCCTCCCTCCGTTGGAGGGGGAGAGGCATCTTCTTCTTCTTCCTCCTCCTCGTCTTTGGAGGCGGAGGGTGCGTTGGGGTCGTCGGGCAAATCCGACGACTCCGAGCACCGGGAACTCTTTCGGGTCCCCATGGCCTTCTCCTTGGCCTTCTTCTCCGGCACCACGTGAGGTGCCGGAACTAGTAGCTTCGCTAAGTGTGCATCTACTGGGCCTTTGGGCAAAGGGGCCGGACAGTCGAACTGTCCGGATGTCCTCTTCCAGTCCTGTCAAAGGAACGGGAGTTTAGATCCCACATAAAGTCACACTATGAAATTCGGGTATCCCGTAAGGGACTAAATGTAAGCTTACTTCGGAGGCTTGACGTTTGGCGCAGATTCCGCGATCCTCGGTGACGGGAGGGGAGACCCCGGAACTCTTGAAAAGCACCTTCCAGGCATCCTCGTGCTTCGTTTCGAAGAGCGGGATAGAGTCTGGTGCTGGGCCGGGTCGAACTCCCACAAAATGAAGTCCCGTCGTTGACACGGGAGGATCCGGCGGAAGAGCATGACCTGGACCACATTGACAAGCTTGACCTTCTTGGTCACCAGGTCTTGGACGCAGGTTTGGAGTCCGGTCACCTCTTTCGGATTGCCCCACGACAGGCCCGTCTCTTTCCAAGATGTGAGCCGGGTGGGGATGCCGGGTCGAAATTCGGGGGCCGCTGCCCATTTAGGGTCACGCGGCTCGGTGATATAAAACCAACTCGATTGCCACCCTTTGATAGTTTCCACGAAGGCACCCTCGAGCCAGGTGACGTTGGCTATCTTGCCCACCATGGCACCTCCGCATTCCGCCTGTCGGCCTTGCACAACCTTCGGCTTGACGCTGAAGATCTTCAGCCATAGGCCAAAGTGGGGCTGGATGCGGAAGAAGGCCTCGCACACGACGATAAACGTCGTGATATTAAGGATGAAGTTCGGAGCCAGATCGTGGAAGTCCAGGCCGTAGTAGAACATGAGCCCCCGGAAGAACGGGTGAAGAGGAAAACCCAGTCCGCGGAGGAAATGGGGAAGAAAAACAACCCTCTCATGGGGCCTGGGGGTGGGGATGAGTTGCCCCACGTCTGGAAGCCGGTGTGCGATGTCGTTAGACATGTATCCGGCCTTCCTCAGGTTTTTGATTTGCCCCTCCGTGACGGAGGAGGCCATCCATCTACCTCCCGCTCTGAACATGGTTGGAGAAGGTTGAGGTGGGAAGTGCGGGCTTGGGCGCTGGAGCTCGAGCTCGCAGGGACGGATAAGCAGAGGAGGAAGAAGGCGTGAATGGAAAGGGCGGATTCTTATCCCCTTATATGGGCGGCCAAAACTACGAGCCCCCCTTCGGCCTAATAAAAACTCGCTTATCTCCCAAGCGCCGCGGTTAGTGGCGCGGTTGGGTTACCCACGCCCGTATTGATGAGAATCCCGGAATAAGGGGACACGATCTCTGCTTTGACAAGACGTGCCAAGGAAACCGCCTCGCTAAACGCGCTGAGGTGGAACAATAAAATGAATAAAAGCCTGGCCGTGGCATGATGTCACGCCGCGGAATACGTCGGCAGATCCGATTAACGCAAATATTATTCTCTCTATGGTGGAATGTGGAACTTATTTTGCAGAGCCGGACACTACCCTGGTGTTCAACATATTCTATGGAATATTCGGAGGAGGAACCCGCCTTGCAATGCCGAAGACAACTTGTGCACCGGACTCGTCGTCATTGAAGCCTGGTTCAGGGGCTACTAAGGGAGTCCTGGATTAGGGGGTGTCCGGATGGCTGGACTAAGACCTTTGGCCGGACTCCCGGACTATGAAGATACAAGATTGAAGACTCCGTCCCGTGTCCGGATGGGACTTTCCTTGGCGTGGAAGGCAAGCTTGGCGATACGATATGAAGATCTCCTCCCATTGTAACCGACTCCGCGTAACCCTAGCCCTCTCCGGTGTCTATATAAACCGGAGAGTTTTAGTCCGTAGGACGAACAACAATCATACCATAGGCTAGCTTCTAGGGTTTAGCCACTCCGATCTCGTGGTAGATATAATCTTGTACTACCCATATCATCAATATTAATCAAGTAGGAGTAGGGTTTTACCTCCATTGAGAGGGCCCGAACCTGGGTAAAAACATCGTGTCCCTTGTCTCCTGTTACCATCCGCCTAGACACATAGTTCGGGACCCCCTACCCGAGATCCACCAGTTTTGACACCGACAGGGACTAATGGGACACTTTGGACGCGACAAGACATTCGCTACACTCTCCAAGAACTATTTTTGTCCCAAGATGTTCCGTGATGTCTCACACTTCACAAACTGTTGCTCTACATGTCGCAAATCTAAGTCAAAAGCTCAATCCCATGGTCTTTACAAGCCCCTTCCTAATCCTTATCAACCTTGGGAAGACATTAGCATGGAATTTGTACTTGGTTTGCCTAGAACTCAAAATGGAACGGAATCCGTGTTTGTTGTTGTGGACCAATTCTCTAAGATGGCTCATTTTATCCCATGCAACAAGATAGACGATGCTTCACATATTGTAAATCTTTTTTGTAGGGAAATCTTGCGCCTCCATGGAGTGCCAAAGACAATTTATCGGACCGCTACATCAAGTTCTTGAGTTACTTTTGGAAGACTCTATGAGCCAAGCTCGGAATCAAGCTCTTGTTCTCTTCGGCAGACCATCCTCAAACCGACGACCAAACGGAGGTGACGAACCGAACACTCTCCACTCTTCTGCGCGTGTTGATCAAGAGGAATATCAAGGAGTGGGAGGAGTGCTTACCCATCGCCTAGTACGCCTACAACCACGCAAGACATTCGACTACCGGCAAGTCCCCCTTCGAGGTCGTCTATGGTTTCAACCCATTATCCCCATTGGGCATTCTTCCTCTTCCACTACAAGAGCGCACCAACATGGACGCGAGTGCACGAGCGAGCTACCTAAAGAAGATGCATGAAGATACAAGGCACACCATCGAGCGCCAAGTACAATGACTCGCGACCAAGATCAACATCAATAAGCAACCCATGATATTAAACATCGAAGATCTTGTGTGGCTACACCTTCACAAGGACGCTTTCCCAACGAATGCAAGTCCAAAATTCTACCACGAGCCGATGGACCCTTCAAGGTGCTAGCATGCTACAACAACAATGCTTACAAGATCGACCTCCCAAGCGACAAGTACAACGTGAGCGGCATCTTCAGTGTCAAAGACCTCTCGCCATACCATGGTGATGAAGGTTTCGATTTGAGGTTGGATCTTTCCCAAGTGGGGGGGTGGAGATGATGTCGACCATCCCACGATCATCCCCATGGACGTATCTACATCTCCCATGGCACCACTTGGACCAATGACAAGAGCTCGAGCAAAGGCTATCAAAGATAAGGTGAACTCGCTCCTCTCCGAAATCCCACTTTCTACACATGAGGCAGGGCTACTACCTCAAGCAAAAACACTTTGTGTGATCAGGTACTTGGAGGAAGGCCACGGAACAGCTACATCCAATGGTCAAGACGGCAAGGACACCAAGTATGAAGGACAAGAAGAAGAGCTACCGAAGAAGCTCCAGAGAGTGGACGTCTGCCCAGGACCAGACGTCCGGCGCCTGACGCTCCAGCCAGCGGACGTCCGACTAGGACCGAACATTCGACACCTAAAGGCCCAGCCGACCCAAGTCCCAGCCGACGAGAGCTACAGCAAGAGGATGTTCGGACGGCCGGCAATGCTGCCCAGCGAGCGGATGTCCGACCCCCACCACACGACCGACAATTCCACTCCCGAGCCGATTCTGCGGAAGACCGAAGCGACCGGACGATTGGCGACCGAACGACCAGCCACCTCCGGACGTCCAGTACCCCGTTTACAGAATGTAATTAGCGGAATTCCGATCCCTACCGGACGTCCGGATCTCCATGAGCGACCGGACGAATGGTAGAGACCGGATGTCCGCTGCGTGTGTGTGCGCAGCTTTGGGCCCGAAGCCCATGTTCCCTTTCATTCCGCCCCATTTTGCACTTAGACTATAAATAGACCTCCTCCTCCTAGTTAGGGCTAGCAAAGGATTAGCTCATATTTGTGTGAGATCTTTGCTCATCCACTTGGTTACTTCTCCTTGGAGCTCATGACCTCTTCGGAGAAGATCCCCCAAGCGGATTAAGACCCCATCACGGGAAGACCCTTCAAGACCTCCTCACAGAGAAGACCTTTTGTATCGTCCTTTGTTGGATTTGAATCATGTATCTCTTTGTGTTTCAAGGATCTAGCATATGTCTGACCAAATCTTGTTGGTTGAGTGATTTCTCTCGTGTTTCCCCCCATGATTTCTCCTCGTGTTCTTCATGTTCTTCGTAGGATCCCCTCCAATCGTGAAAGATCGGGCATCTAGGGTTCTACTGTACATCACTTGTGCTATGACATATGAATTACTCATGCCCACTATTTGCACACATGACATGCTTGCCATGATTCCTTATAGTACGTTGCATCTTCACACTACTAGCTTGCTTGACTTGATCACTATGATTGTTTGCTTTGTCGCATCACCCATGTTCCATTCTTACTCGCTTTCTTGGGTTGATAACATATACGTTCATACCTCTCACTTTATTTGCCATGATCATTGTCTCTTGTCTCCATTAGTTGCATCTCTCATATCACCTTGTATTGAGTACCAACTTGCTATGCTTGTTGATCGTGGAGACTTGGGCATATTACTTGTGATGCATGCTTGTTTACTTGAGCCTATTGTATTTGGTCGTTCTCGCATCATATGCCTCCATACTATGAAATGCTCCCTTGTACTTTCTTAGGATGAGCATGATGCACACACTTGTTGGGTATCTTACCACACGAATGATAGGTTTTGCACTTCCGCTTACCTCATTTGTTTTTCTGAGTGTTTGTCATGTTCTTTCATTTTGAAGGATTCACAAGGTGGTACCATGATGAGACAACTTGGTCATGTGAAGGCATGCTCGATGCGCGACAACAACATTTTCGATATTCTCATAAAGGTGAACTCTTTCCATTTGAGCCATCCTCAAACATGCATATTGGATGGGTCATTCTTTCATTGTTGTTTCCTTCTTGTTGTCTACATGATACATCTCACAAACGGAGGAGCGACATTGGAGATTGACTCTATGGACCTTCAGATTGAGGAGCGCTCGGACTTATTGGATGCACCTTCAAACCTCCACTCATGCCACGACATCGAGCATTGCTACATCAACACTCCTTTGACACATTGCACCAACACCTCCATATATGTTGATTGTGCTCACACATTTCATGCTCGATGGAGATATCATACTCACCACAAGTTTGCACCCTATGCATGCATTGACTCACATTATGATTGCCTTGTTGCATCTTGTATTCCCATGTCATCCATGATATAGGAGCTTTTGCATTCCCTTAGAAAATTTGTTGTGATCTACCTTGACAGCATGTTCATACAGCATGATCATATTGGCTACCATCAATTGCTGATAACATAATCATATTGTGCATCCATTGCCATATTCATGCTATTGATAAACCGTCTCACTATGACATCATTTTGCATCGTGGTTGCATTGATCATATTCACAACACATTTGTGTGCACAATGATTGCATTTGCTCCCATGAATGCTTTGCATATCATTCTATATCATCTTGGAAAGCTTCATGCGCTTGTCACAAACAATCTTGCTGCACGGACTCATTCTTACATGATGGACACTTTGTGTGTGCTAACCATTGTATTTTCGAGTGTCGTTTGTGTTTGCTCTTTTTACATGTATACCACTCCGACGACACCTAGGAGTACTTGGATTGCACAATTTCTTCAACTCCATCCAACTATAAGTTCGTCGACAACCGTTTCCATGGTGATGAGGATCACCATCCGAGGTCGGATCTTTCCCAAGGGGGGGGGAGATGATGCAGAGCATCCCATGTTCATCCCCATGTACTCTCCGACTACTCTCCAAACCACAAGATGACATATGACGAGACCTCGAACATACGCCTTGGAAACAAGGTGAACTCACTCCTCTTTGAACCGTCATTTTCCACATGTGAGACATGGCAACTACCTTAAACATGTGTGCTATGCACGTCCAGGAACTAGGAGAAAGGCCATGCATCAGCTAGGAGCATTGGACAAGACGGCGAGGAAACCAAGCGCGAGGAACGAGAGGAAGAGTTCCAAGAAAAGTTATAGCCAGCAGATGACCGCTCCAGACCAGACGTCCGGTCCCTGAAGGCCACGCCAGCCAAAAGAAGTCAGGCCAACAAAGACTATAGCCACCGGACGACCGGCCAGGGCCGGACGTCCGACCCCTAGAAGCTACACGAGCCAGAAGGGCCAGCCAATAGCAGTCTATAGCGGCCGGACGTCGGACACCCTCTAGCGACCGGATGTCCTGCGTCCACTGGAAATCCGGCGCCCCCTTCACAGAACGAAAATAGCAGAAGTCTGAACGCTACCGGACGTCTGGACCCTCGCGAGCCACCAGAAGGCCAGTAAGGACCGGACGTCCGCTGCCTGTGTGTGCACAGTTGCAGGCCCAAGGCCCATGTACCCTTTCACTTCGCCCCCATTTGCACTTAGATTATAAATAGACCTCCTCCTCCTCCTAGTTAGGGTTAGCAATGGTTTTAGCTCATATTAGAGATAGAACTTTGCTCATCCACTGGGTTACTTCTCCATCGGAGTTCACGACCTCTTCGGAGAAGATCCCCCAAGAAGATTCAAGTCCCCTTCATGGGAAGACCCCTGAAGACCTCCTCATGGAGATGAACTAGCTACTTGTATCATCCTTTGTTGGATTTGAATCGTGTATCTCTTTGTGTCTTGAGGATCTAGCATATGTGTAATCGAATCTTGTTGGTTTGAGTGATTCTCTCATGTTTCCCCTCGTGATTTCTCCTCGTGTTCTTCGTGTTGTTTGTCGGATTCCCTCCAATCGTGAAAGATCGGGCATCTAGGGTTCTACCCTACATCAGATAGCAACATCCAAAACTCAGTTTTTCAACCTGGATCCGCCCCCCCCTGAAATGTTGTCGATGCCGATGAAGAGGGTGATGGACGCGTACCACGTTTACTTGTGACCGTTTTGGCGGGTGATGGAGCTCAAATGGAGTTCCTATAGCCAAATTGTGGTCCTTTTGTGGATACAACATTGGGGGACGGCCCGTGAAATCAACTTTCAGAGTAAGTTGATCGCGCCGACGAGCCATCTTGCACCTTTCAGGATGCCCTATAATTTTTCATGTGAAAAAACATAAAGAGGATGAGCTGTTATGTACTTTATCATTTAATAATAATTTATCTGCTGGTGAAAAAGTGAAGGTGGTAGCAGGGCGGGCGATAGACCATGTAAAGCATGAATTCTTGGGTTTCGATGCAGTGAAGAGTCTCCTCCTTCCGTCCTGACTGAACCTGCAGTCTTTCTGGTTTAAAAAAATGGACGGATGGTGCATTGCTCTATATGTTATCTTCCATATATCTGTCCGTGGGTGAGCTCACAGAAGGGTGGTAGAGTACACGTTAAAGATAAAATCATCCAAAACTCGGTTTTTCAACCTGGATCCGGCCCCCGAAATGTTGTCCACGCCAACGAAGAGGGTGATGGACGCGTACCACATTTAGTTGTAACCGTTTTGGTGGGTGATGGAGCTCAAATGGAGTTCGTATGGCCAAATTGTGGTCCTTTTGTTGATACAACATCTGGGGACGACCCATGAATTCAACTTTCAGGGTAAGTTGATCGCGTCGACGAGCCATCTTTTAAGTTTCGCGGTGCCCTAAAACTTTTCGAGTGCATAAACATAATGAGGAAGATCTGTTATGTACTTTACCATTGAAGAATAATGCATCTGCCGGTGAAAAAGTGAGGGTGGTAGCAGGGCGGGCGATAGACCATGTAAAGCATGAATTCTTGGGTTTTGATGCAACAAAGAGAATCCTCCTTCCGCCCTGACTGAACCTATAGTCTTTCTGGTTTGAAAATGGAAGGATGGTGCATTGCTCTATATGTTATTGTCCATATATCTGTCCATGGTTGATCTCACAGAAGGGTGGTAGAGTACACGTTGAAGATAAAATCATCCGAGACTCGGTTTTTCAACCTCGATCCAGACCCTAAAATGTTGTCGACGCCGACGAAGAGGGTGATGGATGCATACCATGTTTAGTTGTGACCGTTTTAGCGGGTGCTGGAGCTCAAATGGAGTTCGTGTGGCCAAATTGTTTTCCTTTTGTGGATACAACATCGAGGGACGACTCGTGAAATCAACTTTCAGGGTAATTTGATCGTGTTAACGAGCCATGTTGCACCTTTGGGGATGCCCTATAATTTTTTGATAGAGGCATAGTGATAGTGGCGGGGTGTCCTTATCTTCTGACGAGATGATAACTATCGATTTGGTGGAGTCGACTTTGACAATCCAACTACAATCGTGCCTGACGTTGTGCCTTAGAAATTGCTAAACCAACTCCGAGAGGTTATTGACCATGCCGGAGCATGATCAACCTGACCACGAAGGTCTATTCCTACAAGCAATCGAAGAACAAGCAAGAATATGATAAAGCAATCTGAATATTGTGAATATGGATGAAGTATTGATAGTGGTGGGGATCCGAAAGTGGACTTGGTCTGGTCGTTGGACACAAACGAAGTACAAGAAGTTGCGTTGGCTAACTTTTAACTAAACAAATCACAAGGAAAAAGCTAGTAGATGGATCTACTTATATAGGAGCAAGGGGTGGCGGCCAAGGAGGTGGGAGGCGTCTCGAGGTAGCCTAAAACTGACCCTAGGTCGTACAAGGCTCATGGGCCCAAGTGGAGGTGATGCAACACCTTTGGACTTGTAGTTTGACTCAGATTCTGCTGCAGCATCAGATTGTTTCATTGATAGCTCAACACTCCGGAAAAATTTAAGGTGAATCCAATTGGGTTGGAAAGAGCACAAAATCTACTTTCCAAAAAAAGAATCACCCAATTCGGAGTCAGTATGAAAGAGTTCTTGGCGTTTTGAATGAGGTATGTCTGTGCAATCCGAATCTGAATCCAGAACATGAGAGACTTGGACTCTATCTTCTCTTGGCCCAAAAGTGACATGAGAGGACTTTTTGAACAACACCTAAGCATCCCTTTTTACCGTATATTCATATGTGGATTGTACAAATGTCCTATACACCTGCAATTAGACATGACACAAAAGTTTGTGAAGTATTTTTGTCCTGGATAACATAAATAAATTATTGCATAGTTTGCATCACCTCACAAATATACATGTATGCAATATTTTTAGTCGTATCCAAGGTAGTCATGTCCTCATCATCCTCCCCTTCTTGAAAACAAAGCCGTCCTTGGTGGTGCTTATTCTGAAATGTAGCTAACAAAAGAGACAAGGTGTACATGTTGTATATGTATATGTCATCCATTTTTACTTCCCTTGGTTTTTGCACATATGACACGTGTATACATGAGTAACTGATAGAGGCAAAGGTGTCCCGACTTTCGATGAGATGGTGGCTATCATTTTGGTGCAAGTCGACTTTAACGATCCAACCAGAACGTGCGAGGACGTCGTGCCTTAGCAATCGCTAAACGAACTATGAGAGGTTATTGATCATGCCGGAGCACGATCAACCTGACCACGAAGGTCTATTTCCTACAAGCGAACGAAGAACAAGCAAGAAAGTAAGATTGCAATCTGGACATTGCGAATAACAGAGGAAAGCTTTATTAATGAAGGTGGGGTTCTGTGACGCCTTTGTCTGGTCGTTGAACACAAAAAAAGTACGCGAAGTTGCAGCTATGGTGAACTTTTAATCTAAACAAAACCCAAAGTCTAAACGGTTCCCTAAGGGATGTATATATGGAGGAAGAGGGGGGAATTACGTGGCCCTTGGTGGAGGGGTCTGAAACCAACCCTATCTCTTGTTTCCCCACACATACGGACTCTAAAAATAGCCTATACTTATGTATTTCGATATTACATGGGCCTGGCCCAATAATAAGGTGACGCAGCACCAAGAATAGCCTCTGGACGAAATTTATGAAGTGGCATCTTGGATATTTCGTCCAAGGCTTCAGTCACTAATTATGGTGGCTTCAAAGTCCTGAAATCATCACTTGTAACTCCGTTCTTGTTCCCCTTGTGCATGCCATCATCTCCATGCTTGGTCTTGCTCCATTGTTCTTCCCTCTTATCCATGCCAGGACCTTCATTTGTTAGGAAAACTAATGTATCCAATTTAGGTAGCATCATATTCTCAAGAACATAAGAATCATTACCAAGAAACGAAAGTACCTGATAATTTAATTGGCGTGCGCGAGCTCTAGTAATTGGTCCAATATATGTAGCAGTACGGGATTTGGGTGTAACAGTGGTGTTGATGTCCTCATCATCCTCCCCTTCTTGAAATGAAGTCATCCTCGACGGAAGCTCATCTTCCTCACCCAAATAAGGCTTCAAATCTGCAATGTTAAAAGTGGGACTAACCCTAAAATCTGCAGGCAGCTCAAGCTTATATGCATTATCATTTATTTTCTCCAACACCTTAAAAGGACCATCAACATGTGGCATTAGCTTTGTTTTGCGCAAATCAGGAAATCTATCCTTACACAAATGTAACCAAACAAGATCTCCAGGTGCAAATACAACATGTTTTCTACCCTTATCTCTAGCAAGTTTATATTTAGCATTCATACGCTCAATGTTTTCCTTAGTTAACTCATGCATTTTTAAGATCAATTCAGCACGTTGTTTAGCATTAAAATTAACCTTCTTCGAAGATGGAAGAGGCAACAAACCAATAGGTGCACGAGGTAGGAAACCATACACAATTTCAAAAGGGCACATCTTAGTAGTAGAATGCAATGAACAGCCCTAAGCATAGTAGACAATGTTCTATTGACTACTTCAGTTTGTCCATCAGTTTGGGGGTGACAAGTTGTACTAAAAAGCAGCTTAGTCCCCAACTTAGCCCATAAACATCTCCAAAAGTGGCTAAGAAATTGAGTATGATGATCTGAAACAATAGTATGTGGCACACCATGCAAGCGAATAATTTCACGAAAGAACAAATCAGCAACATTAACAACATCATCGCTTTTATGACATGGTATAAAGTGTACCATTTTCGAGAATCTATCCATGATAATAAATATGCTATCCCTCCCCTTCTTTGTTTGAGTTAAACCTAAAACAAAGTCCATAGATATATCCTCCCAAGGAACACTAGGTACAGGCAAAGGCATATATAAACCATGAGCATTGAGTCGTGACTTAGCTTTTTGACATGTAGTGCAGCAAGCAATAAAAGGCTCGACATCCCATCTCATCTTTGGCCAAAAGAAATGTGTAGCAAGTACGTCCTCCGTCTTCTTCACGCCATAGTGTCCCATTAATCCTCCTCCATGCACCTCCTGCAACAACAAAAGAGTAATAGAGCTAGCATGGAACAAAAATCCATCATTAACGACGAACTTGTTCCACATTCTTCCTTCTTTACAATTCTGCATTACATCTTTAAAATCAGCATCATGCACATATTGATCTTCGATGGTCTCCAAACTAAATATATTGAAGTCAAGTTGTGAAAGCATATTATAGCGACAAGACAATGCATCAGCAATAACATTTTCTTTAGCCTTCTTGTGTTTAATGACATAAGGGAAAGTCTCAATCAATTTAACCAATTTAGCATGTCTACAATTCAGTTTAGCTTGACTTTTAATATGTTTCAAAGATTCATGATCATAATGCATAACAAATTCTTTGGGCCATAAATAATGTTGCCATGTTTCTAAAGTCTGAACAAGAGCATATAATTCTTTATCATAAGTAGAATAATTCAGACTAGGCCCACTCAATTTTTCAGAAAAGCATGCAACAGGTTTGCCATCTTGTAATAACACACCTCCTAATCCAATTCCACTAGCATCACATTCTAGCTCAAAAGTCTTAGTAAAATCAGGAAGTTGGAGTAAAGGACCATGTGTCAACTTATCTTTCAATATCGTGAAGGCTTCTTCCTATGTGATACCCCAAACAAAAGGCACATCTTTCTTTGTAACCTCATTGAGAGGTGCAGCAATGGTGCTGAAATCTCTCACAAAACGCCTATAGAATCCAGCAAGGCCAAGAAACTCCTCACTTGTGTGACCGTTTTGGGTTGCGACCAACTCTCAATAGCTTCAATCTTGGCTTTATCAACTTCGATTCCCTGTCGAGTAACAACATAGCCAAGAAAAGATACTCGGTCGGTGCAAAAGGTGCACTTCCCAAGGATACCAAAACAAACATGCATCACGTAAAGCAATAAAAAGAACACGTAATTGTTCCAAATGTTCCTCCAAAGATCTGCTATAAATCAGTATATCATCAAAATAGACTACCACAAATTGTCCAATGAAAGCACGTAAAACTTTGTTCATTAATCTCATGAAAGTACTAGGTGCATTAGTTAACCCAAAAGGCATGAATAACCACTCATATAATCCAAACTTAGTTTTAAATGTTGTTTTCCATTCATCCCCCAATTTCATACGAATTTGATGGTATCCACTACGCAAATCAACTTTGGAGAATATTGTAGAGCCACTCAATTCATCAAGCATATCATCTAGCCTACGAATAGGATGACGCTAACGAATAGTAATAGTATTAATGCCTCCACAATCAACACACATATGCGATGTACCATCCTTTTTCGGCACTAGAATAATAGGAACAGCACAAAGACTAAGGAGTTCGCGTATATAACCTTTGTCGAGAAGCTCCTATACTTGACGCATAATCTCCTTCGTCTCCTCTGGATTGGAATGCTATGGCGCACCATTTGGCAGTGAAGCACCGGGAGTTAAGTCAATCTGATGCTCAATCCCTCAAATAGGTGGTAATCTCGGTGGCACGTCTTGTGGAAAGACGTCAACGAACTGCTGCAAAATGTTAGTGACAGCAGGAGTAAAGAGGAAGGCACGTCCTCGAATGAAACTAATGCCTCTTTGCACACAAAATCATAGCAAACAGATTTGCTAAAATCTAGCTCACTATCAGATTTGGTGGCAAATAAACATGCACTTTTCAATTTAATTTTAGAAGCAACACTAGATGGTTTATTATTAGGCTTCATTGTTGCTCAAAATCTTTTGCCACAATCTGATTTTTTCTCTTATTTTTCTCCTATTTGGCTTTATTAGCTCTATTAGTATAATCTTTCAAAATGGAATCAGGAGACATAGGAAGCAAAGTAATATATATATCCTTATGAACAAGAGTATACTGATTGTGTCTACCATGGTGTACAGAATTTTTATCAAATTGCCATGGTCTACCAAGTAATAAGGAACATGCTTGCATGGGTACCACATCACAATTAACATAATCAGCATATGTAGAGATACTAAAATGCACACGAACAACATGCTTTACCTTAACCTTGCCGCTATTATTGAACCATTGGATATAGTAAGGATGTGGATGTGGTCTTGTGGTGAGAGATAACTTCTCCACCATCTCCATGCTAGCCAATTGTTGCAGCTCCCTCCATCAATGATGACGCGAACAGAACGTTCCTCCACAACTCCCTTTGTACGGAACAAATTATGCCTATGATTTTGCTCGGCTTGTGTGACTTGCACACTCAAAACATGTTGAACAACTAAACATTCATACCTGTCAGCATCTTCAGGAGCCATGTATTGCGTCTCATGTTCAGAATCATCTCCACCATGTTCTTCACGTGTAATAAGCGCCAAAGTCTCCTCATCATAGTCACTAGTGGACTCATACCCACCATCCTCAGTAGCAATCATCACACGCCGAGATTTGCAGTCTCTCGCATAATGACCTCTTCCCTTACAACGACGACAAATAATATCACTTGTGTGCCCTGTTGATGCCATGGAAGAAGAAGAGCTTTGTGCAGGCCCGGTAGGTGCGCTCTTGGAAGATAGTGGTTGTTGTGCCTGCTTTCTTGTATCACGGCTGGAGGTGGCACCTGATGGAGATGCTTGTGCAGTGGAAGTAGAAGATGCACGCGGTGTCCATGATGAAGTATGACCTGCAGAAAAGTTAGTTCGCGCCAATGCTTGTCGATCCTGCACTTCACGTTCATCTTTACAAGCAAGATGGAATAAACGAGTGATATTAGTATACTCCATATACTCTAGATGATCTGAATCTCTCTATTTAATCCACCCATAAAACATGCAAGTATAGCTTCATTCTCCTCAACAATACCACATCTAATCATGCCAGTTTCTAATTCCTGATAATATTCTTCTACAAAAAATTTCCCTTGTCTCAAATGCTGCAGTTTTTGAAGTATTTCACGTTGATAATATGGTGTAACCCAATATGCATAGCAGTTTTCAAAGCAGCCCAAGTAGCTGGAATAGGATATAATCTACAATGTTCAGACCACCATACACATGCAAAACTAGTGAAAGCACAAACAACAGCAACAACCCGTCTCTCCTCGCGATATTGTAAACATGTAAAACGTTGTTCAGTTTCTAACTCCCAAGTAAGATATACATCAGGAATGTATCTACCTCAAACGATGGTGATAGAGGCAGGGTGTCCCGATCTTTCGATGAGATGATAACTATCGATTTGGTGGAGCTGACTTTGACGACCCGACTACAAACGTGCATGACGTTGCGCCTTAGCAATCGCTAAACCAACTTCGAGATGTTATTGACCACGTTGGAGCGCGATCAACGTAACCACAAATGTCTATTCCTCCAAGCAATCGAAGAAGAAACAAGAATATGATAAAGCAATCTGAATATTGCGAATATAGATGAAGTACACGAAACCGGTCTTGGTCTGGTTGTTGGACACAAACGAAGTACACGAAGTTGCAATGGCTAACTTTTAACTAAACAAATTCCAAAGTCTAAACGACGCCCTAAGGGCTGTATATATGGAGGAAGAGGGGGAATTTCGTGGCCCTTGGGGAAGGGGTCCGAAACCAACCCTATCTCTTGTTTCCCCACACATACGAACTCTAAAAACAGCCTATACTCAAGTATTTTGAAATTACATGGGCCTGTCCCAATAATAAGTTGACGCAATACCTAGAATAGCCTCTGGATGAAAGTTATGAAGTAGCATCTTGTATATTTTGTCCAAGGCTTCATGCACTCATTATGGTGGCTTCAACGTCCTGAAATCATCACTTGTAACTCCGTTCTTGTTCCCCTTGCACATGCCATCATCTCCATGCTTATTCTTGCTCCAATGTTCATCCTTCTCCAAGCTAGGTCCTTCATTTGTAAGCAAAACAAATGTATCCAATTTAGGCAGCATCATATTCTCATGAACATTAGAATCATTACCAAGAAACGAAAGTACCTGGTAATTTAATTGGCGTGCGCGAGCTCTAGTAATTGGTCTAGTATGCATACCTGCAGGGGCTGTGCATGTAACAATGGTATTGATTTCCTAATCATCCTCCCCTTCTGTAAATGAAGTCGTCCTCGACGGAAGCTCATCTTCCTCACCCAAATAAGACTTCAAATCTGCAATGTTAAAAGTGGGACTAACCCCAAATCTGCCGGCCGCTCAAGTTTATATGCATTTTCATTTATTTTCTCTAACACCTTAAAAGGACCATCAGTACATCGCATTAGCTTTGATTTGTGCAAATCAGGAAATCTATCCTTACGCAAATGAAACCAAACAAGATCTCCAGGTGCAAGCACAACATGTTTTCTACCCTTATCTCTAGCAAGTTTATATTTAGCATTCATACGCTCAATGTTTTCCTTAGTTAACTCATACATTTTTAAAATCAATTCAGCATGTTGTTTAGCATCAAAATTAACCTTCTCCGAAGATGGAAGAGGCAACAAATCAATCGGTGCACGAGGTAGGAAACCATACGCAATTTCATCTTAGTAGTAGAATGCAATTAACGATTATAAGCAAATTCAATATGAGGCAAGCATTCTTCCCACATTTTCTTATTATTCTTCAAAACAGCCCTAAGCATAGTAGACAATGTTCTGTTGACTACTTCAGTTTGTCCATCAGTTTGGGGGTGACAAGTAGTACTAACAAGCAGTTTAGTCCGCAACTTAGCCCATAAACATCTCCAAAAGTGGCCAAGAAATTTAGTATCCTGATATGAAACAATAGTATTTGGCACACCATGCAAGCGAATAATTTCATGAAAGAACAAATCAGCAACATTAACAGCATCAGCGCTTTTATGACATGGTATAAAGTGTGCCATTTTCGAGAATCTATCCACGACAACAAATATGCTATCCCTCCCCTTCTTTGTTCGAGGTAAACCTAAAACAAAGTCCATAGATATATCCTCCCGAGGAACACTAGGTACAGGCAAAGGCATATATAAACCATGAGGATTGAGTCGTGACTTAGCTTTTTGACATGTAGTGCAGCGACTAACAAAGCACCCAACATCCCGTCTCATCTTTGGCCAAAAGAAATGTGTAGCAAGTACGTCCTCTGTCTTCTTCACACCAAAGTGTCCCGTTAATCCTCCTCCATGCGCCTCCTGCAACAACAAAAGACGAACGGAGCTAGCTTGAATACATAGCTTGTTAGCGCGGAACACAAATCCGTCATTAACGATGAACTTGTTCCATGTTCTTCCTTCTTTACAATTCAGCAATACATCTTTAAAATCAGCATCATGCACATGTTGATCTTTGTTGGTCTCTAAACCAAATATTTTGAATTCAAGTTGTGAAATCATAGTATAGCGATGAGACGATGCATCAGCAATAACATTTTCTTTACCCTTCTTGTGTTTCATGACATAAGGGAAAGTCTCAATGAATTCAACCCATTTAGAATGTCTACGATTCAGTTTAGCTTGACTTTTAATATGTTTCGAAGCTTCATGATCAGAATGTATAACAAATTCTTTGGGCCATAAATAATGTTGCCATGTTTCTAAAGTCCGAACGAGAGCATATAATTCTTTATCATAAGTAGAATAATTCAGACTAGGCCCACTCAATTTTTCAGAAAAATATGCAACAGGTTTGCCATCTTGTAATAACACACCTCCTAATCCAATTCCACTAGCATCACATTCAAGCTCAAATGTCTTATTAAAATCAGGAAATTGGAGTAAAGGAGCATGTGTCAACTTATCTTTCAACACCGTGAAGGCTTCTTCATGTGCGGTACCCCAAACAAAAGGCACATCCTTCTTTGTAAGCTCATTGAGAGGTGCAGCAATGGTGCTAAAATCTCTCACAAAACGCCTATAGAATCTAGCGAGGCCAAGAAAACTCCTCACTTGTGTGACCGTCTTGGGCTGCGACCAACTCTCAATAGCTTCAGTCTTGGCTTTATCAACTTGAATTCCCTGTGGAGTAACAACATCGCCAAGAAAAGACACTCTGTCGGTGCAAAAGGTGCACTTCTCAAGGTTACCAAACAAACGTGCATCACGTAGAGCAATAAAAACAACACGTAAATGTTGTAAATGTTCCTCCAAAGATCTGCTATAAATCAATATGTCATCAAAGTAAACTACCACAAATCATCCAATGATAGCACGTAAAACTTCGTTCGTTAATCTCATGAATGTACTAGGTGCATTAGTTCACCCAAAAGGCATGACTAACCACTCATATAATCCAAACATAGTTTTAAATGATGTTTTCCATTCATCCCCCAATTTCATACGAATTTGATGGTATCTACTACGCAAATCAAATTTGGAGAATATTGTAGAGCCACTCAATTCATCAAGCATATCATCTAGCCTAGGAATAGGATGGCGATAACGAATAGTAATATTATTGATGCCCCTACAATCAACACACATACGCGATGTACCATCCTTTTTCGGCACTAGAATAATAGTAACAACACAAGGACTAAGGGATTCGCGTATATAACCTTTGTCGAGAAGCTCCTGTACTTGACGCATAATCTCCTTTGTCTCCTCTGGATTGGTACGGTATGGCGCACGGTTTGGCAGCGAAGCACCAGGAATTAAGTCAATCTGATGCTCAATCCCTCGAATAGGCGGTAATCCCGGTGGCACGTCCTGTGGAAAGACGTCAGCGAACTCCTGCAAAATGTTAGTGACAGCAGGAGGCAAAGAGGAAGGGACGTCCTCGAATGAAAATAATGCCTCTTTGCAAACAAAATCATAGCAAATAAATTTGCTGAAATCTAGCTCATCAATATCAGATTTGGTGGCAAATAAACATGCACTTTTCAATTAAATTTCAGAAGCAACACTAGATGTTTTATTATTAGGCTTCATTTGGTGCTCAAATTCTTTTGCCACAGTCTGATTTTCACTCTTATTCTCCTGTTTGTCTTTATTAGCTCTATTAATATCATCTTTCAAAATGGAATCAGGATTCATAGGAAGCAAAGTAATATTTGTATCCTTATGAACAAGAGTATACTGATTGTTTCTACCATGGTGTACAGAATTTTTATCAAATTGCCATGGTCGACCAAGTAATAAGGAACATGCTTGCATAGGTACCACATCACAATTAACATAATCAGCATATGTAGAGATACTAAAATGCACACGAACAGTACGTGTTACCTTAACCTTGCCGTTGTTGTTGAACAATTGGATGAGTAAGGATGTGGATGTGGTTTTGTGGTGAGAGATAGCTTCTCCACCATCTCAATGCTAGCCAAGTTGTTGCAGCTCCCTCCATCTATGATTACGTGCACAGAATGTTCCTTCACAACTCCCTTTGTATGGAACAAATTATGCCTCTCATTTTGCTCAGCTTCTGTGACCTGCACACTCAAAACACATTGAGCAACTCAACATTCATACCTGTCAGCGTCTTCAGGAGCCATGTATTGCGTCTCATGATCAGAATCATCTCCACCGTGTTCTTCACGTGTAATAAGAGCCAAAGTCTCCTCATCATAGTCACTAGCAGACTCATGCCCACCATCCTCAGTAGCAATCATCACATGATGAGATTTGCATTCTCTCGCATAATAAACTCTTTGCTTACAACGACGACAAATAATATCACTTGTGTGCCCAGTTGATGCCATAGAAGAAGAAGAGCTTTGTGCAGGCCCGGCAGGTGCGCTCTTGGCAGATAGTGGTGGCTGTGCCTGCTTTCTTGTATCATGGCTGGAGGTGGCACCTGATGGAGGTGCTGGTGCAGTGGAAGTAGAAGATGCACCTGGTGTCCATGATGAAGGTCGACCTGCAATAAATTTAGTTCGCGCCAATGCTTGTCGATCCTGCACTTCACGTTTAGCTTTACAAGCAAGATGGAATAAACGAGTGATATTAGTATACTCCTTATACTCTAGATTGGTCCGAATCTCTCTATTTAATCCACCCATAAAACATGCAAGGATAGCTTCATTCTCCTCAACAATACCACATCTAATCATGCCAGTTTGTAATTCCTGGTAATATTCTTTTACAAATTTTTTCCCTTGTCTTAAACGTTGCAATTTTTGAAGCAATTCACATTGATAATATGGTGGAACCCAATGAGTATGCATAGCAGTTTTCAAAGCAGCCCAAGTAGCAGGAATAGGATATAATCTACAATGTTCAGACCACCATACACATGCAAAACTAGTGAAAGCACAAACGGCAGCAGCAACCCGTCTCTCCTCGGGATATTGTTAACATGTAAAACGTTGTTCAGTTTCTAACTCCCAAGTAAGATATACATCAGGAATGTATCTACCCTCAAACGATGGAATATTCAATTTCAGTTTAGGAACATGGTCATGTTCTCGTACCTGAGGTGGTGGTGCAGGCCTACCATTGCGAATATATACCTGAGGTCGACCTGCTGGTGGTGGTGCTGGTGGCTGCACGTAGTTCTGATTTTGATCAACCTCATCCTCGTAATAGTCCTCCACCTCTGCAGTAGCAGCAGGAGCTGCAAAAGCATCAACAGCAGTAGCAGCGGCACTAGAATTTTGTCCTGGCTCAATAGGAATGCGCTGTGCTCGCCCTACTATATCGCGCCGTGAAGCTGGTGGTGGAAGACGTTTGAGTAATTCATCGAACTTGGCGTCCAACTTGGTGTCAATTGTCTTCTGAATGTCATCCATCTTCTCCATTGCCTTTCCAAAGTTGGCCATCATGTCTTCCACCTGTTGATCGAACATTTGATGAAACTTATCATGAAACTCCTTGTTCGTCATGTTCTCCCAGTCAATCTCGTCGGCTTGTGGTCCTGCCATAGTTAGCAGCAATAGAAACAAACAAAAATATGATCCAACAGACTACTGGAAAATGGTGGTGGTGGGGTGTCACAAATCCATCAAGCGAATCGCAAATTCTTACCAGTTCTTACCCAGCAACAGATGGTGATTGGCAACCGTTGTAGTCAAAACTCTCAAAGCTTGGATAGAGAGATTGCTAGGGAGAGTCAAATGCACGACGTAGATGTATGTGGAGCTCGGAAGCAATAATCAATTCAGAGATGCAAAGTTGAATAAATGCTCAACGACGGTGTTGTGCTGGTCCTAGGCTAGACCGTGCTAGAGACATGAGCCTAGAACACTAACAAAATCACGGCGTGGCACGTAATCAAGGGAGGAGCACACTCTGAATTATTTTTCTCTTTTTTTCACATTTTTGCACTTTTTCCTCTTTTTTTTAAACTGGAACTATTTTTCTTGTACGGGTGGCACTCATGTTGGGAAGTCCGACTTGGTCACGACTCAGAGTATGGCATGATCTGGAAATTGAAAACAAACCAACAAATACTGGACTCGGACTAGGACTGGTGGCAGAGATGAATCTGGTGGAAACTCAGACTTGTGGCGGATATATGTAGGGCGGTGGAACACGGACTGGTGGCGAATCTCTGATGGAGGTGGACTCAGATTATCATGATGGCGGTGAATATGTGGTACATGGCAGTGGTGATGACGATGGTGGTATATGCCAGCAGTGATGATGATGGTGGTATATGGCAGCGGTGATGACGATGGTGATATATGGCAGCGGTGACGATGATGGTGGTATATGGCAGTGGCGATGATGGTGATGCGGCGGCGGCGTGACAACTTGTGAACAGAACTCGAAACTCCAAAGGACTAGACACTAAGACTAGCAACTAGACACGACGATGCAACCGCAAACTCAACAATGCAAAACACTAAAAAGATTATGCAAAGGCTCAGATTGGTTCGGATATGAAGAACTAACCCTAATTTTTTTGGCTTTTTGGTGGACTGTAGGTATGAAGAACAGACTCGATCTAAACTATGAAAAACTGTAAAATCTCACCGAGCAACCTAAAAATCTGATACCACTTGATAGAGGTGGGGTGTCCAGATCTTTCAGTGAGATGATAACTATCGATTTGGTGGAGCTGACTTTGACGACCCGACTACAAATGTGCACGACGTTGCACCTTAGCAATTGCTAAACCAACTTCGAGAGGTTATTGGCCATGTTAGAGCACGATCAACCTGACCACGAAGGTCTATTCCTGTAAGCAATCGAAGAACAAACAAGAATATGATAAAGCAATCTGAATATTGCGAATATAGATGAAGTATTGATTAAGGTGGCGATGCGAAAGCGGCCTTGGTCTGGTCGTTGGACACAAACGAAGTACACGAAGTTACGATGGCTAACTTTTAATTGAACAAATCCCAAAGTCTAAGCGACGCCCTAAGGGCTGTATATATGGAGGAAGAGGGGGGAATTTCATGGCCCTTGGGAAAGGGGTCCAAAACCAACCCTATCTCTTGTTTTCCCACACATACAGACTCTAAAAACAGCCTATACTAAATTATTTCGAAATTACATGGGCCTGGCCCAATAATAAGGTGACACAGCACCTAGAATAGCGTCTGGACGAAAGTTATGAAGTAGCATCTTGTATATTTAGTCCAAGGCTTCACGCACTTATTATGGTGGCTTCAACGTCATGAAATCATCACTTGTAACTCCGTTCTTGTTCCCCTTGCGCATGCCATTATCTCCATGCTTGTTCTTGCTCCAATGTTCATCCTTCTCCAACCTAGGTCCTTCACTTGTAAGCAAAACAAATGTATCCAATTTAGGAAGCATCATATTCTCATGAACATTAGAGTCATTACCAAGAAACGAAAGTACCTGGTAATTTAATTGGCGTGCATGACCTCTAGTAATTGGTCCAGTATGTATAGCTGCAGGGGCTGTGGGTGTAACAATGGTATTGATGTCCTCATCAGGTGGAATATTCAATTTTAGTTTAGGAATATGGTCATGATCTCATACCTGAGGTGGTGGTGCAGGCCTACCATTGTGAATATATACCTGAGGTCGACCTGCTGGTGGTGGTGCTGGTGGCTGCACGTAGTTCTGATTTTGATCAACCTCATCCTCGTAATAGTCCTCCAACTATGAAGTAGCAACAGGAGCTACAAAAGCATCAACAGCAGTAGCAGCGGCACCAGAATTTTGTCCTCGCTCAAAAGGAACACACCGTGCTCGCCCTACTGTATCGCGGCGTTGGGCTGGTTGTGGGAGACGTTTCAGTAATTCATCGAACTTGGCATCCAACTTGGTGTCAATTGTCTTCTTAGTGTCATCCATTTTCTCCATTGCCTTTCCAAAGCTGGCCATCACGTCTTCCACCTGTTGACCCAACATTTGATGAAACTTATCATGAAGCTCCTTGTTCGTCATGTTCTCCCAGTCAATCTCGTCGGCTTGTGGTCCTGCCATAGTTAGCAGCAAAAGAAACATACAAGAATATGATCCTACAGACTATTGGAACTTGGTGGTGGTGGGGAGTCAAAAATCAGTGAAGCAAATCTCAAATTCTTACCAGTTCTTACCCAGCAGCAGGTGGTGATCGGCAATCGTTGTAGTAAAACCTCTTAAAGCTTGGATAGAGCGATTACCAGGGTGAGTCAAACGCACGACATAGATGTATGTGGAGCTGGGAAGGCTTATAATATGGTACCAAAAAGGGTTAGCAACAATCAATTCAGAGATGCAAAGTTGAATAAACTCTCAACGACGGTACTATGCTGGTCCTAGGCTAGACCGTACTAGAGACACGGGCCTAGAACACTAACAAAATCACGGAGTAGCACGTAAACATGGGAAAAGCACACTCTAAAAATATTCACTTTCTTGCGCTCTTTTTTTGTGCTCCCCCTTTTTTTTGCAAAAATTCACTATAATGGCGAGTGTCTCAAAACTCTTCCCATGTCAAGGTAACAGGATAGGCATGGAATTTTTTGACTATTTTTTCGGAAATCAGGGCAGCGACGACGAAAAAATGCGATAAAAATCACTATGATGGCGAGTGTCTCAAAACTCTCCTTGGAACCTAAAAATAGGATAGGGAAAAATATTTTCGATCGCCAAAATTTTGGCCTAAAAAATTTTCTTTTCGAAACCTACTCAGGCAAGGAAACACGAATTGGAAAATAGATGGATCTTGAAAACAAACCTAATATGAAAAGAACTCAGATTGGTGGTGGATATATGGTGGTATATGGCAGCGGTGGTAAGATATGGCAGCGGTGGTGGTATATGGCAGCGGTGGTAGGATATGGCAACGGTGGTGGGATATGGCAACGGTGGTGGTATATGGCAGCGGTGGTTGGATATGGCAGCGGTGGTAGTATATGGCAGTAGTGATGAAGATGGTGCGGCGACGGCATGACAAACTGTGACAGAACTCAAAACTCTAAAGGACTAGACGCTAAGATGTGGCATCCCGGCTCAGAGTGACCGGTTTACCTTGCATTGCCAGCCCAGAGACCTTGTCTTCTAGCAACACACAACAACATGGTACAGAAAACAACCGCTTTATTCATGCTAGTGAAGCATAGTTCATATTACAACAGTTAGCGAGGCCAAGCGGCACACATGGTGCGGCTGAACAATATGTACATTATTTAGTGAACATAAAGGGGCCTCGATAATAACAACTACTCGACAGCGGAACAACGTCGTAGTGGGTCTCCATAGCACAAGGACACCGACGTGGACACGGTCTAGACTCGGACAACACTCCTTTCCAACGGGACTTTCCTGAAATCTGGCATGACACGCCAGGTCAGTACATTGAATGTACCTGCAAGCTCACAATAAGCATAAACATGATGACAGACAATATTATGGTATTTATACAATTAGACAACAATGCAACCATATGTTCAACATGCTGTGACTATGCTCAACAAGAACTCATTCTGCCGACTTGCTTACCAGATGTGACCAATAAACATGATAATATCAAAACACACTCGTGATCCTTACGGCGATCACAACCCGACCATCTCACGGCCAACTCAACACGATGACCTCACTTCCATCCTTAGTGCGATTTAGTGTGCATATTTATTAAGTGTTGACCCATGGTATACCTTACTTCCGAGCGTGTCCATAACCGTGGACTCGGCTATCAATAGATTAAAAACACTCTGGAGAGGTTAGTACACTGTACCCACACTACGGAACCCATGGCCTCGCATTCCCATCTGGGTGGACCAACAGCGTTCCGATGAAACCATTTCATTGTCATGACACTCTCCCGGCCCTTCCGACTCAGACCCCACCGGGCTAGTCCTGGGTGGCCCCGTATCTACCTCTAGACACCTCGACCACCATCGTGGCCACGATCCACTCTGGGACCCGGTACCAAAATTAACTTAACAACGGGCTCACAAGGTTATGCTTGCCTACCGGGCCAGGGTATAGCACGCCCATAACCTTCCCTAAATGGCGGCACCGACCAGAGGCACGACAATGAAATGCATTAAGGTCGTCCCATACCGGCAAATGTGGTTGCACTGGGAAAGAGTCGTTTCAGCGGCACCACGACCCGGTCAACAACATGTTCAAGTTGAATTATTAATCAGGTTCAACTTAATGTGAAAAGAAAATAACCGGTGTCATACTGCCATACCATGCATCACATAACCGTGCAAAGACTGCACCTACCACGCTCCTACGGAGCCATCATAAAACCTCTGTTTACTTATACCAGAACCATTTCTAGCATTATCATCATTATACCTCATGCAAAAATAATATTTAAATTACTCATCAAACTCTATGACCATATTATTTATTTATCACTTGCAACTAAGTTCTCCTAATCTTGCCAACAATATTTACTTCAAACATACTGAAGTTCAAGCATTTTAACATAACAAGCATATATCAGACTATATTTAATATATAACTAATTTAAATGCATCAATATTCATAAGTTCAAGTATGAAAATCATAAATATTGAAGTGGCGCCATGAAAATGTTACTGTGGCTTGCCTTAACACTGATGAGGTTCACAAAGCTCCTGCTGATCCTCAAGACAAGCTGGCTCTTCTGAAAATATTCAAAACCACAAAAGAAAAATATCAAGAAACATTCTGAAAATTGCCAGAAAATCTATACAGCAAGGAAAAATCCCATCTTTAGGGTGCTGTTAGATTTTTGGACACAGAAGACGATGCAAAAAGAATCACTGCATTTGGACTTGTAGAATAAAAGTTATGGCCATTTGAAGTCTCCTGGAATTTAAATGAATTTGAAAAATAAAAACAGAGGGGGGTGACGTCGAAGGCGTATTCTCCCGGGGCGCCACCACTCATACCGCTTCGCGTGCGTGATGAGTGGTTGACTAGCGGGCCCCGCTAGTCAGGCCGGAGGGAGGGGAGAGGGAAACAGAGGGGAACGGCGATTCGCCGGAGCTCACGCCGGCGATGAGACTTCTTGGAGGCAAACGAGAGGGAGGGATCGACGGAGAAGGCTATTGCGCACCTGCCCGTACCCGTAGCGTGGCTAACGATGGCCGGACGGTGTCGGATTTGTCCTCTCCAGCGGCGACAAAGGGCGGAGGTTGCAGGAGTTGAAGAAGATGGCGGCTTGGGCGGCTCCAGGGGCTCTAGCTAGGAGCGTTGGCTTCACGGAGGAGAAGCGGAGGCCCTGGCGGGGTCGCCTTGGCTTGGGAGAGGCCGGAGCTGCGGGAACGATCCAATGGGGATCGCCGGCAAGCTCGGCTCCGGGACGGCAGCCCGCGGCCTGCCCGGCCGGGCTGCGGCTTCTAGTGGCTCTAGGAGGGAGTGGGAGTGAGATGCGATGCTCCAAGAGGCTGCGGAGGGGGGTTTTTATAGGCGGGGCGGCGAGGAGGGCTCGGGCTCCGCCGGAGGACACCTGTCCCCGGCGCCCGTCGACGAACGGTGCCAAAGACCGATGGAGAAGGAGACGGAGGTCACGCAGCAACTGTACGCGGGCACGGACGAGCACGGGAATGAGGGGGAAAGAGACGAACACAGTGCACGTGCAATGTGCCATTGGCCGGACCGTGCCCGTGCTCGCTTCGGCGAGCTCCGGCGTTGGTGAGCGGCAGGGTGGAGTTATGGGGGTGGAGACGAGGATGGTGGCGAGGGGTGGCATGCTCTGGCCGACGAGCAGCGAGCACGCGCTCAACAGAGGCGCTGGCGACGCACACAGCGCGCGTTTGGCATGCCAGCACGCTCGGACGAACACGGTCACCGCGTGGACCGTGCCATCAGGCCACCTACCCACTAACAAGGATGTCTGGCGTGTAGTCCTTGGTAATCTTAGGTGTTACCATGGCTCGGTTTGGTTCCAGGTGCAGTAGAAGTAAAATGGTGATGAGGTTAAGTTACTGGACAGAAACTTTGGGGAGTTATTGTGGTAAAACCACAGGGATCCAAGGGCTGAGCTTTGGGGTTTTACTGTCTCTTACTAAGGTAAATAAGCCCAGGGAAAACCAGCTACATTGGAGCTAGTAAAAAGGTAGTTGCTGCAGAAACTACCATTTCAGCCTAGAAGTGATTTTATTATCTGTAGCCAAAATACTCCAAAGAGTGGTGAAATATTTTTGCTCAGAAATGTGCCCTAGGGTCCAAAGAATATTTGGGATTTTTCTCAGGATTTTGGGGGCAAAAGAAATTAGGGTTGCTTTGCAGCTCAAGGAGTTAGCTGGGGTTTTGGAGGCAAAAATGAATATTTTTCATTTAAGAAAAATATTCCAAGCAATATTGTATGGTTGGCCAGGGGTGAAATGGTGGCTTAGAGGAGGAGAGGGAACACTTGGGTGAAAATCAAGGGATACCCAAGTGGCTAAGTCCAAATGAAATGATTCAAAACTCCAAACTCAAAATCAACTCAGCTGAAAACCAGGCAAAGAAAAAGAGGGCAAAAACCAGGCTGTCACAAACCTCCCCCACTTAGAAGGAATCTTGTCCTCGAGATTCAGTTGCTTGGGAAAACCATTTTGGATAACATGCCTTTAGAAATTCTTCTGATTCCTAGGTTGATTCTGACTCGATATGATGCATCCATTGAACCTTGTAAAACTTTCGTGACTTACTGCGGGTGACCCTTTCCATCTGATCCAAAATTTTCACTGGCCTCTCTTCGTAGGTCAAGTCCTTTGCCAGTTCTATCTCAGCCAAATCAGTCTTTTTCTCGGGTTGTGAGATGCACCGTCGCAGTTGTGAAACGTGGAACACGTTGTGCACATCAGATAGTTCAGGGGGCAGCTCCAACTGATATGTCACAACACCTACTCGCGTCATGACGGGAAATGGACCAATAAACCTGGGTGCCAATTTCTCACTGGTTTGGAACCTTTTTATTCCCTTCATGGTTGTGACTCGAAGCTAGACATGTTCTCCGAGTTCAAAACTGATCTGCCGGTGCTTTGCATCGTAATAACTTTTCTGTCGCGATTTGGCCAGTTGCAATCTGTCTCGGATCTCCTTGACTTGCTTTTCGGCTTCCAGCATGAGATATGTTCCGAAAATACGGCTATCTCCAGTTTGAGACCAATTTAATGGAGTGCGGCACTTACGGCCATACAAAGCTTCATATGGTGACATCTTTAAACTAGTCTGGAACCCATTGTTATACGAGAACTCAGCGTACGACAAGCAATCTTCCCATTGTGGTCCTTGGGCCAAAACACAGGCTCGGAGCATATCCTCGAGTATATGATTTACTCTTTCTATTTGCCCATCCGTCTGAGGATGATAAGCGGTACTGTATTTCAATTCCGTTCTGAGGGTAGTTAGGCAAGCTCATCTGCTCAGTATGAGGTTTTGATTGGGAGGAAGTTGGCCACGTTGGTTAATGTATCCACTATGACCCAGATCGCATTATTGCCTCGTCGGGTCCTGGGTAATCCTGTGATGAAATCCATACAGACATCGTCCCATTTCCATTGTGACACGGGCAGTGGTTGGAGAAGTCCGGCTGGTTTCTAATGTTCTGCCTTAACCTTGTTGCATATGTCGCAACAGGCCACGAAATAAGCAATGTCTTCATTCCATCCTACCAGAATATTTGTCGAAGGTCTTCTTACATTTTTGTACCTCCAGGGTGGATGGAATATGAGGATTCGTGAGCTTCTGACAAAATTTTCTGCTTTAGGTCAGCTTGATTAGGCACACAAAGCCTACCCCTGAATCGGAGGGTACCGCACTGATCCTTCGAGAAATCGGATGACTTGATGCGTTTCTGCAGATTGGCATCGCCTGACTGGGCCTTACGGATTTCTTCCTCAAGAGTAGGGGTAACTGTCAGGATATTGGCAAGGCCAGCCTCAACTATGACCAGGTTGAGCTGAGCAATTTCTTCTTTAAGTTCAGAAGGCAGAGATTCCAACATAACATTTAAACTGACGGGCTTTCGACTGAGTGCATCGGCAACCACGTTGGCCTTACCCGGATGATAATTTATCCCAAGATCATAATCCTTGACCAACTCCAGCCATCTTCACTGACGGAGATTTAAATCCTGTTGAGTAAATATGTATTTGAGACTATTGTGATCGGTAAAAATTTGGCACCTTTTTCCAATGAGGTAGTGTCTCCAAATTTTTAAAGCATGTACTGCTGCGGCCAATTCCAAATCATGAGTGGGGTAATTTCCCTCATGGGGTCGTAGCTGCCGTGAGGCATAAGCTACTACCTTGCCATCTTGCATAAGCACGCACCCAAGCCTTGCCGGGAAGCGTCGCAATATATGTCAAAGCTGCGGTAGATGTCTGGAAGTGTTAATACTGGCGCAGTTGTTAAGCGTTTCTTTAACTCGGTGAAACTTTTCTCATAGTCTGACGTCCATTCAAACTTCTTATCCTTTTTAAGCAGCTCCGTCATGGGCTTAGCAATCTTGGACAACCCTTCAATGAAACGACGGTAGTATCCGGCTAATCCAAGAAAACTCCGGATCTGAGACACGGTGGCGGGTGGCAACTAGTCGAGCACGTCTTTTACTTTGCTTGGGTCCACGGCTATTCCTTCAGCGGATAGCACATGCCCGAGGAATCAAACTTGTTTGAGCCAGAACTCGCATTTACTAAATTTGGCGTATAACTGGTGCTCACGGAGTCGTTGCAACAATGCGCGGAGGTGTCCTTTATGCTCTTCTTCACTTCTTGAATAAATAAGTATATCATCGATGAAGACGACCATGAACTTATCAAGGAAATCCATGAATACTTTGTTCATGATGTGCACGAAGAAGGCGGGGGCGTTGGTGAGGCCGAAGGAAATGACGGTATATTCACAAAGACCGTAGCGAGTGGTGAACGCGGTCTTGGGAATATCCTCCTTTTTAAATTTGAGCTGGTAATATCCAGACCGCAAATCAATCTTTGAGAACACCTTCGCTCCACTGAGCTGATCAAACAAATCATCAATTCTTGGTAGAGGGTATTTGTTTTTGATCGTGACATCATTCAAATGTCGGTAGTCCACACACATACGAAGGCTGACATCTTTCTTGTCCACAAAAATAGCGGGTGATCCCCATGGCAAGGAATTGGGGCGGATATATCCTTTTTGGAGCATTTCATCAAGCTGTTTCTTTAGCTCCACCAATTCGGATGACGGCATTCGATAATATTTCTTGTGTATTGGTGTGGTTCCGGGCACAAGTTCTATTGCAAACTCAAGCTCTCGGTCAGGTGGCATTTCTGGCAGTTCTTCTGGGAATACATCGGGAAACTCACTGACCACCGAAATTAATTCCATTTCTGCTATTGCTATAAAAACCATTTCCTTGGAGGGTATGCTTCTATGAGCAACAAACTTGGTAGCTTGTCCATCTTGTCCGGTCAAGTTGACTTCTCGGGTCGCACAATTTATGCATACTTGGTACTGAGTCAGCCAATTCATACCCAAGATAACATCCAATTTATCAGACTCAGTAAGTATCAAAGACGTCGGGAAAGGATTCTGTTGATACTGACTTCCAGATTGTGGCAGACAAGATTGCTTTGAATAATAGATCCCGGGGTTTGTACCATCATATTCTTGCCCAAAAGTGAACAAGAAAATTTGTTTTGGGCAACAAAACTCCGAGAAATAAAAGAGTGGGAAGCTCTAGAGTCAAATAAAATTACGACAGGTATGTTTTTAACAGGGAACATACCAATGGCGACTTCGGGATTTTGTTGGGCTTTGTCGGCTGAAATATGATGAACGTATCCCGTGACGTCGGGTTGACTTGGACCGGCTTCCAAATAATGGATTTGAGGCTTGAACATAGCATTGGTCCGGTTGTTCTTGGGACACTGTTTGGCATAATGTACGGTTTGTCCGCAACTATAACAGGAGTTGTTGCGCAGACGATTCTCCATAACTGGGTTAAGCACGTCATTCTTGACTTGGGTGGTGGTCTTGTTAACATTTTGTTGCCAACTAGGCTGGTACGCCACCGGAGTTGGCTGCCAGGTACGAACCTTCTGCACCGGTTGCATTTCCTTCTTGGGCTCAAACTTGCGCTTGTGGTCGTTATGGGCAGACTTATTATCTGACGAGCTTGTGTTCCCTTTCAGCAATGAAAGCCTTGTTCACCAGGGTTTGGAAATCTGGAAAATCGAACACACTGAGAGCACAGCGAAGTTGTGGGTTTAATCCCCCAAGAAATTGGTCCATCTTCCTTTCTTCAGTGGCCACGTCATATTGAGAGTAACGTGACAGGTGATTGAATTTTTGCAAATATTCTCCCACTGACTGACTTCCTTGGAGGAGCGCGAGAAATTCACGCTGCTTAGTCTTCATAATTCCCACAGGGATGTGATATTTCCGGAATTGCTCCTTGAATCTTGACCTGGTAATTGCTTCATTCTCAGTCCCTATGGCTTTCTCACTTTCCCACCATATGGTAGCAGCGCCTTCTAGATAATGTGTTACAAATGGAACTTTATCCACTTCATCAGTTCGAGCAACCTCAAGTTTCTTTTCCATAGTTCTTAACCAATCATTTGCATCCAAGGGATCAATGGCCTGACTGAAACTGGGAGGCTCAGTCCCTTGAAAATCAGATAGCTTGGAGTGAGGGGCGGGCTGATTTCCATTCTGTCCAACCATTGCTTGAATACTTCTGAATATTTCCATTAGATCATTGTTTCGTCGTTCCTCGAACATATGCATAATTTGCTCGGTGGAGGGTAGATTTGGCGGTGGAGGCGGTGGTGGAACGTACGGCTCGGGTGATTGTCCTGCCTGTCGTGCGGAACGCCAAACAGGAGAACCCTCGCGAACGTTGCTACTGCAGCCTCCCCGCATCATCCTAATATGATTTTTTCCAAGTCAACGCAACCGAGATGAGAAGCATTCGACAAAAACTGGGGAGAAGCCAGCAACAAAAACCAAGCGGAACCAAAAAGACGAAGAAAATACGGCGAATAAAATAAAGTCCAACATAATTATACATAGACTTATATATGAAAGATAACAACATGCTAGGTCCAACTACCCTCATACATGAAACGAAACATCATGACTCGTACGACTACATCCATACTCCATCACGATGACTGAGAATACTCGAAAGCTCTACTGCTCGGCTGGCGCTCCAGGGTCCTCTCCTGAACCGGACTCGGATCCAAAACTGACGGGGTTAACGGAGACCTCTGGGTTAAAAGTGACACGACGACGCTGCCTCGAGGGCTCTCCCTCTGGGGCAGGTGGAGGGTGGATCATTGGGGCTGCAGGAGTGGCGAGGAGTGAAATCCACTCGGCAGGAGCACTAAGTGGACTCGCAGTCACGGTGCCCGAGCTACTCGGGAGAGTAACCGGAGAAACAGGGGATCTAGAACTGGCAGGAACGTAGGGAATAAATCCTACATATGGAGAAGTAGTGGCTGAGCAAGCAGAGACTAAAGTAGAGGCTAAAGTAGTACAGGCACGACTCAGCTCACGAGCCAGCTCGTAGATCAGAAGATAGCTAGCAGTGATGTAGCGAGAAAGGTGGCTAGCTACACTATCAGACTCCGGATCAATGATAGGGAAACAGACATGACCATTATATCAAAACACACTCGTGATCCTTACGGCGATCACAACCCGACCATCTCATGGCCAACTCAACATGATGACCTCACTTCCATCCATAGTGCAATTTAGTGTGCATATTTATTAAGTGTTGACCCATGGTGTACCTTACTTTTGAGCGTGTCCATAACCGTGGGCTCGGCTATCGGTAGATTAAAAACACTCTTCAGAGGTTAGTACATTGTACCCACACTACGGAACCCATGGCCTCGCACTCCCATCCGGGTGGACCAACAGTGTTCCGACGAAACCATTTCATTGTCATGACACTCTCCCGGCCCTTCCGACTGAGACCCCACCGGGCTAGTCCTGGGTGGCCCCGTGTCTACCTCGAGACACCTCGACCACCATCATGGCCATGATCCACTCTGGGACCCGGTACCAAAATTAACTTAACAACGGGCTCACAAGGTTATGCTTGCCTACCAGGCCAAGGTACAGTACGCACATAACCTTCCCTAAATGGCGGCACTGACCAGAGGCACGACAATGAAATGCATTAAGGCCGTCCCATACCGGCAAATGTGGTTGCACTGGGAAAGACTCGTTTCAGCGGCACCACAACCTGGTCAACAACATGTTCAAGTTGAATTATTAATCAAGTTCAACTTAATGTGAAAAGAAAATAACCGGTGTCATACTACCATACTATGTATCACTTAACATATGCATCACATAACCGTGCAAAGACTGCAGCAACCACGCTCCTACGGAGCCATTATAAACTCATGCTACTATTCTGGTTAAAACCTCTCTTTACTTATACCAAAACCATTTCTAGCATTATCATTATTATACCTCATGCAAAAATAATATTTAAATTACTCATCAAACTCTATGACCATATTATTTATTTATCACTTGCAACTAAGTTCTGCTAATCTTGCCAACAATATTTACTTCAAACATTCTGAAGTTCAAGCATTTTAACATAACAAGCATATATCAGAATATATTTATTATATAACTAATTTAAATGCATCAATATTCATAAGTTCAAGTATGAAAATCATAAATATTGAAGTGGCACCATTAAAATGTTACTGTGGCTTGCCTTAGCACTGATGAGGTTCACAAAGCTCCTAGTGATCCTCAAGACAAGCTGGCTCTTCTAAAAATATTCAAAACCACAAAAGAAAAATATCAAGAAACCTTCTGAAAATTGCCAGAAAATCTAGACAGCAAGGAAAAATCCCATCTTTTGGGTGCTGTTAGATTTTTGGACACAGAACACGATGCAAAAAAGAATCACTGCATTTGGACCTGTAGAATAAAAGTTATGGCCATTTGAAGTCTCTTGGAATTTAAATGAATTTGAAAAATAAAAACAGAGGGGGTGACGTCGAAGGCGTATTCTCCCGGGGCGCCACCACTCATACCGCTTCGCGCGCGTGATGAGTGGCTGACTAGCGGGCTCCGCTAGTCAGGCCGGAGGGATGGGAGAGGGAAACAGAGGGGAACGGTGATTCATCGGAGCTCATGCCGGTGATGAGACTTCTTGGAGGCAAAAGAGAGGGAGGGATCGACGGAGAAGGCTATTGCGCACCTGCAAGTACCCGTAGGGTGGCTAACAGTGCCCGGACGGCATCGGATTTGTCCTCTCCAGCGGCGACAGAGGGCGGAGGTTGCCAGAGTTGAAGAAGACGGCGGCTTGTGGCGGCTCCAGGGGCTCTAGCTATGCGCGTTGGCTTCACAGAGGAGAAGCGGAGGCCCTGGCGGGGTCGCCTTGGCTTGGGAGAGGCCGGAGCTGCGGGAACAATCCAGAGGGGATCGCCGGCGAGCTCAGCTCTGGGACAGCAGCCCGCGGCCTGCCCGGCCGGGCTGCGGCTTCTAGTGGCTCTAGGAGGGAGTGGGAGTGAGATGCGATTCTCTAGGAGGCTGCGGAGGGGGTTTTATAGGCGGGGCGGCGAGGAGGGCTCGGGCTCCACCGGAGGACACCTGTCCCCGGCGCTCGGCGATGAACGGTGCCAGAGAGCGATGGAGAAGGCGATGGAGGTCACGCAGCAACTGTACGCAGGCGCGGACGAGCACATGAACGAGGGGGAAAGGTACGAACACAGTGCGCGCGCACTGTGCCGTCGGCCAGACCGTGCCCATGCTCGCTACAGCGAGCTCCGGCATCGGCGAGTGGTAGGGTGGAGTTATGGGGGTAGAGACAAGGATGGTGTCGAGGGGTGGCACGCTCTGGCCAGCCGAGCAGCGAGCACACGCTCAACAGAGGCGCTGGCAACATGCAGAGCGCACGTTTGGCATGCCAGCACGCTCGAACGAACGCGGTCACCGCGTGGACCATGACATCAGGCCACCTACGCACTAACAAGGATGTCTGGCATGTAGTCCTTGGTAATCTTAGGTGTTACCATGGCTCGGTTTGGTTCCAGGTGCAGTAGAAGTAAAATGGTGATGAGGTTAAGTTACTGGACAGAAACTTTGGGGAGTTACTGTGGTCAAACCACAGGGATCCAAGGGCTGAGCTTTGGGGTTTTACTGTCTCTTACTAAGGTAAATAAGCTCAGGGAAAACCAGCTGACATTGGAGCTAGTAAAAAGGTAGTTGCTCTAGAAACTACAATTTCAGCCCAGAAGTGTTTTTATTTCTGTAGCCAAAATACTCCAAAGAGTGGTGAAATATTTTTGCTCAGAAATGTGCCCTAGGGTCCAAAGAATATTTGGTATTTTTCTCAGGATTTTTGGGGCAAAATAAATTAGGCTTGCTTTGGAGCTCAAGGAGTTAGCTAGGGTTTTGGAGGCAAAAATGAATATTTTTCATTTAAGAAAAATATTCCAAGCAATATTGTTGGGTTGGCCAGGGGAGAAATGGTGGCTTAGAGGAGGAGAGGGAACACTTGGGTGAAAATCAAGGGATACCCAAGTGGCTACGTCCAAATGAAATGATTCAAAACTCCAAATTCAAAATCAAATCAGCTGAAAATCAAGCAAAGAAAAAGAGGGCAAAAACCAGGCTGTCACATAAGACCAGCAACTAGACACGACGACGCAACCACAAATTCAACAAAGCAAAAACTCGAAAAATATTATGCAAAGGCTCATATTGGTTCGGATATGATGAACTAACCCTAAATTTTTTGTGGCTTTTTCATGGACTGTAGGTATGATAACAGACTCGATCTAAACTACGAAAAACTATAAAATCTCACCGAGCTACCTGGAAATCTGATACAACTTGATAGAGGCAAAGGTTTCCCGTTTTTCGATGAGATGTTGGCTATCGTTTTGGTGGAAATCGACTTTGACGATCCGACTACGAACATGGGAGGACGTCGCGCCTTAGCAATTGCTAAACCAACTCCGAGAGGTTATTGACCACGCCGGAGCGCGATCAACCTGACCACAAATATCTATATCCTGCAAGCAAACGAAGAACAAGCAAGAAACTAAGATTGCAATCTGGATATTGCGAATAACAGAGGAAAGCTTTATTAATAAAGGTGGGGTTCTGTGACGCCTTTGTCTGGTCGTTGAACTCAAACGAAGTGCGCGAAGTTGCAGCTATGGCGAACTTTTAATCTAAACAAAATCCAAAGTCTAAAGGATGCCCTAAGGGCTGTATATATGAAGGAAGAGGGGGGGGGGATTTCATAGCCCTTGGTGGAGGGGTCCGAAACCAACCCTATCTCTTGTTTCCCCACACATACAGACTCTAAAAATAGCCTATGCTTATGTATTTCGAAATTACATGGGCCTGGCCCAATAATAAGGTGACGCAGCACCTAGAATAGCCTCTGGACGAAATTTATGAAGTGGCATCTTTTATATTTCGTCCAGGTCTTCATGCATTCATTATGGTGGCTTCAAAGTCCTGAAATCATCACTTGTAACTCCGTTCTTGTTCCCCTTGCGCATGCCATCATCTCCATTCTTGGTCTTGCTCCAGTGTTCTTCCCTCTTATCCATGCCAGGCCCTTCATTTGTGAGCAAAAAAATGTATCCAATTTAGAATCATTACCAAGAAACGAAAGTACCTGATAATTTAATTGGCATGCACGAGCTCTAGTAATTGGTCCAGTATATGTAGAAGTAGGGGTTGTGGGTGTAACAATGGTATTGATGTCCTCATTAGTAACCTTCATAGTTCATAAAATTTAAAGCCAAAATATTATCACAAGAAGTAGAAGGCATGAAAATATTGCAACTCAGTTTGCACATATAAGTGAAGCTCTTATTCATTTCAAAAGGTTGACAATGTTCATTATTAAGCCATCCTAACATTGGTGAATAAGTCTTACTTGCATCAAATTTACATGCTACACCATGCTTAAATAAGCAAACATGCAATAAGTCATTGGTCAATGAGTCCTCACCAAGATTAGAGGTCATATCAAAGTGATTAAACATTGGTTCTTTTGCACCAACAGGTAATTCAATGGGTGCACTCAAAATTGTTGGTATTTAATTTGTTTGATCACATGACGCATTCATGACAGTAACTCGATTCTCTAAAATAGGTGGTGTGTTCAAATCAATAGGTAACTCAACACATGATGTATTCAAGTTAACTAGGCATGCATCATTCTCATGTGAATGTGGAAAATATATACCTTTGTCATTTCCTCTTATGATCAACTCTAATGATGTAGGCACTCTTAGTGGTGATGTGTCACATGGTGTAGATGATGTAGTCCGCACAACAATGGATGATGTTGTCATAATATGCCTAGTAGTTGAAGAAACATCTGTATCAACACTTGGAATGTGCATCGTGCGCTTGTTCTCCTTGTGGGCAACACGTCGTTTTATTTCCTGGTCAGCTTTGCAAGCAAGAGAAAACAAACGGTCCATAGGGTAACACTCTTCATGAATTAGTATCTCTTGAATATCACGGTTTAATCCTCCCCAAAATCTATCCATAAAATCTTCTTCACTTTCTTCTAAAAATGAGTGCAACAATGTAGTTTGTAAATCATCATAATATTTTGTTACCGTGTCAGTGCCTTGTTTTAAATGTTGTAATTTTTTTAATCATGCCACGAGTATAAAAAACATCAACGAATCTATCTCTCATGACATGTTTTAAATCATCCGAATTAGTATGTTTAAAATTAGGGTTTAACTGACAATATTCACTCCACCAATCAAAAGCAAAGCTACTGAAAGTACTAATCGCAGCTTGAAATTTTCCACGCTTATTAAAATTATGGGAAGCAAATATAACATTTATTTCGTACTCCCATTCAATATGTAAATCAGGCCTAAAACGACCAATAAATGGTGGCATGAAAACATTAACCTGATTATGTTCATTCTAATGTTGTATTTTCTTAGGTGGTGGCAAATCTCCCATGATTGATGAAGCCCAAGAACTAACAACTCCAGAACCTGCCATAGTTAGTACAAAACAAGCAACAAAATTCGAGAATAATGTTCCTATGAACTACTAGGATGTGATGGTAAAATGCTCATAGGGGCAAATATATATATATATATATATATATATATATATATATCTTACAAGTTCTTACCATGCAGTAGGTGGTGACAGGCAACCAGCGGTGTCAAATAACTCTGAAGATTTAGTAAAGCGATTGCCAGAGGAACGGACATATACACGGTGTAGAAATATGTGAAGTTTGCAAGGCTTAAATATTTCGTAGCAAAAGATTAGCAATTCAATTCAGAGATGCAATTTTGATTAAACGCTCAACGATGGTAATGTGCTGGTCCTAGGCTAGACCGGACTAGAGACGCGAGCCTAGAACACTTATGAGGTCACGGCGTAGCAAAACTAGCATCAATAAAGGATATGAAGTAGCTCCGGACAGCAAGATAAAAGTGAATATCACAATAGCAGTAAAGATAATGATGTGAAACAACTGCCAAGCACGATATACCAACAACTTCCTCTCCAACTTTCCTATGGAAATGTTTATGAAAATTTTCTGATAATGTTTCTCAATAATGGCACTAACTCAAGCTTTCAAAGACAAAAAGAATCACTCAATTCTGACTTGATGTGGGGAGTCAAAAAATTCTAAAACTGGAACAAGCGGTGTTCACGAACTTCGGAGGGCAAAAAGACCTATTTAGAAGCTGATTTTGAGGTGTCAAATATTGAACATGCTTCTGCAACTATAAAGATGCGGCTCATTGCTAGCTTTAATTTGAGTACTTACTAAGCCAAAACGGACTTCGTATGAGGAAGATACGCCTGTTTTATGAACATTGCGCAAAATAGATTTGAATCCTAATTCAGGTATGAGATGGATTCTAGATAGATCCGAATTTTCTATCGTTTTTCTTCTCTCCTTTTTCTCTCTCTCACTTTTCTCTCTTTTTCTGACTTTTTTTCTCTATCCTTTTTTTCTGTCTTTCTAAAACAAACTAGAGAAGACGTAGGTTGGATCAAGCAAAGATGCAAACGACCTCAACTATGATTATGACAATGAACGATGAGTGGCACATGGTGGAAATTGATGGATGGAGGTGGTGGACAGCAGAAGGGATAAAGATGCAATGGTGGCGTCACTAATGTGAACAGAACTCGAAACTCTAAAGGAACTAGACACTAAGACCAGCAACTCGACACGACGATGCAACCGATAATTCAACTAAGCAGAACTCTAAAAAGATTATGCAAAGGCTCAGATTGGTTCGGATATGATGAACTAACCCAATTTTTTCGGCTTTTCGTGGACTATAGCTATGAAGAACCGTCGGTGTACAAAAGTAGGGGCTCTGCTTTTGACCCCTTTACTTGTGCACGGGCAGTCAGAGCCTCCCGCCACGGCCACGCACAGACACGGCAGGAAAGGGAAGCCGGAGAGAAGCCGAAGCCACAAGACAAACGAAGCAACAACAAGGACCAAGCCCACAAAGATCAGATAGGCGTAGCAGGTTCCCCCGGCAAGGACCCTTGTCGGAGCAGCCTCAGCAGCCCCGGCAAGACCCTTGCTGGGGCAGCTCGCCCGCGCCAGCCAAAGTGAGCCACCCTTGAGCCCACCAATGCTTGACAAATGCGTTGGGACAAGGCTCGGGAGGCACCTCCGTGGTGGCATGCAAATCTTTGTGAAGACAAAGAATAGATGAGATTAGATGAGGATAGGAAGGCAATCATCCTCACCGAAGAAACCCACGAGACCCCCGGCAAAATCCTTCTCGGGGAAATCAGCGCGCCACGGCAAGACCCTTGCCGGGCCACTCGGCAAGACCCTTGCCGGGCCACCCGACAAGGCCCTCGCCAAGCGCACTAGCAGGGCCGCCGCCAGGCCCGGGCCAACCAAGTCTTCACCGCCGTTCGCATGCAACTGCTGACCCAACCAGTGGGCAGGCACCTGCGTGGCAGCATGCGATCCTTCGCGGAGGCTCCACCACCGCGCCACCTCAGCTGCCTGCCTGCCTAAGTGCTCAGTGTCCTTGTCGGGGATGCCCCTTGGGGCGGTGTAGTCGACAGGGGAGGCACGATCGGAGAAGCCCCCTGTGGCTCCCCTTGGTGCAGCTCCTCTCCTGCATCCACGGCACGGTTAACACTGAAGCATCACGCACGACACATGTTGATCGAAGGTGGGTGGTGGACTCACGCTGGGGGCTGGGCCGGGGGCTGCACTGTGGGCTGCTCAACACCACCAGCGGTGTACTGGAGGTGCCCGCCGGGGGCTGGCTGCTCGCCGAAACCCTGGCCCTCTTGATCCTCTGGGCCAGCATCTCCACATCCCTGCAAGACAAAGACAGGTAAGCAGCGCCATCAGGGGGGAGTGCAAGGAATGAGGGAGAAAAGCAGAGGCTTACTCTTCGTTCTCTTCCTCCTCCTCCTCTGTTGCTTTCCTCTTCCGCTCTGGGCTGAGAGGCCCGAGCTCTCTCTCCGGGCCGAGAGGCCCGAAGTCAAACAAGTCACCCCCGATCCCTGTACCAATGTTTGCCGACGAGGGGGGAGGCGACGGCGTTCGGCCGCGCTTGGACGATGAAGAAGCAGGTGTCCTCTTCTTCGACGCCATGGCCTTCGCCGTTTTCTTCATCGTCACCGCCCTCGTGTTGCGCACGGGCGCCTCCTGGGCCTGCCACGGCTGCACGGCCCGGTCGAGGCAGACCGGATCACCGGAGGTGGCCCACCGCAGGACCCGCCTCTTTCCGGTGATCGGAGGATCGGCGGTTGCGGTCCTCTCCTCCTCGCCCTCTTCCTCCGACGACCCGTCAGCGGCGTCCTCAACGAGGGGAGCCCCGGTGTCGGCGCCGCTGGCCTCCCCAGCGGCTGCAGCCCACCGGGCGAGTTCCCTCTCCTCCGCCTCCGCCGCGGCCTTGTCCACCACTCCGCCGGTGCTGCCAGCCACCTTGACGAGCTTTGCCTCCTCCTCGGCAAGCCTTGCCTCCTCCACCCTGGCGGCAATATAATCCAGCTTCGCCGAGGAGGTATCCTGGATGAGCCGCGACTCGTCGATGATGTATACCTCGTGTAGAGTGTCGAAGAACTCCTGCACCACGAGCTCGTCCGGCTCGACCCAATTCGGGTCGAGGCCGTGCGCGTTGAAGAGCGGCATCATGGCGACGATCTTGTTCCGGCGAGAGTTGTTGCTCAGCGGAACCACCCCCGCCGGCAGCTTGAAGACGGGCTCCTTGTCGACCTTGCCGGCCTTCGTGGCAGCCCTGGCAAGCTTGTCGGACCGCTCGACCTCGACCACGTCGTCAACCTCGAGCTGGAAGATTCGCTGGCAAAGGTGGGCATGCCGCAGCACCGTCAGGTCATTGTCGAGGCCGGGACGGAGCCTCATGATGTCAGTGGCGTTCACGTAGAGCCAGGCCGGCCTCCCCTTGTCGTGAAGAGGGGCAATCCAGCGGCCGATGAAGTCCGCCCCAATCATCTCAAGGGTGATCCCGTCCTGGGTGAGCTGGAGAATCCTGGTGGTGGCAATTGTGAGCTTTGCGTCGTTGGCATCGACGTCGCCCCAATCGCTGCCACGGTCCGGCGGCTTCTGGCGAACCTTGCAGAATGCTGGCGGGTCCTTCTCCTCAATCCAGCACCACCGGCCCCGCCATTCCTCCCACCTCTCCTTCGTGGCGCCGTACGGGTACGCCCCCTTGGCCCTCGGGATCCAGGCGACACAGCCAGCAATGGCGCCACCTTTCTGGATCCGAGGGGAGAAATAGTGGCGAAAGAGCGCCGTGCTGGGATGCACCCCGACGAACCCCTCGCAGAGATGGGCGAAGAGGGCCATGCACGCCACGGTATTCGGAGTAAAATCCAAGAGGCGAAAGCCGTAGGTGTGCCTAATGTCCTTGAAGAAATCAGAGAAGGGGGACAGAGCCCATAGGAGAAATAATCGACGAAGAAGGGGTACCGATGCGGGGAGGGCCCGGCGCTGGCAGGGACGACGGTCGTGGCCGGATGCCCCGTATTCTCTCCCCCCGTCTTCACGCCCCACAAACACTTGATCATCTCCCAGAGCTCGGGCACGCCAGCCGTTGATGGGAAGTAGGCGGACTGCGCCCGCCGCACCACCAGCTCGCTCTCCGGCTGCTCCGACACGCCGGCATCCTTCGCCGCTCCCTTGCTCTTGGTTGTCTTAGGCGCCATGGCGGCTGCGGGAAGAGAAGTGGCAGAGGATGGCGGAAGCACGGAGGCGCTGGGTGAAAGCGGAGATGCTGGAGAAGAAGGGGGCGGTGGTTCTGAGATTGGAGGAAGGCGCAGGGAAGGGGTAAAGTGTGCAGCGCCCGCGGTTATTCCTTTTTATGGGGAAGGCGCGGGCGCCCGGTGCTATCCCACGCATGCCTCCCATGTCATGCGCGCGCATGACCCCCATGTCGCGCGTACAACGCGGGCCGTGGGAAGCGCAGTGGACGGAACAGTGGCCGCGGTAAAAATCTGCCCCAACTGTCCGCGCACCGTTCTAGGCCTGGCCCAACAACGTGTTGCGCTTATGTGTGGCCCAGGCACGAGGGCTCCTGTCGGTGTACAAAAGTAGGGGCTCTGCTTTTAACGCCTTTACTTGTGCAAGGGCAGTCAGAGCCTCCCGCCACGGCCACGCATAGACACGGCAGGAAAGGGAAGCCGGAGAGAAGCCGAAACCACAAGACAAACGAAGCAACAACAAGGACCAATGCCACAAAGATGAGATAGGCGTAGCAGGTTCCCCCGGCAAGGACCCTTGCCTCAGCAGCCTCAGCAGCCCCGGCAAGACCCTTGCCGGGTTAGCTCGCCCGCGCCAGTCAAAGTGAGCCACCCTTGAGCCCACCAATGCTTGACAAGTGCGTTGGGACAAGGCTCGGGAGGTACCTCCGTGGTGGCATGCAGATCTTTGTGAAGACAAAGAATAGATGAGATCAGATGAGGATAGGAAGGCAATCATCCTCACCGAAGAAACCCACGAGACCCCCGGCAAAATCCTTGCCGGGGAAATCAACACGCCACGGCAAGACCCTTGCCGGGCTACCCAGCAAGACCCTTGCCACGCCACCTGACAAGGCCCTCGCCAAGCGCACCGGCAGGGCCGCCGCCAGGCCCGCGCCAACCAAGTCTTCACCGCCGTTCGCATGCAGCTGCCGACCCAACCAGCTGGGCAGGCACCTGGGTGGTAGCATGCGATCCTTCATGGAGGCTCCACCACCACGCCACCTCAGCTGCATGCCTTCCTACATGGCACCGCATGCACCGCTGGCCAGGGCGCGTGTCAAAGCAAGGGGGAGCGGCGACGGACAGGACGGGCCTCGCCCCGTCCCCGATAAAGCGAAGGGACACCTAAGCCTCGCATTAAATGCGTCTTGTCCTGTAATACTAGCGATAAACTCACAATGCTATAGCACTTTCCACCTCCTGTGTGCCACTGTGGCAGCCCCTTTCGCCTATAAAAGGAGGCCGATGGCGCACGGAGAAGGGATTCGGCTCTTTTGAACCCCACAGCACCCAGAGCTAGTTCGAGAGCTCAAGAACACTAATACATCCACCAAAGCAGGATCGTAGGGTTTTACGCATCTTTGCGGCCCGAACCTAGGTAAATCCCTCTGTGTCGTCTGCTAGTCCTGCTCTCCTCACGATCCCCGCGCCCCACAACTGTAGAAGGGATTCCAGTGATCCCATAGGTGTCGTTTCCCACTGACAAGAACAGACTCGATCTAAACTACGAAAAAGTGGAAAATCTCACCGAGCAATGTGAAAATCTGATACAACTTGATAGAGGCAGAGGTGTCCCGATCTTTAGATGAGATGATAACTATCCATTTGGTGGAGTCGACTTTGACGATCCGACTACAAGCGTGCACGACGTTGCGCCTTTGCAATCTCTAAACCAACTTCAAGAGGTTATTAACCACACCGGAGCATGATCAACCTGACCACGAAGGTCTATTCCTGCAAGCAATCAAAGAACAAACAAGAAGTATTGATAATTGTGGGGATCCGAAAGTGGTCTTGGTCTGGTCGTTGGACACAAACAAAGTACACAAAGTTGTGTTGGCTAACTTTTAAATGAACAAATCCCAAGGAAAAAGCTACTAGATGGAACTACTTATATAGGAGCAAGGGGTGGTGGCCAAGGAGGTGTGAGGATGTCCCAAGGCTGCCTACTAACCCTAGGTCATACAAGGCTCATGGGCCCAAGTGGAGGTAATGCAACACCTTTGGCCTTGTAGTTTGACTCGGATTCTGCTACAGCATAAGATTGTTTCGTCGATAACTCAACACTCCAGACGAATTTTAAGGTGAAACCAATTGGGTTGGAAAGAGCACAAAATCTACTTCCCAACAAAAAAAGAATCACCCAATTCAGAGTCTGTATGAAAGAGTTCTTGGCGTTTTGAGTCAGGTATGTCTGTGCAATCCAAATCTGAATCCCGAACGTGAGAGACTTGGACTCTATCTTCTCTTGGCCTAAAAGTGACATGAGAGGACTTTTTGAATAGCACCTAAACATCCCTTTTCTCTTATCTTCATACGTGGATTGTACAAATGTCCCATACACATACAATTAGACCTGACACAAAAGTCTATGAAGTATTTTTGTCCTATATGACATAAATAAATTATCGCATAGTTTGCATTAGAAATCACCTCACAAATATACATGTATGCAATGTTTTTGGTCGTATCCAAGGTAGTCATGTCCTCATCACAAAGGTGTCCCATCTTTTGATGGGATGGTGATTATCTGATGAGGACATTAATACCATTGTTACACCCACAACCCCTGCTACTATACATACTTGACCAATTACTAGAGCTCGCGCACGCCAATTGAATTACAGGTACTTTCGTTTCTTGGTAATGATTCTAATGTTCATGAGAATATGTTGCTGCCTAAATTGGATACATTTGTTTCACTTACAAATGAAGGGCCTAGCTTGGAGAAGGATGAACATTGGACCAAGAACAAGCTTGGAGATGATGGCATGCACAAGGGAAACAAGAACGGAGTTTCGAGTGATGATTTCAGGACTTAGAAACCACCGTAATGAGTGTATGAAGTCTTGGACGAAATATACAAGATGCCACTTCATAAATTTTGTCCAGAGACTATTATAGGTGTTGTGTCACCTTATTATTGGGCCATGCCCATGTAATTTCAAAATACATAAGTATAGGATGTTTTTAGAGTCCGTATGTGTGGGGAAATAAGAGATAGGGTTAGTTTCGGACACCTTCCCCAAGAGCCAAGAAATTCCCCCTCTTCCTCCATATATACAGCCCTTAGGGCGTCGTTTAGACTTTGGGTTTTGTTTAGATTAAAGTTCGCCAGAGCTGCAACTTCGCGTACTTCATTTGTGTTCAACGACCAGACAAAGACGTAATAGAACCCCACGTTCATCAAAAAAGCTTCCCTCTTATATTCGCAATATCCAGAATTGTAATCTCAGTTTCTTGCTTATTCTTCGTTTGGTCGTAGGAAATAGACCCTCGTGGTCAGGTTGATCATGCTCCAGTGTGGTCAATAACCTCTCGGAGTCGGTTTAGCGAATGCTAAGGCACGACGTCCTTGGATGTTTGTAGTCCGATCGTCGAAGTCTACTCCACCCAAAACAATAGCCACCATCTCATCGAAATACGAGACACCTTTGCCTCTATCAAGTGGTATCAGATTTCCAGGTTGCTCGGTGAGATTTTATAGTTTTTCTTAGTTTAGATCGAGTCGGTTCTTCATACCTACTGTCCACGAAAAAGCCAAAAAAACATTTTAGGGTTAGTTCATCATATCTGAACCAATCTGAGCCTTTGCATAATCTTTTCAGTGTTTTGCATTGTTGAATTTGCGGTTGCATCGTAGTGTCTAGTTGCTGGTCTTAGTGTCCAATCCTTTAGAGCTTCGAGTTCTGTTCACAAGTTGTCATGCCGCCACCGCATCATCATCATCACCGCTGCCATAATACCTCCATCATTGTCACCGCTGCCATATACCACCATCATCATCACCGCTACCATATACCACCATCATCATTACCGCTGCCATATACCACATATCCACGACCATCACAATAACCCGAGTCCACCTCCATCACAGATTTGCCACCAGTCCGTGTGCCACCGCCCAACATATATCCGCCACAAGTCCGAGTTTCCAACTGATTCATCTCCTCCACCAGTCCTGGTCCAAGTCAAGTATTTGTTCCTTTGTTTTCGATTTCCAGATCACATGATACTAAGAGTCGTGAACAAGTCGGATTCCGCAACTTCCGTGTTACCCGCAGTAGAAAAATAGTTCCAGTTTCAAAAAAAAACTAAGTCTGGAAAATTCTGGCTAGGCAGTTTTTAGACCATTTGTAGACTTTTTCAAAAAAAATATTGTGGAGCAAAGAAAGAGAGGAAAAAAGTGGAAAAATTGTGAAAAAGGGAAAAAAAATCAGAGTGTGCTCCTCCCTTGTTTACATCTAGCACCGTGATTTTGTTAGTGTTCTAGGCTCGCGTCTCTAGCACGGTCTAGCCTAGGACTAGCATAGTACCATCGTTGAGTTTATTCAACTTTAGATCTCTGAATTGATTATTGCTAACCCTTTTTGCTACCATATTATAAGCCTTCCCAGTTCCACATACATCTACGTTGTGCGTTTGACACCACCTGGTAATCGCTCTGTCCAAGCTTTGAGAGTTTTGACTACAACGGTTGCCAATCACCACCGGTGGGTAAGAATTGGTAAGAATTTGAGATTCGCTTGACGGATTTGTGACACCCCACCACTTTCTAGTAGTCTGTAGGATCATACTCTTGTGTGTTTCTATTGCTGCTAACCATGGCAGGACCACAAGCCGACAAGATTGACTGGGAGAACATGGTGAACAAGGAGTTGCATGATAAATTTCAGCAAATGATGATTGGCCAGGTGGGAGATGTGCTAAACAAATTTGAAGAGGCCATGGAAAAGATAGATGCCATGGAGATGTTGTTCGAGACAAAACTGGATAACAAGTCTAATGAATTGCTCAAGCGTCTTCCGCAACCACCATCCGCACCTATCGCACCTCTGCAACGACAACAACAACGCCCCCTTCCGAAGCAGTTTGGACGAGCGAAGTGTGTTCCTCTTGAGGATGGCCAAACTTCTGGTGCTGCTGTACCTACTGTTGATGCTTCTTTGGCTCCTGCTACTACTGTTGGTGCCGAGGAGGATGACGATTATGCGGGAGACTACGAGGATGTGGTTGGTCAAAATCAGAACTACGTGCAAACCACCAGCACCAGGTCATCCACAGGCATATAATCGCAATGGTAGGCCTGCACTACCACCTCAGGTACTAGATTATGACCATATTCCTAAACTGAAATTGAATATTCCATCGTTTGAGGGTAGATAAATTGCTGATGTATATCTTACTCGGGAGTTAGAAACTGAACAATGTTTCACATGCTTAACAAATCCTGAGAGACGTGTTGCTGCGGCTATTTGTGAATTCACTCATTTTGCTTCTGTTTGGTGGTTTGAACATTGTAGATTATATCCTATTCCAACTACTTTAGCTGCTTTGAAAACTGCTATGCATAGTCGTTGGATTCCACCATATCATCAACGTGAATTGCTTCAAAAATTGCAGCATTTAAGACAAGGAAAAAATTCTATAGAAGAATATTATCAGGAATTTCAAACTGGCATGATTAGATGTGGTATTGTTGAGGATAATGAAGTTATGCTTGCATGTTTTATGGGTGGTTAAATAAAGAGATTCAAACCATTCTAGAGTATAAGGAGTATAATAATATCACTTGTTTATTCCATCTTGCTTGTAAAGCTGAACATGAAGTGCAGGATCGACAGGCATTGGCGCGAACTATTTTTTCTGCAGGTCGATCTTCATCATGAACACCACGTACATACTCTACTCTCACATGTCCTACTACAGCACCACTGACTTTAGCCGCTAATTCCAGCCGAGATACAAGAAAACAGGAACCACCACCACCATCTGCCAGGAGTACACCTTACGGTTCCGCATAGAACTCTTCTTCATCCATGGCATCAACAGGGCAAACACATGATCTTATTTGTCGTTGTTGCAAGGGTGGAGGTCTTTATGCGACAGAATGTAGCGACCAGACCTCAAATAGTCTGATCTCTGTGCATCAGTGTCATCCCTGGATCGGTAATGCTGACACGCACAGTACTTGAAGGATTATAAAAGAGTAGCAATCACACACTTATTACATCGAATGTCTCAAAAGAGAACTTATTACAATAAATATGGCTTAAGGCCATCTAAATACGATAACAGCGGAAAGCTTGGAAGATAAAGCGAGTGAAAGATCACGACCTAAGGCACCTTACTCGTCGTCTGAAAAGTCTGCAACATGAACGTTGCGGCCCGAAAACGGGTCAGCACATGGAATATGCTGGCAATGTAACACATAGAGAGTAATGAACAAATAATGCAATCACTACATGCATATATGGCTGGTGGAAAGCTCTATGGTTAGAATTTTGCATAAAGCCAATTTTTTCCTACAACAAAGGAACAAATTTTATTTAACTATCATGGTGGTTGTTAAACATTGAGATGGTTCCTCCAACTCAATCCCAATTAAGCATCATCATTAACCCAATCAGATTATATTAAGTAACATGATGAGATTCACATGATAATCCAACAAACTAGATACTTAAAACGTCCATAACCGGGGACACAGCTAACCATGATTAGTTTGTACACTCTATGGAGGTTTGTGCACTTTTCCCCGCAAGACTCGATCTCCTCCGTTGGATTTCTCGCACTACAAGGTGTTTGAGAGACGGATGACCAAGACACAGTCTTTCAGAAGCATTAACTCTTTACTCTGGGTAGACAGTACCAACCTACATCCCCAACATCTGCTAGTCTACCACTGAAAGAGGTCACGCAACATACTCAACTATGCTAGAGCCCATAGTAGCTTGCGGCTGCACACGGAAGTTTCTAGCATGAATAATCTCATGATCCCTTTGAGCCTGGGTGGCGGTCCATAGGAGAATCACACGGTACCCCGGGATATCCAAAAATACAGGCAACACTGGGTTCCCCAGGAACCTCAATCCACCAAGATGTGTATGAAATTGTGTATTAAAGTAGCCACCTTAAGTTAACCATTAATTAACAATCTCACATCTGTCATGGATACACTCACCCAATCCACATCTACTAGCATATCATAGCAATATAAGCAAACGTAGAAGTAACTCCCAAGGTTTGATAATAAAACAAGACAATAGGTACTACCTCATCTACTTCCCAAAACCCACATATTAAATCACATCCTAACCATGCAATTGTTTGGGGAATGATCTAATGCAATAAAACTAGGTAGTAAAGAGGTATGATCAAAGTGTTACTTGCCTTGCTGATGATCCGTGAAACCTAGAGACTCGTAGTGGCACGCTTCGCACTTTGGGTACTCTATTGCAAACAAACAAGCATACAATAAGCACTCAACTAGAAGCACGGGTAAAACTCAAATAAGAGATCTAATCAGAAAGTTCAACTTAAGAACTCCGGTTTGCAAAAAGAAACAAATCCAACGAAACAACAAAACTCAAACGGCGAAAGAAACAAGCTTCGTTTGCTAATCTGGACTTAAGTCAAATTTTACAGTAGCAAAAACTTGTTTGAGTTCGTTAAACAAAAAGAGGGTTTCAATAAGAAACTCTAGGCGCTTGAATTGCCTGATTCTGATAAACGAGCGAAAAGATAAACTAAAACGAAAATCAGGGCAGAAATCACGATCGAAAATAATCGCGGAAAACCCTGGAAAAGAACGGGCGTTCGCTAAATAACTAAACCGGGAAATAAAATAAAAAAGATCTATAAAAAAATAAAAATAAACCGGGGTTCCTAAAAAACCAATGATTTTCTGTTGAAAACTGCGACGGCGGCGGCGGCTACCTCCGGCGGTCAACGGGCGTTCGCTAAAAACTTGTTTGAGTTGGTTAAATAATTTCACGCAGAAAAACAAATAAAAGAAATACTAAACGGACTCCAAAAATCCTGAAATAAACTTTCCCGTCCTCTAAAAATATAGCGGACAAAGTGAACATTTATTTGGCGTATAATGCAATTTTTGAAAAACGCACATTTTTCCTAATTCAAATAAAATATTGATACAACTCCGAAATAAAATCTTATTTGATTTTAATATTAAATCTCCAATATTTCTTTATTTTGGGAAAGTCATTTTATTCCCTCTCTTTTATTTTTATAAAAGAAATATATGAAGATAAAATAATTAAAATCAAAGATCCTCTTTTCAAAATTTGAGAAAGCTCAAATATGAAAATAACGAAATCCCCAACTCTCTCCGTGGGTCCTTGAGTTGCGTAGAATTTCTAGGATCAAGCCAAAATGCAATAAAATATGATATGCAAAGATGATCTAATGTATAACATTCCAAATTGAAAATTTGGGATGTTACAAACCTCCCCCCCCTTAAGATGAATCTCGCCCTCGAGATTCGGGTTGGCTAGAAAATAGGTGAGGTTGGTCCTTCCGTAGGTCTTCCTCTCGCTCCTAGGTGGCTTCATCCTTGGTATGGTGGCTCCACTGAACTTTGTAGAACTTGATAACCTTGCTGCGCGTGACTCGGCTGGCGAACTCTAGAATCTTGACCGGTTTCTCCTCATAGGTCAAATCGCTATCCAACTGAATCGCTTCCAGTGGCACTGTATCTCTCAGAGGGATATCGGCCATCTCTGCGTGGCACTTCTTCAACTGGGAAACTTGGAACGCATCATGAACTACTGACAATCCTTCGGGCAATTCCAACTTGTAAGCAACTTCTCCAATACGTTCCAAAACTTTGTATGGTCCCACAAAACGTGGTGCTAACTTTCCCTTAACTCCAAAACGCTTAACTCCTCGAAGTGGGGACACACGAAGATAAACTCTGTCTCCGACTTCGTAAACTATCTCCTTGCGTTTAGAATCCGCATAGCTCTTCTGCCTGGACTGGGCTACCTTGAGTCTATCGCGAATCAGCTTAACCTTCTCTTCAGACTCTTTGATCAAATCTAGTCCAAACAACTGACGGTCTCCAACTTCATCCCACAACAACGGTGTCCTGCACCTCCTTCCGTACAAAGCTTCAAAAGGGGCCATCTTCAGACTGGATTGATAGTTGTTGTTGTAAGAGAACTCTGCATAAGGCAAATTGTCGTCCCAACTAGATCCATAATCTAGGGCACAAGCTCTCAACATGTCCTCCAGAATCTGATTGACTCTCTTAGTCTGTCCATTTGTCTGTGGATGAAAGGCTATACTGAACTCTAGCCTGGTACCCAAAGTTTCATGCAACTGATTCCAGAACTTTGAGGTAAACTGGGTTCCTCTATCTGATACAATGGTCCTTGGAACTCCATGCAGACATAAGATCCTGGTCATGTACATCTTTGCCAACTTAGCACTAGTGTAAGTGGTCTTCACTGGGATGAAATGAGCTACCTTCGTCAAAGGATTGACTACAACCCATATTGAGTCATAGCCTGAACGAGTCCTGGGCAATCCCGTGATAAAATCCATGCCTAGCTTATCCCACTTCCATTCGGGTATCGGCAATGGCTGTAGAAATCCTGCTGGCTTCTGACGCTCTGCCTTCACTCTCTGACATACATCACAAAGTGCTACATACTCCGCAATATCATTCTTCATTCCGGTCCACCAGAAACTGTCCTTCAAATCCAGATACATCTTGGTATTTCCTGGGTGAATCGAATACGGCGAATCATGGGCCTCTTGCAGAATCAACTTCCTGATCTCCGGGTCATTAGGCACATATACGCGGTCCTCAAACCATAAGGTATCGTCCTCATCCTCACGAAATCCTTTAGCTTTTCCTTTGCTCATGTTCTCCTTTATCTTGGCAATCTCCTTGTCAGTCTTCTGGGCTTCTCTGACCTTATCCATCGAAGTAGACTGAATCTCCAATGCTGCTACATAGCCTCTCGGAACTATCTCCAAACATAGCTCGCGAGATCCTCGGCTAACTCCTTGGGTAACTCCCCGGTCAAGAGGGTGTTGACAGGACTCTTGCGGCTCAACGAATCGGCTACTACGTTAGCCTTTCCTGGATGATAATGCAACCTCATATCATAATCTTTAATGAGCTCCAACCATCTCCTTTGCCTGAGATTTAACTCCTTCTGTGTGAAGATGTACTTCAAACTCTTGTGATCCATGTACACCTCATAGTGGTTTCCGATGAGAAAATGTCTCCATGTCTTCAACGCCTGCACTACGGTTGCTAACTCCAAATCATGTGTAGCATAATTCAACTCATGGGGCTTAAGCTGTCATGAGGCATAAAAAACAACTCTTCCCTCCTACATAAGCACTGCTCCAAGTCCTCGACGAGAAGCGTCGCAATATACTTCATAATCCTTGCGCTGATCTCGCAGAATCAACACCGGTGATGTAACCAAACGTTTCTTCAACTCCTGGAAACTGGCCTCAAATTCACAGTCCATTTGAATTTGGTGTCTTTCTTCAACAACTCTGTCATGGGCTTTGCAATCTTCGAGAAATTTTCAATGAACCTCCGGTAGTATCCTGCGAGTCCAAGAAAACTCCAGATCTCTCCAACTGACGTGGGTGCTTCCCAATTTGTCAAAGTGACAACCTTGGTGGGGTCTACTACTATTCCTTCTCCGAATATAACATGTCCTAGGAATCCAGCTTCCTTCAACCAAAACTCACACTTACTGAACTTGGCATATAACTGATGTTCTATGAACTTCCCAAGTACCACACATAAATGCTCCTTATGCTCCTCTTCATTCTTCGAATAAACCAGAATATCATCAATGAACACCACAACAAACTTATCCAGAAACTCCATAAACACCTTGTTCATCATGTTCATAAAATAGGCAGGTGCGTTAGTCAGACCAAATGACATAACGGTATACTCATATAGCCCGTACCTTGTGGTAAAAGCTGTCTTAGGTATATCCTGCTCTCGAATCTTCAACTGGTGGTATCCTGATCGGAGATCGATCTTGGAAAATACTTTAGCTCCTTGCAACTGGTCAAACAAATCGTTGATCATCGACAGTGGGTACTTGTTCTTGATTGTCACTTCATTCAATCCACGATAATCAACAACCATCCTCAATGATCCATCCTTCTTCTCCACTAGAAGCACTGGTGACCCCCAAGGTGATGAACTTGGGCGAATATAACCTTTATCCAGTAACTCCTTAGTCTTCTTCTTAATTTCCTCCAAATCCTTTGCGGGCATCCTGTACGGTCTCTTAGATATTGGCCTTGTGCCTGGCAAAATCTCAATCAAAAACTCAATGTCTCTATCCGGTGGCATGCCTGGCAACTCTTCTGGAAATACATCAAGGAAATCCTTCACCACTGGTACTTCCTCCTGTACAACTCCTGATAAGGAATTCACTTGAGTCCTCTTCGGCACATGTCGGGATACATACTTGTTCCTTCTTCCTTCTGGGGTGGTGAGCAAAATCGACTTACTGGCGCATTCAATGTTCCCTCCATACTTTGATAACCAATCCATGCCTAATATCACATCCAGTCCTTGCGACTCGAATACTATTAGGTCTGAGGGGAACACGTAGTTACCAATCCTTAATGGTAACCGATCACACCATAGACTAGCCATATACTCTGCTCCTGGCGAGGTTACTAACATGGGTGACCTAAGGGCTTGGGTTGGCAGTTTATACTTATCCACAAATCCCCTTGACATGTATGAATGCGATGCACCAGTATCAAAAAGAACGATTGCAGTAAATGACTTAACCAAAAACTTACCTATTACTGCATCTGGCTGGGCTTCAACCTCCTCCACCTTAACGTGGTTCACTTGTCCCCTGTTGAAAGGGTTAGGCTTCTTTCTAGAGCTTCCATTGCCATTTCCATTCTTCGCTTCAGGACATTCAGTGGCATAATGTCCAGTCTTCTGGCATTTGAAACAGGTAATGTGGCTTAGATCCCTCTTGGCTGCTGTTGATGGGTTGGTACGGTTCTGGCCGTTGCTTCCTCCATTCCCATTGCCATTCTTGGGGGCACTATGGTTGCGCGAACTCCCTCCATTATGATTGTGACCTCCATGGTTATGCTGAAAAGGACCTCCCGAGTTCGGGGTAAAACGAGGCTTCTACTGAGCTCCAGAATTGTACTTCCCTTGTCCATACTTCCTCTTGCGGCTGTCAATCTGCTGCTGCTCCCTTCAATCATGAGAGCTCTATCTACCAACTCCTGGTAGTTGTTTAAGGTTGCCACCATCAACTACATGCTCAGCTCATCATTCAGTCCTTCCAGAAACTTCTGCTGCTTAGCTGCATCTGTAGCAACGTCATCTAGGGCATAACGTGCTAGCTTACTAAAATCATCCACATACTGGTCAATTGTGCGTCCTCCTTGGCGTAAGTTGCGAAACTCAAGCATCTTCATGGCCATAGCTCCTGCTGAAACATGGGCAGTACGGAAAGCCTGTTGAAACTGGCCCCATGTAACAGTGTCGATGGGGTAACTAGCTGTGAAATTCTCCCACCATGATGTTGCGGGTCCATCAAGCTGGTGCGCGGCAAACCGCACTCTCTCCGCATCTATGCATCCTGCAGTGGTCAACTCCCTTCCAATCTTGCGGAGCCAATCATCTGCAACTATCGGCTCGGTGCTACTAGAGAACACCGGCGGATTGAGCCTCAAGAAACGGGCTAAGTGATCAACAAGTGGTGGTGGTGGTGGGTTGTTATTGTTGTTCCCCTGATTCTGATTCCGAACTAGTATCTGCATCAATGCATTCTGCTGCTGGATCAACTGAGTGAGCTCCGGTGGGAAAGCAAATACATTGTCGCGTCTCGGAGGCATCTGAGGGTTTAGAAAAGATGAGAATATAGAACAGAATGAAGTCTAGAGGGAAAACACTACCCATATGCACATGATACAAACACAAACATATCACTTCAATCAAATTCACACAAGGGCATACAACGGTCTAACTATCGTTACAAAAGTGCTCGAACTATGCTATATACATGGGGGAATAATACTACGGTTATGGTGGTCGACTAGAAAAATTGATCGGTCCAAGACTCCATGATATCTGCTCCAGCTTCATCAACAAATTCATCATCACTATCATCAGGGTCCGAGTCGGTGTCATCAATGATGATGTAGTTCTCCGGGCAAGTGGAATCATCGTCATCTCCTCTTGGCGCGGGGTCTCCCATGAATACTCCGATCTTGTTTATTAGGTCGTCATTCTTCTCCAATAATGTTACGATTTCCTCCTCTTATCCATCACGTGTGGTCTTGAGTTCTTCTTCCAGCTCCATGATCCTGGTCATTGCCTTCTTCAGATCTATCATGCCAGCACACATCTGGTTCTCCTGGCGACGAATGTGCTGGTTTAACTCCTGGATGAAAGCTGCAATAGATCTATCCTTCCTGGTGCTGATCATCTCCCATTGCTCATCTCGGTGCCCACAAATATGGTAGATAGTACCCTTGAGATCCTTATGGTACACTTATCCAATGCGTCCCATGGTGATGTGGGTTGCCATGCTCTTTCCTAGACTCCAGGTTAGTGCTTCAAAGGAAAACTCTATGGGCTCAGTGACTGGCATGAACGTCCTTCCTGGAACTTGAACTCGAATCATCCAATGCTCCTCTTCTGGTAAAGTGGCGATGTAGGTCCCAGTGAAGCTTGGTACTCCGATGTTAAGGTATCTAGTGACTTCCTTCAAGTGGCGTCCGAAAGGTGTTTCTTCATCCGGTTGCGTGAACTTGTTCCTTGCATCCGTCATCCTAAAGAGTAGAAAAGGGAGAGGAGTTAGAAATCAGAAGAGAGTAGTGATCTAGGGCTTTAGCTTAGTGGTCGTGTCCTACAGTCAACGTGTGTTCTGATACCATCAGGTAGCTACCAGACCTCAAATAGTCTCATCTCTGTGCATCAGTGTCATCCCTGGATCGGTAATGCTGACACGCATAGTAATTGAAGGATTTATAACAGAGTAGCAATCACACACTTATTACATCGAATGTCTCAAAAGAGAACTTATTACAATAAATATGGCTTAAGGCTATCTAAATACGATAACAATGGAAAGCTTGGAAGACAAAGCCAGTCCATCAACTCCAACGGCATCACTGAGTGAAAGATCACGACCTAAGGCACCTTACTCATCATGTGAAAAGTCTGCAACATGAACGTTGCAGCCCAAAAATGGGTCAGCACATGGAATATGGTGGCAATGTAACACATAGAGAGTAATGAACAAATAATGCTATCACTACATGCATATATGGCTGGTGGAAAGCTCTATGGTTACAATTTTGCATAAAGCCAATTTTTCCCTACAACAAAGGAATAAATTTTATTTAACTATCATGGTGGTTGTTAAACATTGAGAAGGTTCCTCCAACTCAATCCCAATTAAGCATCATCATTAACCCAATCTGATTATATTAAGTAACATGATGAGATTCACATGATAATCCAAGAAACTAGATACTCAAAACGTCCATAACCGGGGACACGGCTAACCATGATTAGTTTGTACACTCTACAGAGGTTTGCGCACTTTTCCCCCAAGACTCGATCTCCTCTGTTGGATTTCTCGCACTACAAGGTGTTTGAGAGACGGATGACTAAGAAACAGTCTTTCAGAAGCATTAACTCTTTACTCTGGGTAGACAGTACCAACCTACATCCCCTACATCTGCTAGTCTACCACTGAAAGAGGTCACACAACATACTCAACTATGCTAGAGCCCATAGTAGCTTGCGGCTGCACACGGAAGTTTCTAGCATGAATAATCTCATGATCCCTTTGAGCCCGGGTGGCGGTCCATAGGAGAATCACACGGTACCCCGGGATTTCCAAAAATACAGGCAACACTGGGTTCCCCAGGTGCCTCAATCCACCCAGATGTGTATTAAATTAGCCACCTTATGTTAACCATTATTTAACAATCTCACATCTGTCATGGATACACTCACCCAATCCACGTCTACTAGCATATCATAGCAATATAAGCAAACGTGGAAGTAACTCCCAAGGTTTGATAATAAACAAGACAATAGGTACTACCTCATCTACTTCCCAAAACCCACATATTAAATCACATCCTACCCATGCAATTGTTTGGGGATTGATCTAATGCAATAAAACTAGGTAGTAAAGAGGTATGATAAAATTGTTACTTGCCTTGCTGATGATCCGTGAAACCTAGAGACTCGTAGTAGCACGCTTCGCACTCCGGGTACTCTATCGCAAACAAACAAGCATACAATAAGCACTCAACTAGAAGCACGGGTAAAACTCAAATAAGAGATTTAATCAGAAAGTTAAGCTTAAGAACTCTGGTTTGCAAAAAGAAACAAATCCCATGAAACAACGAAACTCAAACGGCGAAAGAAACAAGCTTCATTTACTAATCTAGACTTAAGTCAAATTTTACAGTAGCAAAAACTTGTTTGAGTTGGTTAAACACAAAGAGGGTTGCGAGACGAAACTCTAGGCGCTTTAATCGCCTGATTTCGATAAACGAGCGAAAAGATAAACTAAAACGAAAATCAGGGCGGAAATCGCGATCGAAAATAATTGCGGAAAACCCTGGAAAAGAAAAACTGACGAACAGGCTAACGAACGAATGTTCGCTGTCTGCGGCTAAACGGTGAAATCCATTCGTTAAAATGAACGAACGAACGGGCGTTCGCTAAATAACTAAACGGGGAAATAAAACAAAACTGATCTATAAAAAAAATCGGGGTTCCAAAAAAACCAACGGGTTTCCCTCGAAAACTGCGGCAGCGGCTGTGGGTCAACGGGCGGCGGCGGTGCGGCTCCCACTCGGCGGCGGCGGTCGGCTGTCGGCGGTAGCGG
>NC_041383.1:349512880-349530098 GCF_002162155.2 Triticum dicoccoides | reverse complement strand
GAGGCGGCGACGGCGGGCGGCGCGTCAGGCGGCGGGGCGAGGCGTCGGCGGCGGCGGCTGGCGGTTGCTAGGGTTTGGGCGGCGCGGGCTGGTGGGCTGGGGCGGCTCGGGGGTGCTATATAAAGAGGCCAGCCGGGCGGAGTCCTGGCCGGTTACGGCCCGAAGTCGGTTTGATTTTTTTTCAATAATTTCGCGCAGAAAAAAGAAAAAAAGAAATACTAAACAGACTACAAAAATCCTGAAATAAATTTTCTGTGTCCTCTAAAAATAACATGTAATTTTTTAATGCAATTTTTTAAAAACGCACATTTTTCCTACTTCAAATAAAATAGCGATAAAACTCCGAAATAAAATCTTATTTGATTTTAATATTAAATCTCCAATATTTCTTTATTTTGGGAAAGTCATTTTAGTCCATCTCTTTTATTTTTATAAAATATATATACGAAGATAAAATAATTAAAATCAAACGATGTTTTTTTCAAAATTTGAGAAAGCTCAAATATGAAAATAATGAAATCCCCAACTCTCTCCGTGGGTCTTTGAGTTGCGTAGAATTTCTAGGATCAAGCCAAAATGCAATAATATATGATATGCAAACATGATCTAATGTATAACATTCCAAATTGAAAATTTGGGATGTTACACAGAATGCCCATCTAAGCGTGTGATGATTGCTATTGAGGATGGTGGGTATGAGTCCGCTAACGCCGTCCACCATGGCCGTATGGGAGCTTCACTATGGGTTCGATTGTAGAACTTGGAATTGAGCACGGTGGTGCTTCGAGGCGGTTCCACCGACCAGACGGACGCTCACCGACCAAGCCAACCGACTATAGCTACCTCCCTCGGCCACATTAACTCATCTGTGATCCGAACCCCTCCGGCCACCATCACACAACCTATAAAAAGGTCACCCAGATCCCAGCTCAGCACTCAGCTCACCTCCGCTCACTCCCAATCGCCCTCGAGAGGGATCAAAAGGCCTCGCGGAGGTCCTCTTCCCCAACTCCGGCTGGCCGGTCTGATTTTGGTTCCGGGAGGAATCCAGCAATGTCAATCTAGCTCTACCTCCCAAACCTTGCCAGTAGCATCCTAGTGCTCACTCTCATCTAACCCGTGCATCAATTCGATGTTTTCAGGTCTCTCCTGCTAGATCGACTTCCTGGCAAAGCCACCGTCCCCCTGAGTTGATGCCACCGTCGCTATGGTGCTCGACAACGACCAACTCCACCATGCACCGATACGGAAGGACACCCTGAACACATCTGCACCTTTGCCAGCACCTGGATCGCCGTCGATCGCCCCGGTTGACCCCCTCCTTCCATGTGTTCTCACCCACGAATTTAAAACCTGATGATTGGGACCCATCCATTAGGGTTTTATTCTTTTCAGCCTATTTTGTTCGCGTCTTTTTCCACAGTGCGTTTTCCCTTTTGGAAAACGTAATCTTGCCGAGGTGCTTTCTATAAAGAATATTAGGGACCCTATAGCAGTGTACATTTTTGTAAAAATATCTTGCCGAGGCGCTTTCTGTAAGATATTCTGTAAAAAATATCAAATTTACAGAAAGATCCCTAGTTTTATAATTGTCACTACTTTTATCCACAAATCATTTTTAATTGATTCTTTTTAAAAAAAATCTTGTTTAGTCTAGTTTTTATAGTATTTATTTGAATATATTTTTAAACTACTTTTTTCACTGCAATCAAAATTTGTGGGTTTCTTCAATTCTTTTTTTTAGAAAACGAAGGGGAAAACTTTGCCTAGAATTTTGTGGGATCATCTTCTGACTATGTTGATCAAGGCAAGCATGTTTGAACTTAAGATATAGTGTTTGCATGCATGTTTGATTCAATTAAATCAAATGACATGTAGTGGATAGTGATGGCATAGTCAAACATAATCTTGCATGCACAAACCTCGTGATAAACTATGAAAAACCTTGCTATGTATGATACACACTTTGACAATCATATCACGTTGTGACGTGAGAAATTTGATATGCGCATGTTGGAGGATGCCAGTGTATGGAAAATATAAGAACCTCCAGAGTCGACTTAGATCGAGTCATGTTTCGTTAATTCCTAACTTTTGTGCTACCACATGTCTCCCAACAAGAGGGGTATGGTTTAGTAAGGCGCTAACCCCTTCCCATGTACACACCACATAAAGACGCCATGATGTGGGTTTTCATGACCCTGGAGTGATGCTAGTCATCGGGTCAGGGGGCATGGGTGTATCTGTTTGAGACCGAGCAAGGAGCACCCCTTACTTTTGCGCACGTTAGAAATATGATTGTGGTCCCATCCTATTCGAGCTTGTAGCCTCCCTATCAGTGTCAAAACCGGCATACCTCAGGTAGGGGGTCCTGAGTTGTGGATCTTGGATCGATGGGTAACAAGGGACGATGAACATAGTGTTTACCCAGGTTCGAGCCCTCTTGAAGAGGTAAAACCCTACGTCCTGCTTGATTGTATTGATTGTATAACGTGCTTTACAAAGTAGATCTACCTCGAGATGAGCATGAGCTAAACCCTAGGCTATGGGGGATGAAGATAGCTCCTTCTCTAATCACTACAACCCTTTGTTTATATAGACACCGATAGGGCTAGGGTTGCCGAAGATAGATTACAATAAGGAATAAAAGAGATCTTCCGCCTTCCTGACTTGGAGGGCACAACACGGCTTCATAGATCTCTTGTCATAGTATGGCACCACCAGTCCGGCCCATGCACAATGGGCCGTCGCCCCGAGGACCCCTTACTCTATGACTCCCCCAGTAGCCCCCGAACTTGCCTCCAATGCCAAGACTTATATCCGATATCCGTCCATCCGCTCAGAATTCGGCTTGCGGGGCGAGTTCCCCAGTACGTCTCTCCCCAGTTCGGAGCCAAGTGATGTTTGAAATTTGAAATGGTGTACTTAACACCGAAGGTTGAAATACACATTGCTCGAGCGCATACAATGCCGTTATCTGACAACTTTTTCTCTTTCAATCAAGAGTCGCTTCAGGCCATAATGCCAAGCACTCACTATTTCTTGAAGCGTGGATCAAGGCTGACGCCACGCTTGACACGTCCCCTGAAGGTGGAGATCATGTCCCGCCTTTCAGGGGATATGGTTAATGATTTTGATTCCCCTCCCTGCTCATAAGGTTGCGGAGATATCGGGAAGCGGAGGGGCCAACGACATGAAAAAAGGGATCACTGGCCTGCCCATAGTCTATAAAGGGGGCCGCTACTGTCTGCATCCCACGCCTTCTCCTTCCTACCACAATTCATAGTCCTTCAGAGCTCTAGCACCCTTTTCCCCTGCTTCCATAGCTAATCTGATGCGGAGCATCCGACAATCATCCCCATGGATGCGCCTACATCTCCCACGACACCACTTGGACCTATGACAAGAGCTCGAGCAAAGGCTATCGAAGATAAGGTGAACTCGCTCCTCTCCGAACTCCCACTCCCTACTTATGCGACATGGCTACTTCCTCATGCGGAAACTCTATGTGTGATCGGGTGTTTGGAGGAGAGTTACGAATCAGCTACACCCATTGGACAAGACGGCGAGGACACCAAGTTCACCGGACAAGAAGAAGGCCTGCTCGAAACTCCCAGTCATTGGACGACCGACGCCGACTGGACGTCCGATGCTTGGAGGCTCCAAACAACCAGCCAAGCCCCAGCCTTCGCATGCTACAGCGGCCGGACGACCGACGCCGACTGGACGTCCGACACCTCCCATCGCCCGGACGACCGAGCCTCTCCGGATGACTGGCACCACCACACCCGAGCCAAAACATCGGAAGAACGGAGACTTCCAGATGACCGAACGACCGGACGACCGACCCCGACCAGACGACCCATAACTCCTGTCCAGAACAGAAACATCGGACGCCCGATCGGCACCGGACGTCCGGACCCTCGTGAGCCTTCGGACGAGAGGTGACCGTCGGATGTCCGATGCCTGTGCGTCCGCCCGAGTGTTGGGCCGAAGCCACTTACCCTTTCGTCCCCTTAGACTATAAATAGACTTCTCCCACCTCTTAGCTAGGGTTAGCATTGTGATAGCTCATATTTTGAGACAGAGCCTTCCTCATCCATCCGGATCTACTCCATCGTGAGGGACCGACACCTCTTCGGAGAAGATACTTGTTGGATTCAAGACCTCCTTGCAAAGAAGACCCTCTTCAAGACATCCTCGCAGAGAAGAACCGGTTACCCTATGTATCATCCCTTGTTGGATTTGGATCTTGTACCCTTTTGTGTTTTGATGATCTAGCACATATGTGACTTTATTCTTGTCGGTTGAGTGTTCTCTCATGTTTTTCCCCCGTTCCCCTCCTCGTGTTCTTCGTGTTCTTGGTAGGCTTCACCTCCAAACGTGAAAGATCGACCTTTAGGGTTCTACCCTACATCATCTTGGTATCATGAGCCATGTTGATCACGATTTTGGAGCCCCTACCTTTTGTTTTCTAGCTTGATTTTGTTGTTTTCGTCCTAAATTCGAAAATCCCCACAAAAAATAGCCCCAATTTTTTTTTGTGATTGTTGGTGTGATGAAGTTTTGTTGGATTTGATCCATGGATTTGGTTTTCCACGTGTGGATCTAGCTTTTCCCCATCTTCTCCAGCATTTCCATCCACAAAATCGCTCGGATTTGTCCTCTCCACCATCCTCTAGCACGAAAACAAGCTGTTCATCCCGGTGCCCGAAATCGCCCAGGCACCGGACGTCCGGCCGACACCGGACGCTCGACGGCTTCCGGTCATCCGACCACCATCTGTCGTCTGACCATTCCTGACGAAACTGAATATTTAGTTCGGTTTCCCCACCGTTCCACCGCCACTTCCGCATACGCACTTGCATACCACCACCGCCTTCCGCAACCACCATCGCTTACCTGTCTCGCACTCTGACAAGTTTTGACACATTTTGGTCTTTGAGAATTTGAGTTGTGGTTCCCGTGTCCTAGTGTGTTTCGGCTATATAGGTACGGTTCGACATCAACATCACCATCGCTCATCTTCAAAAAGGACTCATCATCGCCAAGGACGGTAACCTCGATGACACCTTTGTCATTTCCATGTCATTGTATTGATAACCACCATAGCCTTACTTTTGCGTTGCTTACCCATCGGGACTAGCCTTTGAGTATTGCCTGCAACGTGACTTGTGCACATTAGTGATCATACTCCATAGCATACTGATAACCCACAAGTGTAGGGGATCGCAACAGGTTTCGATAAGTAAGAGTGTCAAACCCAACGAGGAGCTAAAGGTAGAATAAATATTCCCTCAAGTTCTATCGACCACCGATACAACTCTACGCATGCTTGACGTTTGCTTTACCTACAACAAGTATGAAACTAGATGTACTTTGCAAGTGTTGTTGGATAGGTTTGCAAGATAATAAAGAACACGTAAATAAAAAGTAGGGGCTGTTTAGATAAAGATGCAATAATGTAAATATAGCAAGTGTGGAAAAGTGGTGGTAGGAGTTGTGAAATTGTCCCTAAGCAACTGACTACATTACTAGACGGATAATCACTATTGCAATTCTATTTGAGGGAGAGGCATAAGCTAACATACTTTCTCTACTTGGATCATATGCACTTATGATTGGAACTCTAGCAAGCATCCGCAAATACTAAAGATTCATTAAGGTAAAACCCAACCATAACATTAAAGTATCAAGTCCCCTTTATCCCATACGCAAACAACCTACTTACTCGGGGTCTGTGCTTCTGTCACTCACGCCACCCACCATAAGCAAATCATAAACATATTGCAAACCCTATAGCGGGAATCCCTCACGCTTGCATGACACGGAGGGCACAATAGGACAGCACCAATAATAAAAAGTTGCAACTCAAACCAATCATAGCAATTCATCAATCACCAATAGGACAACAAAAATCTACTCAGACATCATAGGATGGCAACACATCATTGGAAAATAATATGAAGCATAAAGCACCATGTTCAAGTAGAGGGTACAGTGGGTTGAGGGAGAGTGGACCACTGGATATAGATGGTGGAAGGTGATGGAGATGTTGGTGAAGATGATGGAGGTGCTTGTGAAGATCGCGGTGATGATGATGGCCCCCGGCGGCGTTCCGGCGCCACCGGGAGTAAGGGGGAGAGAGCCCCCCTTCTTCTTATTCTTCTTCTTCCTTGACCTTCTCTCTAGATGGGAGAAGGGTTTCCCCTCTGGTCCATGGCTCCCATGGCTTGGGAGGGGCGAGAGCCCCTCCGAGATTGGATCTATCGCTTTGTTTCTGCATTCTCAGATTCTGCCCCTTCACCGTTTCTTTTATATCCAGAGATTCGTAACTCCGATTGGGGTGAATCTCTCGCCCAGATCTTTCTCATAAAATTAGCTTTCTTGCGGACAAAGAAGAGCGTCAACCGCCTTACGGGGGGCCCGAGAGAGTCCAGGGCGCGCCTGCCTCCCTGGGGCGCGCCCCTATCTCCTCGCCCCCTCAGGCATTGTCTCGCGTTGATTTTACTTCCCAAAAATCACAAATATTCCAAAATAATTCTCCGTCCATTTTTATCCCGTTTGGACTCCGTTTGATATTGGGTTTCTGCGAAACAAAAAACATGCAATAGACAGGAACTGGCACTGGGCACTGGATCAATATGTTAGTCCCAAAAAATAGTGTAAAAAGTTGCCAAAATTATATGAAAGTTGAATAATATTGGCATGGAACAATAAAAAATTATAGATACGACAGAGACGTATCAGCATCCCCAAGCTTAATTCCTGCTCGTCTCGAGTAGGTAAATGGTAAAAAAGATAATTTTTGATGTGGAATGCTACCTAGCATAATCTTGATCATATGTCTAATCATGGCAGGAATATTAAGACACGAGTGATAGAAAGCAATAGTCTATCATTTGACATAAAAAACGATAATACTTCGAGCGTACCAATAAAGCAATATGTTTTTTCAAAACAACAAGGCCAAAGCAAGCTTATCCCTAAAAACCATATAGTTTGGCCATGCTTCATTTTCATCACACAAAAATGCTCCCCTCATGCACAACCCCGATGACAAGCCGAGCAATTGGTTCATACTTTTTAACGCACTTCAGCTTTTTCAACCCTCACACAATACATGAGCGCAAGCATGGATATAACACTATAGGTGGAATAGAATATGATGGTGGGGTTATGTGGAGAAGACAAAAAGGAGAAAGTCTCACATCAACGCGGCTAATCAACGGGCTATGGAGATGCCCATCAATTGATGTGAATGCGAGGAATAGGGATTGTCATGCAACGGATGCACTAAGAGCTATAAGTGTATGAAAGCCCAACAAAAGAAACTAAGTGGGTGTGCATCCAACTTGCTTGCTCATGAAGACCTAGGGCATTTGAGGAAGCCCATCGTTGGAATATACAAGCCAAGTTCTATAATGAAAATTCCCACTAGTATATGAAAGTGACAATATAGGAGACTCACTATATGAAGAACATGGTGCGACTTTGAAGCACAAGTGTGGAAAAAGGATAGTAACATTGCCCCTTTTCTTTTCTTTTTTTTCCTTTTTTTTCTTTTTTCTTTTTTTCGGTTGGCTTCGTTGGCCCCCTTTTTTATTTAGGCTTCTTTGGCCTTTGCTTTTTTTTTCTTTTTTTTCCTTTTTTTTCTTTTTTTATGGGGCAATGTTCTATAATGATGATCATCACACTTTTATTTACTTACAACCCAATATTACAACTCGATAAAGTAACAAAGATATGACTCTATATGAATGCTTCCAGTGGTGTACCGGGATGTGCAATGATCTAGCGTAGCAATGACATCAAAAACGGATAAGCCATGAAAACATCATGATAGCTATCTTACGATCATGCAAAGCAATATGACAATGAATGCTCAAGTCATGTATATGATGATGATGTAAGTTGCATGGCAATATATCTCGGAATGGCTATGGAAATGCCATGATAGGTAGGTATGGTGGATGTTTTGAGGAAGATATAATGAGGCTTATGTGTGATAGAGCGTATCGTATCACGGGGTTTGGATGCACCGGCGAAGTTTGCACCAACTCTCGAGGTGAGAAAGGGCAATGCACGGTACCGAAGAGGCTAGCAATGATGGAAATGTAAAAGTGTGTATAATCCATGGACTCACATTAGTCATAAAGAACTCATATACTTATTGCAAAAGTTTATTAGCCCTCGAAGCAAAGTACTACTTCGCATGCCCCTAGGGGGATAGATTGGTAGGAAAAGACCATCGCTCATCCCCGGCCGCCACTCATAAGGAAGACAATCAAAGAAACACCCCATGCTTCAAATTTGTCACACAACGGTTACCATACGTGCATGCTACGGGACCTGCAAACCTCAACACAAGTGTCTCTAAAATCCACAACCACCCACTAGCATGACTCTAATATCACCACCTTTATATCGCAAAACTATTGCAAGCAATCAAACATATCATATTCAGCAATCTACAAGTTTATGTAGGATTTTATGACTAACCATGTAAATGACCAATTCCTGTCATCTCTCTAAATAGATATAAGTGAAGCAAGAGAGTTTAATTCTTTCTACAAAAGATATGCCCACGCTCTAACAAATATAAGTGAAGAAAAAGAGCATTCTACAAATGGCGGTTTTCTATGTGAAGAGAAACAGGCAATCCAGACTTCAAATGATATAAGTGAAGCTCATGAAGCATTCTATAAAGCCATACTCAAAAGATTTAAGTGAAGTGCAATGAGCATTCTATAAATCAACCAAGGACTATTTCATACCAGCATGGTGCATAAAGGAAAAATTAAAACTAAATGCAAAAGATGCTCCAAAACTTGCACATAATGCATGAACGAAACGAATCCGAAAACATACCGATACTTGTTGAAGAAAGAGGGGATGCCTTCCGGGGCATCCCCAAGCTTAGACGCTTGAGTCTCCTTGAATATTTACTTGGGGTGCCTCGGGCATCCCCAAGCTTGAGCTCTTGCCTCTCTTCCTTTTCCTCATATCGAGACATCCTCGATTAGATACTACATCCACACAAAACTTCAAAAAAAACTCGGTAAGATCCCTTAGTATAATAAAGCAAATCACCACTCTAAGTACTGTTTCAAACCAATTCATATTTTGTTTTTGCATTGTGTCTACTGTAATATAGCTTTTCCATGGCTTAATCCACTAATATAAATTGATAGTTTCATCAAAACAAGCAAACTATGCATCAAAAACAGAATCTGTCAAAAACAGAACAGTCTGTAGCAATCTGAACATCCACCATACTTATGGTACCCCAAAAATTCTACCAAGATTAGGAAAAACAAAAAAGTTGTATAGCAAGACAGTGCAAAAGGAATCAGAACCAATTGACGCTCCAGTTAAAAATGTAAAATCGCGCACTACAGCCAAAGTTTCTGTCCTGCACCGTACAAACCAACAAGCATTGTAAACATCCTAAAGGCAAACCTTAGCACATTATTTTTATAATATAATAGAATTATACAAGGGGATAATTATTTTTTATGAAAAGTTTCTGTAATCAAGATTCAAAAGGTTTCCGTGAGCATGAACAAAGTTCAAGGCTAGCTCCCACATCAACAATGCTTGTCTTTCTCACTTTCACTTTCCTTTTTGAAAAGTTTTAGGTTCCCCTCTTTATTGTTTTTTGTTTTTAAACTATATGAAAGCACTCAACAGAAATAAATAACTCTCTAAAACTTCCAGTTTGTCTCCCTGGCAGCGCTTTCTTTAAAGTCATTAAGCTAGGCATATAGTACTCAAGTAATGGATCCACCCGGATCCCAAGGTATATCAAAGCCAATTTTAATAAACAATGATTTGTAATTTAGTATTGAGCACAAATTAACATATATCAAGCAATGACGAAGTCTAACTCTCTTCCTATGCATTGGCATGTCATAAAAGAACAATTCATGCACACATAATAAAGGCCAATGCATAGTATAAACAGTTTCTTGCAATTTTATCATATGGGAAACTTAGAGAGGCGGAGATATAGTTCCTCTCTCATAATAATTGCAAGTAGGAGCAGCAAGCACATGCATATTATATTCATCAAAATCATCATGTGCAATGGTAAAAGGCAACCCGTAAATATAATCCTTAATAAGCACAAACTTCTCCCATATAGTGTAGTTTGGAGAATTCAAAAAGATAATAGGACTATCATGCGTGGGTGCAATAGCAACAATTTCATGTTTAACATAAGGAACTATAGCAAGTTCATCTCCATAAGCATAATCCATATTGGCATCTTGGCCACAAGCATAGCAAGCATCATCAAAAAGGGATATTTCAAAAAAATTCAAAGGATCATAGCAATCATCCTTCGGTAAGCACGAAGGGGAATTAAATAATGTATGAGTTGGAGGGTTACTCTCATTAGAAGGTGGGCATGGGTAGCTAATCCGCTCTTCCTCCTTTTGTTATTCGCTCTCCTCATCATCTTTTTCATCCAATGAGCTCACTGTTTCATCAATTTCTTCTTCCATAGCTTCCTGCAAAATATTAGTCTCTTCTTGGACAGCGGAGAAGTCCTCAATATATGGTTTAACATAGGCATTAGAAGCATAATTATCATAACAATATTGAAATATGGCAAAATTTTCAGATTTGTAAAGAGTAGCATCATACTTTTCAATCAAAGAGGCAATCTCATAAGCACCTTTAAAAGCAATAAATTCTTCAATTTGTTGAACATCATAGTAATTGTAAACACCCTTAGCATATGAAGATAGTATTCCATTATCACTAAACAAGCATTGATAGGGTAGGTGTTTCTTAGGGTCTTCAGAACAACAAGTAAACTCATATATTTCACATAAATTCCAAGCATAGCATTGCAAATGTTGAATTTGATCCCATAATAATTTCCCTTTTTTCAGATATACGGTGTCGCACAAAACAAGCATGCTCATCTAAAGATTTTCCCTCAACTAAACTAGTGGGGGTTTCAGCACGAGCACAAAGGGATCAAAGATGATCCAAGTAAAAAGGTTCAGGGGTGTGATAGATTTTGAGTGGTTCTTCAACCACTGGTTCAGTAGGTACAACTAATTTTTTTGGTATTTTGTGTTTCCTACCCATATCTAAAGATAGAGAACAACTTAGAACAGCAAATAAAAATTACTTAGTGATAAAGCAAACAAGCACGCATGAGAATATTCACCCCACGCTATGACTCCCCGGCAACGGCACCAGAAAAAGGACTTGATAACCCACAAGTGTAGGCGATCGCAATAGGTTTCGATAAGTAAGAGTGTCCAACCCAATGAGGAGCTAAAGGTAGAATAAATATTCCCTCAAGTTCTATCGACCACCGATACAACTCTATGCACGCTTGACGTTCGCTTTACCTAGAACAAGTATGAAACTAGAAGTACTTTGCAAGTGTTGTTGGATAGGTTTACAAGATAATAAAGAATACGTAAATAAAAATTAGGGGCTGTTTAGATAAAGATGCAATAAAGTAAATATAGCGAGTGTGGAAAAGTGGTGGTAGGAGTTGTGAAATTGTCCCTAAGCAACTGACTACGTTACTAGACCGATAATCACTATTGCAATTCTATTTGAGGGAGAGGCATAAGCTAACATACTTCCTCTACTTGGATCATATGCACTTATGATTGGAACTCTAGCAAGCATCCACAAATACTAAAGATTCATTAAGGTAAAACCCAACCATAGCATTAAAGTATCAAGTCCCCTTTATCCCATACGCAAACAACCTACTTAGTCGGGGTCTGTGCTTCTGTCAATCACGCCACCCACCATAAGCAAATCATAAACATATTGCAAACCCTACAGCGGGAATCCCTCACGCTTGCGCGACATGAATGGCACAATAGGACAACACCAATAATAAAACATGCAACTCAAACCAATCATAGCAATTCATCAATCACTCATAGGACAACGAAAATCTACTCAAACATCATAGGATGGCAACACATCATTGGGAAATAATATGAAGCATAAAGCACCATGTTCAAGTAGAGGGTACAGCGGGTTGCAGGAGAGCGGACCGCTAGATATAGATGGGGGAAGGTGATGGAGATGTTGGTGAAGATGATGGGGGTGTTGGTGAAGATCGCGGTGATGATGATGGCCCCCCGCGGCGTTCCGACGCCCCAGAAGCAAGGGGGAGAGAGCCCCCCTTCTTGTTCTTAATCCTTGACCTTCTCCCTAGATGGGAGAAGGGTTTCCCCTCTGGTCCTTGGCTCCCATGGCTTGGGAGGGGCGAGAGCCCCTCCGAGATTGGATCTATCTCTCTGTTTCCGCGTTCTCATATTCTGCCCCTTCACCGTTTCTTTTATATTCGGAGATCCGTAACTCCGATTGGGGTGAATCTTTCGCCCAGATCTTTCTAATAAAATTAGCTTTCTTGCGGCAGAAGAAGAGCGTCAACAGCCTTATGGTGGGCCCAGGAGAGTCCAGGGCGCGCCTGCCTCCCTGGGGCGCGCCCTCCTATCTCCTGGCCCCCTCGGGCACCGTCTCACGTTGATTTTACTTCCCAAAAATCACAAATATTCCCCAAACCGACGGCCAAACAGAGGTGATGAACCATACGCTCTCCGCTCTACTTCGCGTGTTGATCAAGAGGAACATCAAGGAGTGGGAGGAGTGTCTACCCATTGACGAGTACGCCTACAACCGCGCAAGACATTCGACTACCGGTAAGTCCCCCTTTGAGGTCGTCTATGGATTCAACCCGTTGTCCCCATTGGACATTCTACCTCTTCCACTACAAGAGCGCACCAACATGGACGCAAGTGCACGAGCAAGCTACCTCAAGAAGATGCATCAAGATACAAGGAACACCATTCGAGCGCCAAGTACAATGACTCGCGACCAAGCTCAACGTCAACAAGAAACCCATGATATTCAACACTGGAGATCTTGTGTGGCTACATCTTCGCAAGGAACGCTTTCCCAACGAACGCAAGTCCAAACTTCTACCTCGAGCCGATGGACCCTTCAAGGTGCTAGCATGCTACAACAACAACGCTTACAAGATTGACCTCCCAAGAGACAAGTACAACATGAGGGACATCTTCAACGTCAAAGACCTCTCGCCATAACATGGTGATGAAGCTTTTGGTTTGAGGTCAGATCTTTCCCAAGGGGGGGAGATGATGCGGAGCATCCCATGATCATCCCCATAGATGCGCCTACATCTCCCACGACACCACTTGGACCTATGACAAGAGCTCGAGCTAAGGCTACCAAAGATAAGGTGAACTCGCTCCTCTCCGAACTCCATCTCCCTACTTATGCGACAAGGCTACTACCTCATGCGGAAACTCTATGTGTGATCAGGTGTTTGGAGGAGAGTCACAGATCAGCTACACCGATTGGACAAGACGTCGAGGACACCAAGTTCAACGGACAAGAAGAAGGCCCGCTCGAAACTCCCAGTCATCGGACGACCGACGCCGACCGGACGTCCGACGCCTGGAGGCTCCAAACGACGAGCCAAGCCCCAGCCTTCACGCGCTACAGCGGCCGCAAGACCGACGCCGACCGGACGTCTGACACCTCCCAGCGCCTGGATGACTGAGCCTCTCCGGACGATCGGCACCACCACACCCGAGCCAAAACATCGGAAGAACACCTCTTCCTCTACAAGAGCGCACCAACCTCGACGCAAGCGCACGTGCAAGCTACCTAAAGAAGATGCATGAATATACAAGGGCAACCATCGAACGCCAAGTACAACGACCAGCGACCAAGCTCAACATCAACAAACAACCCATGATATTCAACATTGGAGATCTAGTGCGGCTACACCTATGCAAGGACCACTTCCCCAATGAACGCAAGTCCAGACTTCTACCTCGAGCCGATGGACCCTTCAAGGTGCTAGCACGCTACAACAACAACGCCTACAAGATCGACATCCCATGCGACAAGTACTCCATGAGCGATATCTTCAACGTCAATGATCTCTCCCCGCACCATGGTGATGAGGATTTCGTCGAGGTCAGATCTTTCCCAAGGGAGGGGAGATGATGCGGAGCATCCTACGGTCATCCCCATGGACCTACCATCGTCTCACCAAGCACCAAGAGGAACCATGACAAGAGCATGAGCTAGAGCTCTCAATACCGAGGTGACTTCTCTCCTTAGTGATTTCTCATATGATCCTCTTGAGACATGGCTACTACCTAAGTCCGGAATGTTGTGCATGATTTGGTACCAAGAGGACCCTCCCGAGGATGCACATGAAGATGGTCAAGCCCCCAAATCCACGGAAGAAGAGAACCAACGGAAGAAGGCAAGGACAGCTTCCTGGCCCCGGACATCCGGCCATGGCCCCAGACATCCGGCCCCTGGATATCTACCCCACGGCCAGGGATCTGCAGCCGAAGCTACAGGGCCCGGACATCCGGCGTCCAGCCCGGACATCCGGCCCGTCGCCCGGAAATCTGGCTCCCAGCTCGGACATCCGGACAAGCCATCCAGGGAGCACAAAAGTCTGCCCCGATGTCCCGGACATCCAGCCATAACCCCGGACATCCGGCTCCTCCCGAAGCCCGGACATCCGGCTCCTCCCGAAGCCCGGATATCCGGCTCCTCCTGAAGCCCCGGACATCCGGCCCCTTCGCCCGGACATGTGGCCCCTCCTATCCAGAGAGCACCAAGGCCGACTAGCCCAGACATCCGGCCCCCTAGCCCGGACATCTGGTGTCTCGGGAAGGCCCGGATATTCGGCCCGACGCCTAGACATCCAGCCCCCCTGCCTGCGTGCAGCGCATCCGTGTCGAGGCCCATGTACCCCTTCGCCCCTTAGACTATATATACTCCATCTCCACCTACGTTTTAGTGTAGCGTTGATTTAGCTCATTTGTGAGATAGAGCCTCACTCATCCATCCGGATCTCCTCCTCCTGAGAGACCGCGGCCTCTTCGAAGAAGATCCACCTGGATTCAAGACCCCTTTACGGGAAGATCCCTCGTTGATTCAAGACCTCCTCTTGGATATGAACTACCGCCACTTGTATCGTCCTTTGTTAGATTTGGATCTTGTACGTCTCTTGTGCTTCGATGATCTAGCACATGTGTGACTTTGTTCTTGTTGGTTGAGTGATTTCTCGTGTTTTTCTCTCGTTCCCCTCCTCGTGTTCTTCGTGTTCCTCGTAGGGATCCGCTCCAAACGTGAAAGATCGGCCTCTAGGTGTGACGCCCGGGTAATTAAGCTACAGTGATCCTCTGCTAATGGTGTCACGTCACCTCGTTTACAGTTGCTAATCTCGAGTTAGTTCGAAACCGATTCAAATTCAAATTCAAAAATAGGCAAACAATAAAAGTTTTCAAATATTAAAACTAAAATGTTCAGAGTGAACCAAATATTGCATAGATAATTATGGTGGAGAAACCACACTTTTATAAAATGTTTAAATACTGTTAAATGAATAAAAGAGTAGCTAAAACAACTAGATAGGTGCCTTTTGAATTTTATAAAATACTAAACTATTTTATTTGGGGGTTAAACCTTTTTGTGACCGTGGACTAAGTTGAAATACTAATTTAGGTGCTAAGTGTATATTTTGCTAAAACTAAAATAAATGTAACTAAAGTAAAACCGTAAAAGGAAAATAAAGAAAATAAAACAAAAACAAAAGAAGGAAACTTCCCCTCCACTGGGCTCCGGCCCAGCTGGCCAGCCCAACTGGCCCACCTAACCTCCCCTGGCCTATATGGCCTCGTACCCTAACCCTAACCCCCGAGACACCCCACTCCTCCCCCCCGCACGATCCCAACCCCACTCTCTCGTCCCTCTCGCCCCCCCCCTCCCCCCGATCCGATCTGGATCGGGGCTCGACCCACCCCGCCGCCAAGACGCCGCCTGCCGCCGCCCGAAGTACTTCCTCCAGCCCGAGGACGCCGTCGCCCTCCACCTCGCTTCCTCGTCTCCCTCCTGCGCCTCCCCCTCTTCCCCGATCTGGATGCGCCATCACCCGAGTACCTCGCCGGAGGCCACGACGTCGGGACCACCTCGCCGGACTGCTTCCTCTCCGCCGATCGTCCCCGTCTTCCTCCTCCACGAACGGAGCTGCTCCGCCTCGTCGCGCCGAACCCGACACCTCCCCGAGCACACTGCCTTCCCCCTGCAGCTCCCCTGTGAGGAACCCCCCTCATATCCTCCCTTCCCTCCTCCCGTGCGGCCACCGTTCGCTACTCCCTCGTGCACACGTGCACACCGCCGTACCCGTTCCCCGCGCTCGCCGTCACGCCTCCGGCCGGCCCAGTGCTTGCGCTCACCGTGCCTGGACCGGCGCCCCGCTCGCCCCTACCGTTCCGACCAACCACCGCGCTCACCGCGGTCCCCGCGCAGGCCACGCCCACCTCTTGCAGCCATCGCCGCCGACTGCAATCGTCGGCGCCTCCATTGGCCTGGGCGGGCGCCCAAACGGGCTGGCGCCCACACGCCCGTAACCCGTTCGCCCGTGGCTGTTTGGCCCCCATGGCCCAATGACGTGTGGGGCCCCAGCGCCTCAGAACGATAAAAAAAAGATAATAATAAATATAATTAAATACTAAATAATCAATTAAGTAACTAAAAAATTAACTTAATTAATTCTGTTTAAATTAATTAATTAAATTAGTTAACCTAATTAATTGTAGCTAATAAACCTAATCATTTTAGTTAGACTAACTAAACCTGATTAGTTAGTCTTAGACAATGACAACCGGGACCCACATGTCAGGTTGACCAAGTCAACTCTGTTGACTGCTGACGTCAGCATGACATCATGCTGACGTCATAAATCCATTTTCCGAATTAATTAAATAATTAAATAAATTCTAGAAATTAATAAAATCTTTAGAAAATCATATCTTTTAATCCGTAACTCGGATTAAAATATTTTCAACATGAAAGTTGCTCAGAACGAAGAGATAAATTCGGATACGCAGCCCGTTCGTCCGCCACGCGTCCCTAGCATAGAGAACCTACAACATTTCACCTCCGGTTCATCTGTCCGAAAACACGAAACACTGGGGGTACTTTCCCGGATGTTTCCCCCCTTCACCGGTATCACCTCATACCGCGTTAGAACACGTCTAGCTCTGCTTGTTGACCTGTTATGCACTTGCTTGCTATGTATTTACTGTTTCTCCCCCCTCTTCTCTCCGGTAGCCCCCGTGACGATGCTGATGCCCCTGTGGACGACTACGTCACCGACGACCCCTCCTTCTTG
>NC_041383.1:349505977-349512540 GCF_002162155.2 Triticum dicoccoides | reverse complement strand
ATTCTCCTCTATACTGCTTGCATTAGAGTAGTGTAGCATGTTTCTGCTTATGTTAATCCTATTCTGATGCATAGCCTGACATTGTCGCTACATCTGTTGATACCTTACCTGCAATCCTAAATGCTTAGTATAGGATGCTAGTTTATCATCATTGGCCCTACATTCTTATCAGTCTGCCTTGCTATACTATCGGGCCGTGATCACTTGGGAGGTGATCACGGGTATATACTATACATACATACATACTATACAGATGGTGACTAAAGTCGGGTCAGCTCATTGAGTACCCGCAAGTGATTCTGACGAGGGGGCTGAAAGGACAGGTGGCTCCATCCCGGTAGAGGTGGGCCTGGGTTCCCGACGGCCCTCGACTGTTACTTTGTGGCGGAGCGACAGGGCAGGTTGAGACCACCTAGGAGACAGGTGGGTCTGGCCCTGTTCGGCGTTCGCGGATACTTAACACGCTTAACGAGATCTTGGTATTTGATCTGAGTCGGCTACGAGCCTATACGCACTAACCATCTACGTGGGAGTAGTTATGGGTATCCCGACGTCGTGGTATCAGCCGAAGCACTTCAGACGTCAGCGACGGAGCGGCGCGCGCTGGATTGGAACGTAAGCCTGCTCTTGTATTAAGGGGGCTAGTTCTGCTTCCGGCCGCCCTCGCAACGTGCAGGTGTGCTATGGGCGATGGGCCCAGACCCCTGTGCGCTTAGGTTTAGACCGGCGTGCTGGCCTCTCTGTTGTGCCTAGGTGGGGCTGCGACATGTTGATCTTCCGCGGCCGGGCATGACCCAGGAAAGTGTGTCCAGCCAAATGGGATCAAGCGTGTTGGGTTATGTGGTGCACCCCTGCAGGGAAGTTAATCTATTCGAATAGCCGTGATCTTCGGTAACAGGACGACTTGGAGTTGTACCTTGACCTTATGACAACTAGAACCGGATACTTAATAAAACACACCCTTCCAAGTTCCACAGACAACCCGGTGATCGCTTTTCTACAGGGCGACGAGGAGAGGATCGCCGGGTAGGATTATGCTATGCGATGCTTCTTGGAGTTGCTACTTGGAGTTGCTACTTGGAGATGCTACTTGGAGGACTTCAATCTACTCTCTCCTACATGCTGCAAGACGGAGGCTGCCAGAAGCGTAGTCTTCGACAGGATTAGCTATCCCCCTCTTATTCTGGCATTCTGCAGTTCAGTCCACTGATATGGCCTCCTTACACATATACCCATGCATATGTAGTGTAGTTCCTTGCTTGCGAGTACTTTGGATGAGTACTCACGGTTGCTTTCTTCCCCCCTTTTCCCCTTTTCCTTTCTTTCTGGTTGTCGCAACCAGATGCTGGAGCCCTGGAGCCAGACGCCACCGACAACGACGACCCCTACTACACCGGAGGTGCCTACTACTACGTGCAGCCCGCTGACGACGACCTGGAGTAGTTTAGGAGGATCCCAGGCAGGAGGCCTGCGCCTCTTTCGATCTGTATCCCAGTTTGTGCTAGCCTCTTAAGGCAAACTTGTTTAACTTATGTCTGTAGTCAGATATTGTTGCTTCCGCTGACTCATCTATGATCGAGCACTTGTATTCGAGCCCTCGAGGCCCCTGGCTTGTATTATGATGCTTGTATGACTTATTTTATTTGTAGAGTTGTGTTGTGATATCTTCCCGTGAGTCCCTGATCTTGATCGTACACATTTGCGTGCATGATTAGTGTACGATTGAATCGGGGGCGTCACAAGTTGGTATCAGAGCCGACTGCCTGTAGGAATCCCCCTTCCACACTCCTTGGCCGAAGTCGAGTCTAGACTTTACAAAACTTTTACTAACATGGCGGTGCGGCCCATGGGCCCACGTCGCCATTGGGTGGTATTAGGATCTTTTACTCCTCGACCTTTACTCTGGGATTCTGAACTCTCTTCTATTCGGGTTAAACGATTTTGCTAAAGACAAAACTAACTTTAGGTTCTCGCAAGTACTTTTTCCCGGAGAGCCCCTCACTTCAGATGATCGCCTGCTACATCAGAAGATTCCGAAGATACTCTCTGATGTTCTCTCGAGACTTTGTGCCCATCACTTTTGCTATTCCTGACCACCGATAAATCCGTATGGATAACTACTTACACTTGCCATTCATACGATCATCCCCCATTGATCTTGTTATTACAAGATACCCCGAAGTTTCTTTACTGTTCCGAAAATACTTTGTGCCTACTGCCTAGCAGTTCTTTGCCACATGAATACCCCTTCAAATAAATCCTCGCACTTGTCGAGTATCCTCTCATCCCCAGTTGTTCATGAGTTTCACAAAAGTCTTCAAAATACTATTCGATCTTCCGAAAATCCTCTGGAGCCTTTGGCTCTTGAAATTCTTGCTTGCTCGCATTATGGTTAATCCCATAAGTCTCGTAGTCTTAATGACATTCCTTGTCATTATCATTTTGAGTCTGTTGACTCAATATGTTTGCGAATGCACGCAATCATCATTGATCCTTATAAATTACTTCTCCGGCTAAGCTGCCATTCTTTTAACTGGAATTGGTTCTCGACCAATCCAATTGTCATTCATTGTACCCTAAGGCTATTCAACTTATCCATCCCTAATCAGAGCATTGCTTTTGATCCCTTGATTTGGAAATCATAATTCCTTTGCATTTGACAATTGAGTTAGTTAGTTGTTTCTATAATCTGATCTCCTTGCATTCTTCTTCCTCTAGTTGAGTACCGATACTCGTATCAGATCCTTTGTGGACCACCAAGTCCTTTGTTGGATTGTTATCCGACAGTGTCCTTCACATTTGATCACCTTGTGAGTTCTTCCCCTGATACATAATGCCTTTGTTAAGTTGTATCCTCTGCTTGGCCAACCATGCTCTGCTTTCGGGCTTGTGTTATTTACTCTTGAAACTTGTGGTATATGTTTCTAAGAAGCCCCTATGGGTTGAACATATGCCTTCTCTAAACCGTGTGAACCCGAAAGTTTTCACGAGTCATACTCTTCTGGTGCTTCACCAGATAAAATTTCAACACTGCAACTTCATCGAACGTGAGAAGTGAATGAAAGGTTATGCATTGGAGAAGTGGGAGTCGACCTTGAACTTGTGTTCATGCCCATGGACACGATGTAGATCTTATCATTAAAGCCTCTCTTAAATAAATTATTCCTTTGGTATAACTTCACCTTATATCTAGGATCTGGCCTTTTGCAACCGTGGTTCCGACCATGATTGTTCTTCTTTGATCTCATTTCTCGGACAAGTTGAAACAATTGTCTTCTATGGATCAATACACCAGTCCAACCTTTACTTTGATCTTGTGTCGAGTATTACCCCCCTGGTATCTCGAGATTATCATGGAACTGCATAACTTTTTATGAGTTCTTCATCAAGTGCTACCTTCCCACTGATTCCAATTTTTCGCGGGCTCTGAGTTATTGAACACTCAAAGACACCGATAACTGAACCGAGTCCGCTCTACGGTTCAACAACTCTTCAGTAAGCTTCTATAAGTACGAGTTTGTACCCGATCATGCCATTCCTAGCCTGTTTGGCTATATCATTGTCGTGACGATTCTAACGGTGCTACCTGGTCCTTATTCTCGGAGCACCAATTTTCGACGATGAACTAACCTTACGTCGATTTTCCTCGTCATACCCTTTCACCTTAAACAAATAGATTGAGTTCGAGTTTGTGTCGTAACTGTGGTTCCAATAACCTCTTGCTTCATCATTCCTTTGACTTGATGTCGTCGCTGGTTGACTACATCTGCATGAAATCTCTCGACAGTTGTGTCGTGATCATCATCAACCTTATGAGCTCTTCCAGGAATTCAATTGAATTCATGATGGGTAATACCATCCTTGCCCTCGATGATTCCTGTTCTCATCGACCACTTTATTGCCTTCTGTTCAACACAACTTGTTCGCGTTTTGTGTAAACCTTGAGATCACTACTACCCAGCAGTTGATCTTCCATACCTCGGAAGTATTACCATCACTTTTTGTCAAGAATGTGGTGAGAATTTCACCACCTCTTAATAATTCTTGATATCTTAATACTTCTTGCCATCTTCGTTCATTCCTTGGTCCCCGTATTGTTTTCAACCGGAATACCGACAATGGAGCTATGACGTGTGAATTCAAAACTTCTAGCAACCCTATTGCTTTGAAGTGAATGGGCGATAGTTCATTCTAAGTCCTTCGCTAATTGAATCACCATTCTAACATTGGTCGTGCAACCCAACCCGTACTTCGGGCGAACCCTTCAACCAATGTTTAATTGTGTATGTTTTCCTCGAGCATACTTCCTTATATCAGTTGATCTGACAAATGTTATCTCCTTGTTCACTTAATGGTGGAAATCCATCTTTTGGGAATCTCGGTGAATTGCCGTTGAGTTCACCAGACACCTCCTTGTCCTCTCCCTGGTTTAATGATGAACTATTGCTTCAGAAACCCGCTCCCATAGTTCATTTCTCGAGGATCTGGCAATGTCATTTCGACGATTTGTGTTGCACCTTTTTCCTCTCGGACCCCCTGAGTCTGAGGTTTCATGACACCAATTGGATATGAATCTCGGTCAGATATGATGGTTGGGACAACTTTCCAAGAGTTATGATGTTGATCCTTTGATGACCCGGTAACATGATGTCATGCCTAGCACCCCCCCGGCTGGAGGACCTATCATTATAGATTCCTTTTTCAGCAAGGTTATCCATTCTTCCATGAGGAAATTGTAAGACTTATTCTATAAGTTGTTTCCGATGGATCCTTTGTGTCCAAAGTCTAGCCTTTGATTGAAGACCATGTCAATGCTATCTCGAAGCATGTCTGTGGTACTCCGAATTTCAACAAGACCATTTGAAGCCAATGCTAAATGTTTCTTACTAAATTATCCAAACACCGTTGTATGGGTAATGCCATGATATTCTCTCCCCTTACCTCAAGAGTTTTCGACATAATATCCTTTCATGGATATCGTGCTCTGCTTGTCCTTGGGAAGGATATACCCCTGAAATATGTGTTTAAACACATTTTCCTTTCCCTTGTTCTGTTTAATTTGATAATCATATTTTCCTTTCCATTGTTGGGTTAACCTTTATTGTGATTTATATGATCTAAGAAGTAAAGATTCGCTGCTTATATAAACACCTCGGTTGTACGACTCTGTCAATAAGACCATGTTACTATTGTTGATGACATTCTGGTAGCCACCGATGGACGAGAACCTTGCCTATTGGTCCGCCTCGTTCGACGAGCAGGAAAATGGTTCTCTTCGTCCCTCGCCCTTGGTACCGTCGTTGTTGCCGACATAATCGACAGGCTAGCCTCTGCCTTGCCTTGCTTGCATGATCACGCAAGACGTCTCCACCCTTCCAACTTTTAACCCACATGGTGGGCCCATAACCCACAGTTCCACAGGATCGAAACCTGACTCTCCTATACACCCTGTTGTCGAAGTTATTCCTCGCGCTTGGCTTCGTATTTAATTCACGGGCCACCTTCCTAATGCTCTATTCTGGTATCAGACGCAATACTTACTCTCGCTGCTCTGAAACCCTTTCTCACTCTGGTTTAGACTTCGAGCAACTATCTATCCACTTGGAACCTCTTATTGTACCTTCGTACCTTACTCTTGATGTATTCGATTTGTTCAACTCGAGAGATACTCATATGTTCATACTTGGGAAACCCCCAGAAGATTTTCCCTTGTAACATCCTATCGTTGTAGAGCTGCCCCTTACCTATTCGTAAGTACGATGGAGATCCCCAAGAAAGGATGACAAATTGATCATGGTGACTTGAAGCAGTGAAATGAAGACATCAACGAAAGGGATCAACCTCTTCGAAAGGGAAGCCAAGACCGAGAAGACTCGTTAGGTTTTTCGCTACCAACACCTTCGCCCCTTACTCCACCGCTTAAATCTCGGGACGAGATTTCTTGTAGTGGAGGAGAATTGTGATGCCCGGGTAATTAAGCTACAGTGATCCTCTGCTAATGGTGTCACGTCACCTCGTTTACAGTTGCTAATCTCGAGTTAGTTCGAAACCGATTCAAATTCAAATTCAAAAATAGGCAAACAATAAAAGTTTTCAAATATTAAAACTAAAATGTTCGGAGTGAACCAAATATTGCATAGATAATTATGGTGGAGAAACCACACTTTTATAAAATGTTTAAATACTGTTAAATGAATAAAAGAGTAGCTAAAACAACTAGATAGGTGCCTTTTGAATTTTATAAAATACTAAACTATTTTATTTGGGGGTTAAACCTTTTTGTGACCGTGGACTAAGTTGAAATACTAATTTAGGTGCTAAGTGTATATTTTGCTAAAACTAAAATAAATGTAACTAAAGTAAAACCGTAAAAGGAAAATAAAGAAAATAAAACAAAAACAAAAGAAGGAAACTTCCCCTCCACTGGGCTCCGGCCCAGCTGGCCAGCCCAACTGGCCCACCTAACCTCCCCTGGCCTATATGGCCTCGTACCCCAAACCCTAACCCCCGAGTCACCCCACTCCTCCCCCCGCACGATCCCAACCCCACTCTCTCGTCCCTCT
>NC_041383.1:349436854-349505675 GCF_002162155.2 Triticum dicoccoides | reverse complement strand
GATCCGATCTGGATCGGGGCTCGACCCACCCCGCCGCCAAGACGCCGCCTGCCGCCGCCCGAAGTACTTCCTCCAGCCCGAGGACGCCGTCGCCCTCCACCTCGCTTCCTCGTCTCCCTTCTGCGCCTCCCCCTCTTCCCCGATCTGGATGCGCCATCACCCGAGTACCTCGCCGGAGGCCACGACGTCGGGACCACCTCGCCGGACTGCTTCCTCTCCGCCGATCGTCCCCGTCTTCCTCCTCCATGAACGGAGCTGCTCCGCCTCGTCGCGCTGACCCCGACACCTCCCCGAGCACACTGCCTTCCCCCTGCAGCTCCCCTGTGAGGAACCCCCCTCATATCCTCCCTTCCCTCCTCCCGTGCGGCCACCGTTCGCTACTCCCTCGCGCACACGTGCACACCGCCGTACCCGTTCCCCGCGCTCGCCATCACGCCTCCGGCCGGCCCAGTGCTTGCGCTCACCGTGCCTGGACCGGCGCCCCGCTCGCCCCTACCGTTCCGACCAACCACCGCGCTCACCGCGGTCCCCGCGCAGGCCACGCCCACCTCTTGCAGCCATCGCCGCCGACTACAATCGTCGGCGCCTCCATTGGCCTGGGCGGGCGCCCAAACGGGCTGGCGCCCACACGCCCGTAACCCGTTCGCCCGTGGCTGTTTGGCCCCCATGGCCCAATGACGTGTGGGGCCCCAGCGCCCTAGAACGATAAAAAAAAGATAATAATAAATATAATTAAATACTAAATAATCAATTAAGTAACTAAAAAATTAACTTAATTAATTCTGTTTAAATTAATTAATTAAATTAGTTAACCTAATTAATTGTAGCTAATAAACCTAATCATTTTAGTTAGACTAACTAAACCTGATTAGTTAGTCTTAGACAATGACAACCGGGACCCACATGTCAGGTTGACCAAGTCAACTCTGTTGACTGCTGACGTCAGCATGACATCATGCTGACGTCATAAATCCATTTTCCGAATTAATTAAATAATTAAATAAATTCCAGAAATTAATAAAATCTTTAGAAAATCATATCTTTTAATCCGTAACTCGGATTAAAATATTTTCAACATGAAAGTTGCTCAGAACGAAGAGACGAATCCGGATACGCAGCCCGTTCGTCCGCCACGCGTCCCTAGCATAGAGAACCTGCAAACATTTCACCTCCGGTTCATCTGTCCGAAAACATGAAACACTGGGGGTACTTTCCCGGATGTTTCCCCCCTTCACCGGTATCACCTCATACCGCGTTAGAACACGTCTAGCTCTGCTTGTTGACCTGTTATGCACTTGCTTGCTATGTATTTACTGTTTCTCCCCCCTCTTCTCTCCGGTAGCCCCCGTGACGATGTTGATGCCCCTGTGGACGACTACGTCACCGACGACCCCTCCTTCTTGTCTGAGCAACCAGGCAAGCCCCCCCCCCCTGATCACCAGATATTGCCTATTCTCCTCTATACTGCTTGCATTAGAGTAGTGTAGCATGTTACTGCTTACGTTAATCCTATTCTGATGCATAGCCTGACATTGTCGCTACATCTGTTGATACCTTACCTGCAATCCTAAATGCTTAGTATAGGATGCTAGTTTATCATCATTGGCCCTACATTCTTATCAGTCTGCCTTGCTATACTATCGGGTCGTGATCACTTGGGAGGTGATCACGGGTATATACTATACATACATACATACTATACAGATGGTGACTAAAGTCGGGTCAGCTCATTGAGTACCCGCAAGTGATTCTGACGAGGGGGCTGAAAGGACAGGTGGCTCCATCCCGGTAGAGGTGGGCCTGGGTTCCCGACGGCCCTCGACTGTTACTTTGTGGCGGAGCGACAGGGCAGGTTGAGACCACCTAGGAGACAGGTGGGTCTGGCCCTGTTCGGCATTCGCGGATACTTAACACGCTTAACGAGATCTTGGTATTTGATCTGAGTCGGCTACGAGCCTATACGCACTAACCATCTACGTGGGAGTAGTTATGGGTATCCCGACGTCGTGGTATCAGCCGAAGCACTTCAGACGTCAGCGACGGAGCGGCGCGCGCCGGATTGGAACGTAAGCCTGCTCTTGTATTAAGGGGGCTAGTTCTGCTTCCGGCTGCCCTCGCAACGTGCAGGTGTGCTATGGGCGATGGGCCCAGACCCCTGTGCGCTTAGGTTTAGACCGGCGTGCTGGCCTCTCTGTTGTGCCTAGGTGGGGCTGCGACGTGTTGATCTTCCGCGGCCGGGCATGACCCAGGAAAGTGTGTCCGGCCAAATGGGATCAAGCGTGTTGGGTTATGTGGTGCACCCCTGCAGGGAAGTTAATCTATTCGAATAGCCGTGATCTTCGGTAACAGGACGACTTGGAGTTGTACCTTGACCTTATGACAACTAGAACCGGATACTTAATAAAACACACCCTTCCAAGTTCCACAGACAACCCGGTGATCGCTTTTCTACAGGGCAACGAGGAGAGGATCGCCGGGTAGGATTATGCTATGCGATGCTTCTTGGAGTTGCTACTTGGAGTTGCTACTTGGAGATGCTACTTGGAGGACTTCAATCTACTCTCTCCTACATGCTGCAAGACGGAGGCTGCCAGAAGCGTAGTCTTCGACAGGATTAGCTATCCCCCTCTTATTCTGGCATTATGCAGTTCAGTCCACTGATATGGCCTCCTTACACATATACCCATGCATATGTAGTGTAGTTTCTTGCTTGCGAGTACTTTGGATGAGTACTCACGGTTGCTTTCTTCCCCCTTTTTCCCCTTTTCCTTTCTTTCTGGTTGTCGCAACCAGATGCTGGAGCCCTGGAGCCAGACGCCACCGACAACAACGACCCCTACTAAACCGGAGGTGCCTACTACTACGTGCAGCCCGCTGACGATGACCTGGAGTAGTTTAGGAGGATCCCAGGCAGGAGGCCTGCGCCTCTTTCGATCTGTATCCCAGTTTGTGCTAGCCTCTTAAGGCAAACTTGTTTAAATTATGTCTGTAGTCAGATATTGTTGCTTCCGCTGACTCGTCTATGATCGAGCACTTGTATTCGAGCCCTCGAGGCCCCTGGCTTGTATTATGATGCTTGTATGACTTATTTTATTTGTAGAGTTGTGTTGTGATATCTTCCCGTGAGTCCCTGATCTTGATCGTACACATTTGCGTGCATGATTAGTGTACGATTGAATCGGGGGCGTCACACTAGGGTTCTACCCTACATCAAGAGGGCCAAGCCCATGTGGGAGTATGAGCCCAAGGATCCTGCCACTGTGCAGCACCTCTTTGGCACGACTCTTGACAAGATACGGGGCCAATTATTCCAGTCCCAGAAGTAGTGGCCGGCCAAGGGGAAAGACATCGGTCTTGATGCCGCAAATCCCCCAAAGGAGGCGAGTGGAATTTCTCTTCGAAGAGTGTTTTGATATTCACATTATGTGAATTTTGACCTAACCTTGTTATGTGGATTCTGCAGGGCTGGATCGCCAAGGTCAAGAAGATTAGCGTCCTGGCGCCGCTACCAAAGGGGCCCCGATCAGAGTAGCTGGAGAAGATGTCGGTCGTGGTGCCCTACAAGGCGCCCTCTAAGAAGGGTAAGAAGCAAGAAGCACCGGAGGCCAGGGAAGGCCTCCACCACAGGATCCAACTGGGCAACCGGTCCAGAGATGCTGCAGCCTCATCCGTACAGGATGGGGGCAAGGAGGAGGAGGACGAAGAGGAGAGTGCCTCTTCGCACTCCAAAAAGAGGTCGGCGTCCGAGGATGCTGAGGAGGTTCAACCTTCCCCAACCCTAAAGAGACGACACCAGGCTAAGCTGGTTATACCTGATAGCTCAGATGATGAGAAGTCCGAGGCGTCCGAGGAGCTCCTGAAGAAGGGATCCAGTGTTAAGCCCCCTTCTAGCAGCTAAGGTGTCTGTATTTTCAGCTAGTATGCTTTCAGTAGTTTGTTTTAGTTGAAGGTTAACCCTTCGAATTGCAGTCCCCCACATGACGCCCCTCCGAGCAGACCTCAGAGGGGACGTCTCCGCCCGCCGAGCTAGCAAACAATGGGCCTATGGAGCATTCTGCGCCTCCTTTGTTCCCTGAAGAGACTAAGGAGGTGCGGTCCCGAAGAACTCCTCCTCCTACGAACACAGATTGGGAGGTAGATGTCATAATGGCCGAGGTCAATACGTCGGTCATTGAAGACCAGGAGGGAGCGTCCCTCCTGGCCGACGAGGCAAAGGAGTCTAGGCCATCCGGACCCCCTCCGTCAACCGCTTCCGAGCCCTCGAGGCCCTCAACGGCACAGGCTCCTCCCAGCATGGAGGGGGCCCAGGAGCCAACGCCAGCACCGAACACCTCCGCACAAGCAGCGGTTGGCTGGCGGACACGCTGGAGGAGTTGGTGAGGAACTCTGTCATGAAGGGCATCACTGAAGGACGTGTGGTTATGCAGAGTGTTCGGTTCGTCCAATCCGAACTGAACGATGCTGTCCGAAGACTTCTAGAAGGCTTTGAGGTAAGTCAAGTAATGATCTTTCCTCGTAATGCGGTTATAGTTGTTAATTTAGGTAGGCCGCATACATAGGAGCCCCGAGACTCTGCCAGGATCTTCGAAGAGACATGCAGAAGATAAAATTCGGTAGTTTGGTTAACAATGTCGACATTTCTAATGCTAACGTGGGAATCTTCCGTGGCCGCGACTGCTAATGTTGCGATCATGGAAACGCCGAGATGTGGAGGAAGGAATTCGGGGCCAGATCATGGAAATCCAGCCCGTAGTAGTACATGAGACCTCGGACAAAGGGGTGAAGGGAGATTATGAGGCCTCGGAGGAAGTGAGGGATAAAAACCACCCTTTCACTAGGCTCTGGGGTGGGGATGATCTGCCCTGGTGTTGGAAGCCTATGTTTGATTTCCGCCGCCAGGTACCTCGCCTCCCGCAGATCTTGTATGTTCTTCTCCGTTATGGAGGAAGGCATCCACTTGCCCTGAAAGCCAGATCCGGCCATTGCTAGAAGAGATGGGGCGGAAATAAAGTTTCGGACTTGGGCGCTGGAGCTCGGGGGATGGAAAGGCGGAGGAAGGAGAAAGCATGAGGTGAACAGATGGGTCTTTTGTCCTCTTATAGAGGCAGCGAATATCAAGCGCCCCCTCCTAAGCCTTATAGCTCGCCTATTCCCAAGGGGACATGTGAACGGCATGGTGATATTACCCAAAAACCGTATTGATGAGAATCCCGTAATAAGGGGACACAATCACTGCTTTGACAAGACGTGTCACTGGCCGTACCTCGAAATCCGAACGAGGCTGTAAAACAGTTCAGAGTAATAATAAGGCCAGAACATAACGTCTCGCCAAAAAAGTGGCTTGGGATGTACTTATTTTAAGTATTCTTGCTTTTTACAACTTAGGGTTGTACGTTTTAAACAAAGATGGATATAGGTCTTGTGTGCGGAAAACTATGTTGGAGTATTCGAAAAAGGAGAACCCGCCTTGCAATGCCGAAGATAATCCGTGCTCCGGATACGGCGTCATTGAAGCCTGGCTCAGGGGCTATTGAGGGAGTCCTAGACTAAGGGGTCCTCGGGCATTCGGGCTATGTGATGTGGGCCGGACTGATGGGCCATGAAGATACAAGATAGAGGAACCTTCCTCGTGTCTGGATGGAACTCTCCTTTGCATGGATGGCAAGCTTGGCATTTGGATCATGTACTTTCCTTTAACCAACTCTGTACAACCCTAGATCCCTCCGGTGTCTATATAAACCGGGGGGGTTAGTCCGTAGGGCAAGATCACAATCATATAGGCTAGACATCTAGCTTTTAGCCATTATGATCTCGAGGTAGATCAACTCTTGTAACCCCTATACTCATCAAAGTCAATCAAGCAGGAAGTAGGGTATTACCTCCATTAAGAGGGCCCGAACCTGGGTAAACATCGCGTCCCCTGCCTCCTTGTTACCTTCGATCCTTAGACGCACAGTTCAGGGCCCCCTACCCGAGATCTGCCGGTTTTGACACCTACATCGGGTCGCGAGGATGTAGAGCAACTTGGCAAGCGAGGAAACGGGATGAGCGTCGCAGGCCCCACCTAGTGATGCTACTGCAGAGGCACGAATGGACGCCATCCAGGGGAATCGCAACGGGTCTGCTAAAAGATAAGTCGATCACACGATGGCATGAATCTCACAACCTGTTCACTCAAGTCTCGCTGTCCCTCTCCGACAGTTTCACTCCCCTTTCCGTTTCTTGGGCGGCTGCTTGCACGCCAAGGGGGGCCTCGTGAGCATCATGCCTCATGAGCTCTCACCGGACCTCGGGCCGCTCACCTCCTAGCCTTGACCATGGCATCGCGACCTGGCATACTAGCGACGGCCGCAGCCTGCCTGGGGACTGGGTCCCGACAGGGTAGAGCAATACGATACCTAAGAGGAGGAAAGGGGGGAACCGTGCCAGATTGGGATACACGATTTCATCATGAAAGCAAAAGGAACAATGCTGGAATTAAAGCATTTCGATCCTTACATGCCCCCGCGGGGCTACTCCTAATTCTGCGCAGGGAAACAAAAGAAGGAAAGCTCCGACCAGGTCAGCGCGCATCACTGACGACGCCGAGTGGCAGCCGCTGCCATGCTCCGTCCGCGGCGAGAGCTAGGCGGCATGTAGCTATTGTCGCTAGAATTTGGATATTCGCTGGGCTCCGGAGAGTCGCTGGATTCCCAAGAGTCGTCACTGCTGCTGGAGGAGGCGCCAACGGGGACGGAAGCAGGTCCGGCGCCCACGGCCGCGTCCTGCGGGCTGCTTCCTCCGGGGCAGCTGATACGTCTCCAACGTATCTATAATTTATGAAGCATTCATGCTATTTTATTATCTGTTTTGAATGTTTATGGGCTTTATTATACACTTTTATATTATTTTTGGGACTAACCTATTAACCGGAGGCCCAGCCCATATTGTTGTTTTCTTGCATATTTCAGTGTTTTGAAGAAAAGGAATATCAAACGGAGTCCAAATGGAATTAAACCTTTGGGAGCGTGATTTTTGGAACGAACGAGATCCAGGAAACTTGGAGTTGAAGTCAAGGAAGCTTTGAGGTGGACACGAGTGTGGAGGGCGCCCCCTCCCCCTACTAGGTACGCCCACCTCTCATGGGCCCCTCGTGGCTCCCCTGACCGACTTCTTTCGCCTATATATTCCCATATACCCTAAAAACATCGAGGCGAACAATAGATCGGGAGTTCCGCCGCCGCAAGCCTCTGTAGCCACCCAAAACCTCTCGGGAGCCCGTTCCGGCACCCTGCCAGAGGGAGGATCCCTCACCGGTGGCCATCTTCATCATCCCGGCACTGTCCATGGCGAGGAGGGAGTAGTTCACCCTCGGGGCTGAGGGTATGTACCAGTAGCTATGTGTTTGATATCTCTCTCTCTCTCTTGTATTCTTGAGGTGATACGATCTTGATGTATCGCGAGCTTTGCTATTATAGTTGGATCTTATGATGTTTCTCCCCCTCTACTCTCGTGTAATGGATTGAGTTTTCCCTTTGAAGTTATCGGTTTCAGTCTTTAAGGATTTGAGAACACTTGATGTATGTCTTGTCGTGCATATCTGTGGTGACAATGGGATATCACGTGATCCACTTGATGTATGTTTTGGTGATCAACTTGTGGGCTCCGCCCATGAACCTATGCATAGGGGTTGGCACACGTTTTTCGTCTTGACTCTCCGGTAGAAACTTTGGGGCACTCTTTGAAGTACTTTGTGTTGGTTGAATAGATGAATCTGAGATTGTGTGATGCATATCGTATAATCATACCCACGGATACTTGAGGTGACAATGGAGTATCTAGGTGACATTAGGGTTTTGGTTGATTTGTGTCTGAAGGTGTTATTCTTGTACGAACTCTATGATAGATCGAACAGAAAGAATAGCTTCGTGTTACTTTACTACGGACTCTTGAATAGATTGAGCAGAAAGGATAACTTTGAGGTGGTTTCATACCCTACCATAATCTCGTCGTTTTTCTCCGCTATTAGTGGCTTTGGAGTGACTCTTTGTTGCATGTTGAGGTATAGTTATATGATCCAGTTATGTTATTATTGTTGAGAGAACTTGCACTAGTGAAAGTATGAACCTTAGGCCTTGTTTCCTAGCATTGCAATACCATTTATGCTCACTTTTATCATTAGTTACCTTGCTGGTTTTATAATTTCAGATTACAAATACCTTTATCTACTATCCATATTGCACTTGTATCACCATCTCTTTGCCGAACTAGTGCACCTATACAATTTACCATTGTATTGGGTGTGTTGGGGACACAAGAGCCTTTTGTTATTTGGTTGCAGGTTTGTTTGAGAGAGACCATCTTCGTCCTACGCCTCCTACGGATTGATAAACCTTAGGTCATCCACTTGAGGGAAATTTGCTACTGTCCTACAAACCTATGCACTTGGAGGCCCAACAACGTCTACAAGAAGAAGGTTGCATAGTAGAAATAAGGCTCTTTTCTGGCACCGTTGCCGGGGAGGTGAGTGCTTGAAGGTATATCTTTAGATCTTGCAATCGAATCTTTTCGTTTCTTGTTTTATCACTAGTTTAGTCTATAAAAGAAAACTACAAAAAAATGTAATTCAGTTTGCCTATTACGCTTCATCTTTTTAATATCTTTCGTGAGAATGATGGAAAGAAAAATTTTGCTCAAGTGCTAGAAGAAGAAGTCCATAAAATGTTTGATACTAAATCTTTGAATGATGAGCATGATTGCAATGTTGTTAGTATGAACGCTTTGAATAACCATAGTACTAATGATGATTGCACTAGTTTTGATGAAAATGTCTCCTATAAGCATGTCAATTTTTGTGGAGAGCATTGGGTTTGCATGAACACACCAAATAGAGAAGACAGATATTGCAAGAGGCATAAGCATTTAGAAACTAAATTGTTGCAAGAAAGGCTAGACCAGAATGCTGAAAATTTACATTTCCTTTGCCGTGCTTGTGAACTTTGCAATGAACGTGGTCATTTACATCTCCGATGAAAATTATTTCATGATTGAATCATGTCCAAAAATGTGATGATTTGATTTCCCTTGCACATTATAATGAACTTAGTTTGCTTTTGGGTTATGAAGAAATGAAACGTTTAACTAAGAATCTTCCAAAATTTGTCCTTGAGAAACTCTTTTATTTTGATCTAGAGAAGATTTATATGTATTGTGCGGTGAACTGCATTGAAAATCCTTATATTGCCAATTATCTAAAGAAAAGAAAGCAAGTGGAAGATGAAAATAATACTAATGAAAGGGAAGAGACTTCCCAATATCCTCCTATTATTTCTTATGATGAATCAGGTAACGAGGAGGAGCTTTCTATTCAACCAATCTCATCAATAAGGAGCTCGGAGAAGAAGGTTGAACCCACACATAATGTGAAGAAGAAAAAGAAAAGAAGGAGCAACAAAGGTAAAAAGGTATCCCTCCCAAATGATGTTGCTCCTACTACTCATTGTGATGATGATAATTGCTATACTATTGGTGCTATACATACTATTAATGATGAGAGTGATTATGCTTATGATATGAAAAGGCCCAAGCTTGGGGAAGCTATGTTTGATGAGGATGAAATATTTGAGAATATATTTGCTGAAACTAATGTTTGTCCCAAGCTTGGGGATGCTACGTTTAATGAAGATGATATTTTTAGCATCCCAAGTTTTGATATGCAAAGTTGTTATGATGATAGCATGCCTCCTACTTATGATTATATTGATGAAAGTGGGTTTGGAAGAGTGTCAACTTTAGTAAGTAATTATCCCACTATTTTTGAGGATGCTGAATCTTATTGTGATGAAGATGAAAGTGGGTTCGGAAGAGTGTCGACTTTATTTAGTGATGATTCCACTATCTTGGAAGAGGTTTCAATCGATTATGATGAGAACGAAGTTGATACTTATGATGATTATTGTGATGAAACTTATGCTATAAAAAGTAGTGATGATTATATTTATAAAAATTGTCATGATTACGATTACCCTTTTTCTGAACATTACTCTTTTAATGTGGAAACAATTTTTAGTATTCGAGTCTCTTATGATACTCCCACTATTCCGAATGAGAAGAATCTTGCTTATGTGGAGAGTAGTCAATTTTCTATGCAAGTAGATCATGAAAAGAATGCTTTAGGTGCTGGTTATATTTTTTAATTCATTCATGATGCTACTGAACATTATTATGAGGGAGGAATATATGCTTGTAGGAATTGCAATAATATCAAGTTTCTTCTTTATGTGTTTAAAGTTTTGAGGTTATGCTTGTTTTGCCTTCCTATGCTAGTTGATTATTGTTCCCATAAATTGTTTGCTCACAAAATCCTTATGCATCAGAGTTGGGTCAGGCTTAAACGTGCTAGTCATATGCTTCATGATGCCCCCGTTATGTTTCAATTCTTATCTTTTATGTGAGCATCATTACCATCATAATGCCTAGCTAGAAAGGCATTAAAGAAAAGTGCTTGTTGGGAGACAACCCAAAATTTACCTTTACTGTTTTAGTGTGTCCACATGATTATCCTACTGTATTAATCATGTTTTATAGCTTTTGTTTCAATGAAGTGCCAAGTAAGACCTTTAGGATAGCTTACGGTGATAGTTGTGTTGATCCTGCTGAAAATTAGAAACTTTTGCACCCAGTATATTAGTTTTGATAATTCATGGAAACGTGATTTTGATCTTATTCTTTTTGATCTGGATTGGTATACAAATTTCTTAGGACTTACTAATTTGGTAGAATTGTTGGAGTTCCATAAGTATACGTTCGATACAGATTACTACAGACTGTTCTGTTTTTGACAGATTCTGTTTTCTATGTGTTGTTTGCTTATTTTGATGCATCTATGAGTAGTATCGGAGGGTATGAGCCATAGAGAAGTTGGAATACATTAGATGTTACATCAATATGAATTTATAATAAGTTCACAACAGTACTTAAGTGGTGATTTATTTTCTTATACTAACGGAGCTTACGAGTTTTCTGTTGAGTTTTGTGTTGTGAAGTTTTCAAGTTTCGGGTAAAGACTTGATGGACTATGGAATAAGGAGTGGCAAGATCCTAAGCTTGGGGATGCCCATGGCACCCCAAGATATTCAAGGATAACCAAAATCCTAGGCTTGGGGATGCCCCGGATGGCATCCCCTCTTTCGTCTTCGTTCATTGGTAACTTTACTTGGATCTATATTTTTATTCACCACATGATATGTGTTCTGCTTGGAGCGTAATTTTCTATTGTTAGTATTTGCTTGCTGTTATTTAGATTAATGTTTTGCATCTATATTTTAAATAAAAATGTCAAGGATAGCCTTTAGCATGCTTACTTTGCTAGTATACATGTTGCTGTTTGAAAACAGAAAGCTTACTGCTGTTGCAAAAATTCCCTAGAAAAGTCAGAGAATTGCATAATGTTGAAACTTTTTGCATATTGAGATCTGACAAATCTTCTACAGCATAGTATCTTTCTCATAATTTTTGGAGTTAGGTAAGTATGATTAATCTTTCATTCTTTACAGACTATACTGTTTTGGCAGATTGCTGTTATGTTTGCATTGTTTGCATATGTTTGCTTGTTTAATGATTCTATTTGAGGATAGGAGTATTAAATATGCAGAGACATTTAGTATGCAATGTTGAATAATAATTTTAGTGATTTTTTACAGTATAAAATGATAAGGTTTTTGCATTGGTTTATACTAACTTATCTCACGAGTTCTTGTTGAGTTTGGTGTGGATGAAGCTTTCGAGATTTAGGAAACTGAGATATAAAAGAAATTAAGGAGACACAAAAGCTCAAGCTTGGGGATTCCCAAGGCACCCCAAGATAATATTCCAAGAAGTCTCAAGCATCTAAGCTTGGGGATGCCCTGTAGGCATCCCACCTTTTTCTTCAACCACTATCGGTTAGTATCGGTTGAGCCTAAATTTTTGCTTCTTCACATGAGTTGTGCTATCCTTGCAATGTCATTTTGTTTTGCCTTGCTTGCTGTTTGAATACAATACCAAGATCTGAAATTCTTAAATGAGGGAGAGTCTTCACATAGTTATATAATTATTTAGATACTCATTGATTTTCACTTATATCTTTTTGGAGTAGTTTTTCAATTACTCGTGTGATTCACTTATATCCTATGAGTAAATGGTTGAATGAATTGATTGTCATAAATCTGAAATTATATATGTCTCATTTGCTTATCCCATGGAGAGTAATGACTTCACATCTAAGAAGTAGAGGTTGTAAATTTATTAAAGGTTACCAAGCATTGTATTGGTCATTTGATCAATTCATGAAAGAATATTGAAGGAAGAGAGATTCCACTTATAAATATACTATCTTGGACATCTTTTATAATTGTGAGCACTCAGTAAAGTATGACATGCTAAAGAGTTGATGTTGGACAAGGAAGACAATGTAATGGGTTATGTTTTCTCACATCTAATTTAAAGTATATTGTCATGGATCATTCAAACATGTTGAGCTTGCCTTTCCCCCTCATGCTAGCCAAATTCCTTGCACCAAGTAGACATACTATGTGTGCTTCCAAATATCCTTAAACCCAGTTTTGCCATGAGAGTCCACCATACCTACCTATGGATTGAGTAAGATCCTTCAAGTAAGTTGTCATGTTGCAAGAAATAAAAATTGCTCTCTAAATATGTATGACTTATTAGTGCGGAGAAAATAAGCTTTATACGATCGTGTGATATGGAAGTAATAAAAGCGACGGGCTGCATAATAAAGGTTCATATCACAAGTGGCAATATAAAGTGACGTTCTTTCGGGAAGATTTTGTGCATCCAACTCTAAAAGCACATGACAACCTCTGCTTCCCTCTACGAAGGGCCTATCTTTTACTTTATGTCTTTTACTTTATGCAAGAGTCAAGGTGATCTTCACCTTTCCCTTTTTTTCATTTTATCCTTTGGCAAGCACCTCGTGTTGGAAAGATCCTGATATATATATATCCAATTGGATGTAAGTTAGCATGAACTATTATTTTTGACATCACCCAAAGGTGAATACGTTGGGAGGCGAAATTATAAGCCCCTATCTTTCTCAGTGTCCGATTAAAACTCCATAACCATAAGTATTGCGTGAGTGTTAGCAATTGTAGAAGACTATATGATAATTGAGTATGTGGAGTTTGCTAAATCAAAGCTCTAACATAGACCCTTCCTGAAAATAAGATGAATTGTAATTGTTTGATGACTGAGAATGAAGTTTGCTAGTTTTCAAGAAAGTTTATGGTCTATGCTTTAACATGTGAATAGCTTGTTACTTGATCTTGAGAAATTTTATGAGATGAACTACTGTTATGACATATAATCATGCTAGAAAAGGTGATTGAAATTATCATTGATCAAACTTGTGCACCTGCTAGCATTCACACTTCATAAATTATTTCTTTTATTATTTACCTACTCGAGGACGAGCAGGAATTAAGCTTGGGGATGCTGATACGTCTCCAACGTATCTATAATTTATGAAGCATTCATGCTATTTTATTATCTGTTTTGAATGATTATGGGCTTTATTATACACTTTTATATTATTTTTGGGTCTAACCTATTAACCGGAGGCCCAGCCCATATTGTTGTTTTCTTGCCTATTTCAGTGTTTCAAAGAAAAGGAATATCAAACGGAGTCCAAACGGAATGAAACCTTCGGGAGCGTGATTTTTGGAACAAACGTGGTCGAGGAGACTTGGAGTTGAAGTCAAGGAAGCTTCGAGGTGGCCACAAGGGTGGAGGGTGCCCCCCCTACTGGGCGCGCCCCCCTGTCTCATGGGCCCCTCGTGGCTCCCCCGACCGAATTCTTTCACCTATATATTCCCACATATCCTAAAAACATCAAGGCGAACAATAGGTCGGGAGTTCCGCCGCCGCAAGCCTCTGCAGCCACCAAAAACCTCTCGGAGCCTGTTCCGGCACCCTGCCGGAGGGGGGATCCCTCACTGGTGGCCATCTTCATCATCCCATCGCTCTCCATGGCGAGGAGGGAGTAGTTCACCCTCAGGCCTGAGGGTATGTACCAGTAGCTATGTGTTTGGTCTCTCTCTCTCTCTCGTGTTCTTGAGGTGATACGATCTTGATGTATCGCGAGCTTTGCTATTATAGTTGGATCTTATGATGTTTCTCCCCCTCTACTCTCTTGTAATGGATTGAGTTTTCCCTTTGAAGTTATCTTATCGAATTGAGTCTTTAAGGATTTGAGAACACTTGATGTATGTCTTGCCGTGCTTATCTATTGTGACAATGGGATATCACGTGATCCACTTGATGTATGTTTTGGTCATCAACTTGTGGGTTCCGCCCATGAACCTATGCATAGGGGTTGGCACACGTTTTCGTCTTGACTCTCCGGTAGAAACTTTGGGGTACTCTTTGAAGTGCTTTGTGTTGGTTGAATAGATGAATCTGAGATTGTGTGATGCATATCGTATAATCATACCCACGGATACTTGAGGTGACAATGGAGTATCTAGGTGACATTAGGGTTTTGGTTGATTTGTGTCTTAAGGTGTTATTCTAGTACGAACTCTATGATAGATCGAACGGAAAGAACAGCTTCATGTTATTTTACTACAGACTCTTGAATAGATTGAGCAGAAAGGATAGCTTTGAGGTGGTTGCGTACCCTACCATAATCTCTTCGTTTGTTCTCCGCTATTAGTGGCTTTGGAGTGTCTCTTTGTTGCATGTTGAGGGATAGTTATATGATCCAGTTATGTTATTATTGTTGAGAGAACTTGCACTAGTGAAAGTATGAACCTTAGGCCTTGTTTCCTAGCATTGCAATACCGTTTAAGCTCACTTTTATCATTAGTTACCTTGCTGTTTTTATAATTTCAGATTACAAATACCTTTATCTACTATCCATATTGCACTTGTATCACCATCACTTCGTTGAACTAGTGCACCTATACAATTTACCATTGTATTGGGTGTGTTGGGGACACAAGAGACTCTTTGTTATTTGGTTGCAGGGTTGTTTGAGAGAGACCATCTTCATCCTATGCCTCCTACGGATTGATAACCTTAGGTCATCCACTTGAGGGAAACTTGCTACTGTCCTATAAACCTCTGCACTTGGAGGCCCAACAATGTCTACAAGAAGAATGTTGCGTAGTAGACATCAGTAGCACTCTAGACGCCGGCCCTCCTCGTCGAAGACCTTGAAGAACAGGGTGGAAGCCCGTCGTACTTGAAGTGGATCACGAGGGCCCCCTCTACGCGGCAGGCTCGAGCAACCTCGCCCCATCTGTGGGTCATGAAGACATTACCGAGGGGCACCACCTCGACCTCAGCCCCCGGTGGCCAGGCTACAGCACCCGGCGTGCTGCAGCCACAACTTAAGTGGCCCCCTCGACGGCAGCTCGTCAGCAAAGAACCTCGGGAGCCGGATCCACAAGGCGGATGGCATCACTACCCACACCATAAACTCGCGTGAGCTACCCTTGGCGTGAGTCCGTGGCTCGACAGGCAGGACGACAGCGGCTCGTCCTTCGCCACCTGGGGTTGCTCGACGGCGCACGTCACCTTCCTGTGCACGGGCGTACAGAGGAAGGGGGAAACCGGGTGGAGGCCTTGATTGCAGGCCTGGTCACCTCCTGCCTCGCGCCAGCGTCGCGGGAACGGTAGAACCGCTTCTTCGGCGGGAGTAGATCAGGCCCCTCTTAAGGGGCCTTCCCCTTTTCTGCCACAGAAAACCTCCTGATTGCCGTCATGGATGCTACAGCAAGATGAAGAAGGAGAAGGGGCGAGTGGCGAGAAGATGGAGGAAGAGATGAGCGAGAGGGGTTCTGCCCCTCCCCTCATTTATAGCCGAAAGGAGGCCAACCTCCAACCTCCACGACTTCGTGTATGATGATCTTTTACATGCAGCATCGACCCGTCAACTCGAACGATTGCCGAGGCAGCACGGGGAAGTGGAGACGCCCATGTCCCATCAATCATCACGTGTCATTCAAGGCCGCAAGTGGTTAGGGCCCGCGGCGCTCCACACTTGCCCCTTGGCTTCACCTAGAAGCCAAGTCCGAGCATGCCTTGGGCCCGGGGGTTATTGTCGGCATTCTGGATACGGGGGTACCTAGACTTGCCTGCCTGCAGCCCACTGTGTGGCTCCATCGACGGCCTGGTATGGCCCAGCTTCGGTATCAATAATTCAAGACCCTCACGAGGGGCCAAGCCTCGCAAGGCAGATGACGCCAAGGCCTTCAAGCGGATCGGCCTTCTCGGGTTGGCTCCCAAGGAGCGGAGACTTCTATGCAAGGTGCACCTCACGAGGCTCGGCTGATGTGAGCCATGACGACCAAGGTCAGGCGGGCGCCAGCGGGCGCAAAGTACCAGTTTCCTCTTCGGTGCAAAGGAGGCAAGCAGCAGGCGCAGAGTCCCGAGGAATCAGCCAAAGGTTTCCATTCTGGTGCAACAAGACCAAGATGGCCAGGACGGCGGGATGGAGGTCATTGCCAAGCCCACCGCAGTGTCACAACCACAAGCTTTTGCAGGCGAAGACCACTTTAGTCAGGATAGGGTGTACTTCTTGTCCCCCTTCAAATCTGGCCGTTGTGGGATCCCTTCCCGCCAACATTTGGGAAGACCGGAAAAGGACCAAGGCCACTATAAATAGGACTTAGCCACCACCATAGAGGGGGGGGGGGATCGGGTCCATTCTCACTCGACCACTTCACCAACTCACCCGAGCTCAAGAAGACCTTGCCTCCTAAGGTTGTTCATCCACTATACTAGTTCATCCTCAGCTCCTCGAGGCAATCCACCACAAAGCTGGAGTAGGGTATTACACCGCAAGGTGGCCCGAACCAGGATAAACTATTGTGTATGTCTGTCCCTTTGAGCTCGATGCGCTAGGCTGTGAGGATTGCGAGTAGGCAGGCCGGGTAGGTTGAGATCACCGCACGCACCCCAGAGTTCAAACCTATCAAGGGTTTGTGGAACCCGAAATCCAACAGCAGCCAAGGCTTCGGCATCCTAACAGTCAACGGTCTAATTTTTCTTGGTCAGGAATCGGTTCCAAAACAGTCGGGCAGATTCTCCAGGTTGTTGTGTGTTGCGATTTAGGTCATCTGCATCTGGAGGACGGACATAGGTGCCCTGCAAGTTTGCTCGAAAAGCATCCTCAAGCTCTTCCCAACAACCTATATAGTCATCCGGGAGGCTGTTCAACCAGTGTCGAGCTGGGTCTTTGAGCTTTAGCGGCAAATATTTAATGGTGTGGAGATCATCTCCTCGTGCCATGTGGATGTGGAGGAGGAAATCCTCTATCCATATGGCTAGATTCGTGGTTCTGTTGTATGATTCAATGTTCACAGGCTTGAATCCTTCCGGGACTTGATGTTGCATTAACCTTTTTGTGAGGCACAAGGGGTGTGCGGCACCCCGAGCTCGGGCTACATCACGTCGGAGGTCTTCGGCCCTCCTAGTCTTCTACTACTCCCGGATCCTATCGTTTCGGTTTAACCGATCGTAGTATCCTTCCCGGTACGCGGGCGGGTCTTCTCTGGGTCGGTAAATGGACCTGGTGTGGCCTCCACAGGTGTCTAGGTCATGGCGGAGGTCGTACTCATAATGGGGCCCCACCTGGTCCTTGCCATGACGGTGAGGTGGGGCGGCTGGGTGTTCGGCCTTCTTAGCTTGTCTGTCCCGCCCTCCAGGGGGCATTCCGGCTGTTCGGCGTTTGTGTATATTGGGCGTGTGGGCTCTATGGCCTCGTCTTCAAACTGCGACAATAGCCTTCGCTTGAGGTAGCTTTTGAGTGGCTTTTCGAGGCCGTATCCCTGTTCGGCAGCTAGGACCTTGGTCCATCGTTCATTGAGGATGTCTTGTCCAGCCTTGATTCTACGCTTCTATTTCTTTAGGCTATGGTCGGTGGCTAAATGCCTATGTTTGATCCGTTCCTGCTCCAGCGGGTCTTCGGGGATGATAAAATCGTCTTCCTCGAGACTGTACTCCTCCTCGGAGTTTGCGAGGTAGTTGCTATCTTCGGATTCATCAAAGTTTTCCAGGTTGAACGGATCTTCCTGCTCCGCGGGGTCATCTGGATGATGCTCTTCAGCTGCGGCTCCGGCGGGGTCTTCCGTATCATTCTCGATGCCGTTCTTGGCGGAATCTATGTTGCTCGCATGGCTTCGACGTGGCTTTGACCGACGTCGCTACTTTTTGTGATTGGGTGGCTTGTCTCTAGGCTTGCCTCTATCCTTCTCAGGAGTGCCATTGCTATCCTTTGGGGTGTCCACCATGTAAATGTCATAGGTGTATGTAGCCAACCAGCGGCCCGTGACGAGGGGACCGACCTCGGCATTAGTCGTGGCCACTTCCTCTTCATCCATGTATTCGGCATTCTCCGAATTAAAGCCTAACATATCGGTTAAATCATCGATAGTTGCTACCATATGGGTGGCGGGCGGGGCACAAAATACCCTATTGAACGCCTCGAAGGGTTGGTGATTGAAGGTGGAGGGCAGGTTCTCCTGGATAGTCATTTTCTGGATTCGGTCTAGCCCCTCGTTCAACATATCAAGGGTTGTCAGACTTGAGGGCTCTAGGCTAGATTTTGTGGTGAGGAAGCATAGGTCGGTCTGTGACTCAACCAATCCTTGGTCCAAGACGAACCTACCTACAGGATTCAGGACCGAAACCTCAAGGGGCATCAAATTGTCCTTGGAAACTATGGGTGTTCTTGGACCCTCGCGTGCAGCTTCCACGCCAATGTTTGAGATCAGGTCGTTTTGGGCCGGGGGTGACCCTTGGCCGCTATTCGCCGACTCAGGGTGCGGGCTCGAGGCTAGCAAAGTGTTGTGGGGAAGGAGCTCGGCTGAGATCGAATCTTGGCTTCGGACCTCTAGTTCTGCCTCGAGTGCTAGGGATAAATCCTCCGCAAATGCAAGTTCGGTTAACGGTGGGGTAAGGTCCCCTCTCTCAGGGAGCCCTTCCTGGCTCGAAGCCGATCGGTGGGCTGGGGCCGATTCGTAGATCAGATCGGAGGTGTACGTCGGAGCAGGAACGACAAGGCCTGCGGGGTGGTGAATCAGATAAAAACCAAATCACCCCGCGCGTTGGTGACGTACTCCAGATTACCAAATCGAATTCGGTGCTCGGGAGCGAAGTTCTCGATCTGGTCAAGACGGCCGATCGAATTAGCATGCAACACGATGCTACCAAAAGCGAAGAGTTGTCTTGGGATGAAGAGATCCATGGAATTGATGTCCTCTCCAAGGACTAAGTGAGCCATCAATCCTTTCGGTGATCCAACAGCGAACTCTCAATGAAAGCACCAATTTCGGTGTCAAAACCGGAAGACCTTGGGGTAGGGGGTCTCGAGCTATGGATCTAGGATCGATGGGTAACAAGGGACGACGAACACAGTGTTTACCCAGGTTCGGGCCCTCTCGAAGATGTAAAACCCTACGTCCTGCTTGATTGTATTGATTGTATAACGTGGTTTACAGAATAGATCTACCTTGAGATCAACATGAGCTAAGCCCTAGGTTATGGGGGTTGAAGATAGCTCCTTCTCTAATGGCTACAACCCTCGGTTTATATAGACACCGATAAGGCTAGGGTTGCCAAAGATATATCACAATAATGAATAAAAGAGATCTTCCGCCTTCTTGACTTTGTACGGCACCACCAGTCTGGCCCATGTATAATGGGTGGTCGCCCTGAGGACCCCTTAGTCCATGGCTCCCTCACTCCCCGTGTTAGATTTTTTCTTGAACGATGCTTTGGGTGATTCCTGGCATCTGGAAGTTAAAAAACGGGTGTGTATAGGTTAGGTGCGTTTGCTTCCCAAAAACCGTAATCGGAACTCACCAATATTCTGATGTCGACTAAAGAAATCCTTTACATGTGGGTAATGAGTACAACCTCTGCGGATTCTAGCTATTAGAATAGCCATGTACACGGTCAAGGACATTGGGTTGAAAGGGTCAAGTGTCGGTCTCAGTGTCAGTCCTTGGAGGTTAATGCGAAATGAAAGAACGAATAGTCTGAGATACCTTTATGAATATTATTGACGATGTTATAGAGCAACCTTTTCTCTTATATGAAATGTTGAGTATTTCCTAGAACGTTTACACGAATCGTTTGTGTTCTTTTGGCTCATCACGAAAGCCCTGTATACTCATGCTATTACTCATGCTATTACTAAAAGCCCTGTATGAGGTGTCGCTTCACACACTCATGCTATGGTATTCCTTTTCAAGACCTTTCGAGGCATCACTACAGACACCTGATGGGCATTTGTTTTCAAGACATGTCGATGCATCACTACGGACACCCGATGGGCATTTCTCAAGACCTTTTGAGGTGTCGATACAGACATACGACTGACATTTGTACTATTTGGATCTTCGGGAGGTCTATCACCCGAAGCTTCCACTTACACATTTTCTAAGATTCTTCTAGGATGGCAATACACTACTACGGGATGCTGCTAACGCAACACTATGTGCGATGCATTAATCGCAAACAGTGATGTAAAAAAACCGTCAAAACAGATACAAAACATTTGCGATGGCGGAGACATCAAACATGATTCAAATTATAGTTGCATGTGCGATGCGTGGCTTACGGTTAATCCACAAGAACTGTTTTTGATGAGCGAGAACAATAGAAACAGGCAGCCTGTCACTCCCAATATGCGATACTATCCCAAAAGAGACTCGAAGGTCCCACCAAGGATAGAACCGCATATTGAAACGCTTTTGCAAGGTGGATATCATTACATCAACATTACATAAAAGATGGGGATACATACAAAAGGCATACAATGCCACACGAATACAACATCATCATACATAAGATCAACATCCGACTATGGATGAAACACAAACAGAAAATCAAACGACATCCACCCTGCTAGCCCAGGCTGCCGACCTGGAACCTATCCCCTGATCGAAGAAGAAGCAGAAGAAGAACTCCAAAACAAGCAAACATCGCTCTCGCGTCATGATCATCGCAAAACCTGTACCTGCAACTATTGTTGTAGTAATCTGTGAGCCACGAGAACTCAGCAATCCCATTACCATGGGTATCAAGACTAGCAAAGCTTAAAGGGGTAAGGAAGGGGTAAAGTGGTGAGGTTGCAGCAGCGACTAAGCATATATGGTGGCTAACATACGCAAATAAGAGCGAGAAGAGAGCAAGCGGAACAGTCGTGAAGCTAGCAATGATCAAGAAGTGATCCTGAACTCCTACTTACGTCAAACATAACCCAACACCGTGTTCACTTCTCGGACTCCGCCGAAAAGAGACCATCACGGCTACACACGCGGTTGATGCGTTTTAATTCGGATCTGGTGTCAAGTTATCTACAACCGGACATTAACAAATTCTCATCTGCCGCATAACCGTAGGCACGGCTTTCGAAAGTTTATACCCTGCAGGGGTGTCCCAACTTAGCCCATGATAAGCTCTTGCGATCAACGAAGGATATACCTTCTCCCAGGAATACCCGATCAGACTCGGAATCCCGGTTTACAAGACATTTCGACAATGGTAAAACAAGTCCAGCAAAGCCACCCGATGCGCCGACAATCCCGATAGGAGCTGCACATATCTCGTTCTTAGGGCAACACCGGATAGGTCAGCCTATGAGTAAAACCAGCCCTCGAGTTGCCCTGAGGTGGCCCCACAGTCTGCCCGGTTCGGACCAACACTTAGACAAGCACTGGCCCGGGGGGGCTAAAATAAAGATGACCCTTGGGTTAATTACTCCCAAGGGAAATGTAGGTGGTGGTGAGGCAAATGGTAAAACCAAGGTTGGGCCTTGCTGGAGGAGTTTTATTCAAAGCGAACTGTCAAGGGGGTCCCATAAATCACCCAATCGCGTAAGGAACACAAAATTCAGGAACATAACACCGGTATGACGGAAAACTAGGGCGGCAAGAGTGGAACAAAACACCAGGCATAAGGCCGAGCCTTCCACCCTTTACCAAGTATATAGATGCATTAGTTAAATAAGAGATATTGTGATATCCCAACATAAATCTGTCCACCATGGAGAAATCTTCAACTTCACCTGCAACTAACAATGCTATAAGAGGGGCTGAGCAAAAGCGATAACATGGCCAAGCAATGGTTTGCTAGGAAGGGTGTCAAAGGTTAGAGGTTCATGGCAATTTGGGAGGCTTGAGGAGCAAAAGATAGGTAACGCAGCATAGCGATAGAACGAAGCAACTAGCATAGCAATGATAGTAGTGAGATCCAGGGTAGCGGTCATCTTGCCTAAAATCCCGCTAGGAAGAAGAACGAGTCCATGAAGAAGATGAATCCACGAAGACGAACCAAGCGTAGATGAGCGAATCCTCACGATCGCAACGAAACGGGAACTATCGAGAAGAAGCACACGACATGGTAAACACACCACACATATACAAGACATGATGCACAACAAGCATGATGCATGACAAAGCTAGATGAGGCTACTCATGGCAAGAGATGATGCATACAAGAGCAACACATCAAAGCAAGTTTAAATGAGGCCGGCAACAACATATAACAAATCCGGTAAGTCCTCATATGCATATTTCGAAATTGGTCCAGATCTGAAAAAACCTTATGTTCAAGTTGTTAAACAGCAAGTTAAGATGCACCAAGATGATCTACACGAGATTCTAGTCAAGTTAAATATAAAGTTCATTTAGTTCGGAGCTACGGCCTAGAAGATATGAGCAAAACAAGTTAAACATGGCATTGATGCAAAATGCATACAATCATCAAGAAAACACACCAAAACAAGGATGCAACATGATAATATGAAACTACATGATATTCTAAGCAAGTTTCATATAGAGCACACTCAAAACGGAGCAACGGTTCAACACATACACGCTATACAAATTATAGCAACAGTCTGTCCAAAACAGCAACTAGGCATATTGCAAGCATCAAAACAATATGCTACAGCATCTCAACATAATAACAAAAGGCATGGACATGATTTATAGGTAAAGCATAATGAAACATGAACACTGAGTTATCTCCAGAAATCACTAGAACATGCTCAAACACACATGGCAAGATTGCAAATAATAACAGTTTCAGCCTTTGCAGAAACAACATCAGGTTGCAATGTTTAGAGATATCAAACAACATGTTACAGGAACTTATCATGGCAAACAAAGGCATGGAATGAAACTACTAAATGCATAGAACAAAAGTCCTTTACTGACCATGAGCCAAGAAGGATCAGAAGATATGATGGCACCCATGTAAACATGGCAAGTTATATGACAAATTCAACAATGACAGGAACAAGGATAAGTAGGCATGTTGGTGAGCTTGTACCACTCACCACAGAGCAGTTCATGGCATGACAAGGCAACCAACAGCAATATGACATGTTTATGAAGCTAAGCATGGCAATAGAAAGTTCCTAGGGTGCATGGATCACTAGCAAATCAAGCAAAACTGAACTTAATGTTAACAGGCTGACATCAACATTATTTAGCAACTTTGGAGCATGATAACAACAATCTACAGCAAGCCATAAATGCAACCAGGGGCATGGATGGATAGAGCATGACATGTATAACAAAACATCCTTAGTGAACATCTCCAGATTATGCATAGAATGACTTGTAGCAGCAGGCTTACATAGCATCACAAAATAACAGATTCAGCCTAGCAAAACAGTAACAGCAAGTACCCTACTTAACAAGCTCGATTCACTCACCACAAGTCATTGCATGACAAGATAAGCATAGAATCAGCAAGAAGACATGTTTATGAAACTAACCAAGGCAAGAACAAGTTCATGGTATGCAAGGATCAACTACAACAACCTTGGCAAAATTGAATAACATGTAAACAATCTGCCAGGAAACATTTTATAGCAAAAGTAGAGCAAGAAAATGACATGCTAAACTACTCCATAATTACAAAAGGGGCATTAATTCATAGAGAATAACCATACTGAAGTATCTCAAAATATGCTTGGCTCTCTCTGTAGCATCAAGTTTACATGGCATAAAAATAACAGCAGAACAGGGACTGAAATCAGCAACATCACGAAGCCTAGTTTGCATTCTTGTTCTAGTCACCCCATTGATCACAAAAATACATGGCATACACCCCTATAAAGATGGCATGATGTAGCACAAAACACATGTAGACATCAACCTCATAGGATGCACACATCAAACATGGCAAAAATGACAAATGAACATGTTCTGTTAACAAACAGCAGACAACATTATATAGCACTCTTGCAACGATGATTCAGGCATCAAGATGGACCCAAATGAACATGATGCAATGGAATGAATTGAATAGCATCTCTCAACGAACATTTTGATATATTACACGCACAAAACGGTGCTACATGCAACAAGTTATGGCATGATGAACAGGTGCATAAAATGTTATGATCTCTGGGGACTTAGGAGGAAAACGACCTTCGGGATCTAGGGTTCGTCCGGGCACGCGAACCGAGGTAATCTCCGGCGAGCTGGTGGCTTGCTCCGGCGAGGTAGGCAGGCGAGGGGGAGGGCGGATCCGGCTCTTCCCCCTCCGGATCCAGCGGCGGGGAGGCGGCTCCGGCCACCTCGGGCGGATCTGGAGGCGCGGGGGCGCGGGGGCTGGCCGGCGACGAGCTCCGGCCGGCGAGCGGGGAGCGGGGCGGCGGAGACGGCGCCCTTGGCGACAGAGGCGGCGATCGGGGTGCGAGGGGGCGAGCGACCCGGGCGGCGGCGGCTTCGGACCGGGAGGCGCGCGGGGCGGAGGCGAGGCGCGCCGGCGACGAACGGCGGCGGAGGCGGGCACCGGCGAAGGTCGGCGCGGCGGCGGAAGGGCCAGGCGGTGGGGCACGGGGAGCCGGGCTCGTGGGCGCGGCGGCGCTCGGGCGCGGGCAGGGGAGGGCCGGCGATGGGCCTAGCGGGCTTCGGCGGCGCGCGGGACGGGCGGCGGTGACGTGGCGGCGCGGGAGTGGCTGAGCCAGCGGAGGAGGTGATGTGTCACGTGTGGATTGGTTGCAGCGACGTGGCCGGCGGACATGTCCGGCGTGAATGGACATGTCCGGCGGCGCGAGGAGGAAGATGCATAGGGTTTCATCCGCGAATTTTGGGGGGAGGCACCTATTTGTAGATTCTGGGAGCTAGGAGAGTCCAAATGAGGAGCGATTTTCAGCCACGCGATTGTGATCGAACGACCGAGAGCATGGAGGGGTTTGGATGGGTTTTGGGCCACTTTGGAGGGGTGTTGAGCTGCAAGACAAAAGAGGCTTTTGCGGTTACCCGGTTAACCGTTGGAGTATCAAACGACCTCTGAATGACACGAAACTTGACAGGCGGTCTACCGGTGGTATACCAAGGCCACTTGGCAAGCCACGGTCCATTCCGAGAATGTTTAACACCCGCACACAAAAAGAGGTAAGAAAGGGACGCCGGAGGACATAGGAGTGTCGGATAGCAAAACGGACAACGGGGAAAATGCTCGGATGCATGAGACGAACACGTATGCAATGCAATGCACATGATGACATGATAAAATGCAACACGCAAGCAAATGACATGGCAGCAACGTCAAATATCTGGCGGATACCTGGCGCATCGAATCCGGGGTGTTACAAAGCCATATCAAGGTGTGTGCGATATACGGCATATAGTTCACTCGGATCAACTGTTTTTGATTAGGGAACGCAACAGAAATGGGCAGCCAGATCAAGGTGTGTGTGATATAGGGCATACAGTTCACTCGGGTGAACTTTTTTTGATTAGGCAACACAACAGAAATGGTTCAACTTAACAAGATGTGTGTGATACATGGCATACAGTTCACATAGATGAACTGTTCGTGATGAGCCAAAAGAACACAAACGATTCGTGTAAACAAGATGTGTGTGATATGTGTCAAACAAGCCACTCGGATGAACTATTTGCGATGAGAAAATAGAGCACAAACAATTGCTACAGTTCATTCCTGGGTGATTATGTGTGTACAAAAACTTTGAAAAATACAAATGAGTTGCTTGGGATGGCTAGGAGTGTCGCACATGATGCGTGGTGCGAGTACTCGTGTGCGATGATTAGTAAGTTACACATACGTTTCCTTATGTTAACACATGTGTGATAACACGTGACACCACATACGGTTGTCGGGTTGTGTGCTCTACTTAAGACTACCCACGCTCTAGTGAAGGCTTCCCGCGCTCCATAGGGGTGAATTGTAAAATCCCCAATCCCCTAGCTAGTATAGCTATAAATAACCATAACAATGGCCGGCAGCAGCGACTCACTACTGATCCACTTGCTAGCTAGTTACCCACACATATCGGCATACCCCCATCGGCATACGACGGGATGGAGTTGCCCGACGGGAACGGGCACTGGAGATGATAGTTTAGGTTAATTAATTATACCTCTAGAGCCTAATTAATATACCTAATCTATGACCTCCATCGTCCATTCCCCATGTCCGGCCGAGATCAAATAAGTAAAGCTTCCCCAACGTGATCGTGCGTCAGCCCCAACCGCTGGCAGAGTGCACACGGAGGGATGTGAGAGCAGAGCGCGCGCGGAGGGACGTGACCCGAGCACACCTCAGCGCCTAAACGATGAGCTGAGCATGCAGAGGGATGCGACCCGAGCGCGCCTCGGCGCCTAAATAGCGAGTAGAGCGCGTGGAGGGATGCGAGCAGAGCACGCTGCGGCCGAGTAAACGGTGAGCAAGAACATGCATAATTATTGCATATAGCAATTGAACATAGTAGGGAATACCGTCCAACAATGTTATTTTCAATGATATGCATTAATATTTTCTTAGTTAAATCTAAGTTCAAAATTTGGTACAAAATATGGAGGGGACCAATAAACCACGACTGAGGTAGTACCTATACCAACACAGACGACCAGTGCAGGAATTCATGGCGTTATAAACGTGTCCCGGAATCCACGCCAATGCTTCCCACCTCTTCCCTCATCGGTTTCCCGCCAGCAGCTAGTGGCTTGCTCCATATGACCCAAGCGGCAACACACCTTAGCGACACTGTGCACAAATGTAGTCCATACCCATCTACCATTAGTTGTTCCAAGCATGTCAGGCAACCAAGGCTTCGACGTCAACCCCTTCCTGCGTTACATCTTCGGCGAGGAGAACGAGCCAGAGCAGGTCGGAGAGCAAGAACTTCATCGGCTTGTGTAGGCACCATGGCCCATCGGCAGCGATATCGCCATGCCAGTCTTGGGCGCACAATGGACATATTGCAGAGAAAGTGTGATTAGCAGTTTGCCATCCACCGTGCAAAAGATCTAGAGCTGCTAGGCAGTATGATTAGCGACCCACCAAAGAGCCGCCATCACCAGTGCTCATCGAGAGCCTGGTAGCCTGCCAGAAATGGGCAGAGGGCCTCTGCAATTCAGTTATGAGACAGCCTAGCTGCAGCCTCGTCATTGCCGTCAGTGGCCATGTCAACCTCGATCCCAATGATGTGGTGGCCAGGCTCGAGCGCATCCTTGGCAGAGTTGACGTCCCCGATGAAGTAGAATATCGCCAATGTGATATCTTGAGGATGCAGGTGATGGAAGGAATTTGCTACCAGTGTAGAAACATGGAGATGCAGCGGTTCCGCGGGTGTGTATGCGCGCGATTACACCCTGTCAAGCTCTATTGGAACAGGCCCAGCAGCCTCAAGAGCCTCCCAGCGCTAGCAGCTCCGCAGGCGGATATGGGTATCATGGCCGCGGGTTCGGAACAGTCGCAAGGGTGCTATGCTGATCACGGAATCTGAGAAGACCATCGTCGGAAGGCCACCAGCTTAGCCTTTTAGCCTATATTTTATTATAATTGTATGCAAATGTCGCATATCGACATTTTAAGTCACTAAGCATATGTAGGTCGTGTGTGTTTTGGGCATTGCCGCACGTAGCATTTTAAATTACCGGAATATGTAAGATAATTATTAACCGTAGCCATTATAAATTTGCCTCAACAGTGAGCAGAGCGCGCACGAACGCCAGAGTAGAGCGCGCCGTGGCCCCCTCATGGCGAGCAAAGTGCGTGGATAGACGTGAGCAGAGCGCACTGCGGCTGCCTCAAAGACGAGCAAAGCGCGTGGGGGGGGGGAGTAGAGCGCACCGCGGCTGCCTCAATGATGAGCAACCACACCTGCATATTGCAATTCTGGTAAACCTTCTGGAACCACGTGGGAGGCATGACGACCCATCCATAGGACATGATGTTGATATCTGGACCGTGTGTGATAGTGGGCAGACATGAGCTTGTTTCTCGTCACATTCCAGATTACCACGCGATAACTAATTGTAAATCTGTTCACACCGATCAAATGTTCCCACTTAGCACTAGGCTAAAAAAACTACCCACTAAAAAAATTACTTCACAATTCCTATCCTCATCACCCAAAAAACAGATCTTTCCTGTCAAGTCATTCCGCCATGACCTGGAGGAGGAGTTTCGAGTCGACATATAACTAGGGAGCGAAGACCAAGGCTGCGAAAGCACTAGAGAGGTCCCGCTGCTATGCGGCACCCGCAGCAGAGATGTCCTGGCGTGACGCGGAGCCGTCAAACAAGCTCTCACTAGTAGGGGAGGGTTCTCATAAGTGCACTTGCCGCATCAGCGAATGTGATGAGTTGGCTATGCTGAAGTCCTTGGCCAGCGACAACGGCAGTCTCGCTGGCCTAATTAAGTAGCAGGAGCTGGTCGACGGCTTGCTAAAGCTGCTCGAGATTAGCGATGCCTCGGTTGAGAAGGCGACCAGCCTCATTGTGCAACTCATGGGTGACAATGCAAAGCTCCTCAAGGAGCTCTCCAAGAAGGAGGAGGAGGCCACTGGCTGGAAGAAGGTGCATGAGCGGAGCAGTGCCTCGGGGATGACATTGAAAGAGACTGTCGAGGAGGGTGACTTGAGGAAGCTCCGCATCGAGCGGGAGCTGCAGGTGGAGGAATTCGTGGCTGATGTCAAGCAAAGTCGTGAGGATTTGAAGAAGGAGCTGGAGGAACTCCTTACCCAGCGATCCATCAAGGAGTAGAGACAGTAGTGAGCCAGATCGTTGTCTGTGATTTCCTTCTCTTGCCCCTGTGTCTTTCAGGCGTAGCTGCATGTGGCATTTTAAATTATCTGAATATGTAACACAATTATCATCCATGCCATAGTAAATTTGTCGTCGTATTATCTATTGCCATTGTAATTTGTCGTCGTATTATCCATTGCCGCATGTGGCATTTCAAATTATTCGGAATATGAGTTGAAAACAAGCCAAAATCACATTCTCACTGAGGCACGAACGAAGCAAATGCCAACGTTTAGCGGGGCCATGGGATCACAAGCAAACACACTCTGTCTAGGTGCTTTAACGCATGCTAAACAGTAGCTCGACCACCATTAATGAAGAAGTTGTGAACGAGGCGGGCGACTGGTGGATGGAGGTCAAAGAGCTCGCTTCCCGGTGAGCATGCATGGCGGACTCCTCGCACGTGTCTTGTCGAGCCTGCATGGTGGACAGGTCGCACGCGTCACGCCGAGCCTGCACGGCGGACTTCTCGCGTCATCCTGTCTAATCAAACAGCTACACACACGCCACCGACTATAGTTAAATTTTGGCACAAAATACCAAGAGGACCAATGAACCAGGATCGAGGTAGTACTCTCCAATAAAAGAGGGAAGCATGGCCACACTTAAATGGTTACAGGAACATACATGGTTCAAAAAACCGTCTGTGATAGTAACGTGTCAGCTATTTGTTCCAAAAGGACTATGTTGGCTATTAATATGTGTGCCTTGTCTCAAATTGGACGATTTTTTACCATGGGATATATGTTCCATGTCATGAACCATGCCAGGTTTCATGTTTTTTCGGTGAGTTTATGATTTACGGGGATTTAAAAACCAAGATTCTCAATGTTTTAGGCCGAGCCAGGACGCCGAGGCATTTGTAACTCATTCCCATTCCGTGAATGGGACCTAAACCTGCACCCAAGGACACATGTACGATTTTTTAACCCATTTTGGTGCACCGGAGCATGTGTTTGTAGTTCAAATTTGAATTATGGACATATAAATGTGTAGAAAACTCAATTAATGTATAAAAACGCCAAACAAACCCTGAATAATTTCAAATTTCAGCACGAATCTCCTGTTATTATATGCCTGTAGAAAAATGCAAGGCGAGAAGAGGAGGCGATTATCATTTCGCCCACAAGGGGGGCACATTCCCTATAGGAACCACAAGGCTTCTTGCGAGAAGCTCCGATTTTTAAGAGGCTTGTAATAAAGCTTGCCCCAAATTGTACGATTCTTTTACAATGGCATATATGTTCCATGTCATGAAACCATGACACATTTCATGATTTTCCGGGGAGTTTAGGATTTACGAGAATTTGAAAACCAAGATTCTCAATGTTTCAGGCCAAGCCAGGGGGCAGAGGCGTTTGTAATGCATTCCCATTCCTTGAATGAGACGTAAACATGCACCCAAGCACACATGTATGATTTTTAACCCATTTTGGTGCACTGGAGCATGTGCTTGTAGTTAAAATTTGAATTATGGACATTAAATTCCTAGAAAACTCAATTAATGTATGAAAAGGCCAAATGAACCCTAAATAATTTCAAATTTCAGCATGAATCTCTTGTTATTCTATGTTGCGTGTAGAAAAAAATACAAGGTGAGAAGAGGTAGCGATTATTATTTCGCCCACAAGAGGGACACGTCCCTACCGGAACCACGAGGCTTCTTGCGACAAGCTCATGTTTGTAAAAGGCTTGTAATAAAGCTTGCCCCAAATTGGAAATTTTTTTACCACGACATATATGTGCCCATGTCGTGACACCATGCGAGGTTTCATGATTTTTTGGTGAGTTTTGGATTGATCGGGATTTAAAAACCTAGGTTCCCAATGTTTGAGGTTGAGCCAGGATGCCGAGACTGTTATAATTCAGCCCCATTCCTTGCATGGGACCTAAACATGCACCCAAGGACACATGTATGATTTTTCTTGCCATATCGGTGCACCGGAGCATGTATTTGTAGTTCAGATTCGAATTATGGACATGAAATGCCTAGAAAACTCAATTAATGTATAAAAAGGCCAAACTAACCCTGAATAATTTCAAATTTCAGCATGATTCTTCTGTTGTTCCATGTTGCCTGTAGAAAAAAATACAAGGCGAGAAGAGGCAGCGATTGTCGTTTCACCCACAAGGGGGACACGTTTCCCTATTGGAACCACGAGGCTTCTTGAGAGAATCTTTGGTTGGTAGGAGGCTTGTAATAGAACTTGCCCCAAATTGGACAATTTTTAACCACGACGTATATGTGCCATGTTGTAACGCCCCGAGACCAACGTTTCAGTTGCCCTTCCATTTGTTTTAGTTATTGTCGTGTGTTCGTTATGTTTGTTGCATTATCATAATTGTTTTGCATATTTCAATCATATATGTTATGCCATGATCTTGTCGAGTGCCTTGTCATTTTTGCTTCTTGCATCATGTTCATCTTATATTATATTCCATTGCACCATCCTTGCTTTGTTCTATGCTTCATGATATTGCATATGTCATTTTTGTTGCATTTGCATCATGAGCATCATGCCTTGATTTTCATCTTGAAAACTTGTTGTGTGATCTTCTATGAACCCCCCCCCCCTTTCTTCTTATCTCCACCTCACTCATGCAACATGCTCATACCAGCGACCGTTCGTCAAGTTCACCCAAGTTTCTATTCCATTCAAACTTCTCCTTTCTTCTTTATTACATTTATTTTCATGTGACATTTTCCCTGTCCAGAAAATGTTCCTTCTTTTCTTGCAAACCCTACACCTTGCCGTTAACCCCTCTATCAATTTTCAGCTTATTTGAAGATGTTTTGGTTGGGTCCAAAAATGGCTCAAGTTTGAAAATTTTATCCAATAGAGCATAATTCCTGGAGCATGAGGATAATCTTATATCTGCCAAAATCATTTCCTACCTCCATGGAATTTTCCTTTTCTTCAGCTGCGAATTTCAAATTTACAGAATTAAGAAGGAAAGGAAAGCCCTCCTAGTGCAGCCACTTGGGCCTTTGCCCTCACCTGCAGCCCAACCAAGCCTAGTAGCAGCTCCAACGCAGCCCACCTGGCCCAACTCTGTTCACGGCCACCTGCCCCGTTGTGTCGCTGTCTGTGTTCCAGAGACAGAGCGCTCGCGCTGTCTTCTCCCCCTCCTTTTAAGCCAGCAGCCTCGCCCTAGGGTTTCACCTTTTCCCTCTCGATCTCCTCCCCCGCCACCAGCCAGGAGGGCAGCTCCTCCCTGCTCCATCTCCTCCATGCAGCCACCATGGCCGGCCCAAGCAAGAGCTCATCATCGGAGTAGGAGCATCGCCGGCCTCCACTCCGTCGACCCCGAGCACCGCAAAGCCTCCCCGAGTCCGTTCTGACGCCAATCCGAGCCCGAGGGCGCCTTCCCCGACGTCCTCTTCGTCCTCTACTTCGTCTTCTTCATGGACAGCAAGTCCACCGGAGTTCCTCGCCTCGTCTCCGTCGATATTCTGCGTTCCTAGCCGCATCCTAATGTCACAGGTATACTAGGTATACCCAACTCCAACCCTGATCTTTTCCATCGCGATTAGACCACTGTAGTCGTCGCTAGATCCATGCCATCCTCGTGTTCTCAGTGCTCCGACGAGTTCTGAATTTCGTTTTGTAGTTACAGTAGTCGCCGCGGTCCCTTGCGCTTCACCCCCGCTCTGGATCCTCTCTCGCACACGCATCAACAACTCCGCAGCACACGCTTGCGAGCTAAAGCAAACCCCATGCCCCCTCCTTGCAATGTCTCTGTTCGAGCCAACAACCATGGCCGTGATCTCTGAACTCTTGCACACGGCCGCCCCTTGCTGCACTAACAAATGCACTGCACGTACACCCACGCTGCTCCATCCAAGGGGTCTCGGGATCAAATCCTAGGCGCCCCTGTTTCTTTTTCTTCTTGTTTCTACTATTTTTCTAGTCAGGTTCGCTCGCACTGTTGGTTCAGTTAGTGTGTGTCTGCAAATTATCTCAGGTGCACTTCTGTTGCTACTGGTTAGACTAGCAGGTTTGCACCCAGACAACCAGGGACCAAATCCCCACACCAACATCTTTTTGCACCAATTTTGGCTCACCCAGATCAAGCCCTTGTTCTTCTTCATGTCGCGCCTAGCCCCTCTCTTATCACCATACCAATTTATCCCAGTGGTCTTCAGACTGTGCACCGATCCAGCAGGTCTGGGGTTCGAATCCCAAGGGACCCTTTTTTTGCATTGTCTCCTTTTAATTTTTGCTCACAAACACTCATCCATTTCAGGCCAGGTCCATCTTGGGCTTTGCACAATGCGCTGCATTCAGCCCGTAGACATTTTTTGTCCATTCTGTGATTTTTTTCACATATCCAGTGCATGCATATTTCCAGAAATGCCATTAAAATTGCATTGCTCATATCTAAATATCCATGCATCCAAATGAAACATGTCGTATATGTAAAATGCTTAGAATTTCATGTACTTTCACAATATCCAACTTTCATCCATGTTAAAATATTTAAAACAGCTTTTTGCATTAATTTGCATACATGACATGTTAAAATGGTTTAATTCATAACTTAATAACCGTAGCTCCGAATGAGATAAACTTTATATGTAAATGGGGCAGAAAAATGCATAGAATAACATGGTCCGCTTTATTTTCTTTTTAAAAACCTTAAAATATGGTTTAGGGCAGAACAGTACCAATTTTTGAAATATGCATATCGGGATTTTCCGGTTTTGTTGTTCGTTCTTCCAGCCCCATTTAAAATTGCCTAGATAGGTAGTTTTATTATGCTTCACCTATTGCCATGTTAACAACATTTAACCTTGTCATGCATCATACTTGATTGTTCATCATGTCATGCTTATGCTTGTGTGTTTACACTGTTGTTTGCTTCTTTCCGTTTGCTTCTTCTCGATAGTTCCTGTTTTGTTGCGATCGTGAGGATTCGTTCGACTATGCTTGGTTCTTCTACGCCCGTCCATCTTCTTCATGGACTCGTTCTTCTTCCCAGCGGGATTTCAGGCAAGATGACAGTTACCCTGGATCTCACTACTATCAATTCTATGCTAGTTGCTTCGTTCTATCGCTATGTTGCGCTACCTATCACTTGTTTATGAAGCCTCCCAAATTGCCATGTCAGCCTTTAACCTTTTCATCCTTCCTAGCAAACCGTTGTTTGGCTATGTTACCGCTCTTGCTCAACCCCTCTTATAGAGTTGCTAGTTGCAAGTGAAGTTGAAGCCATGATGGACAGGATTATGTTGGGATATCACAATATCTCTTATTTAATTAATGCATCTATATACTTGGTAAAGGGTGGAAGGCTCGGCCTTATGCCTGGTGTTTTGTTCCACTCTTGTCGCCCTAGTTTCTGTCATACCGGTGTTATGTTCCTTGATTTTGCGTTCCTTACGCGGTTGGGTGATTTATGGGACTCCCTTGACAGTTCGCTTTGAATAAAACTCCTCCAGCAAGGCCCAACCTTGGTTTTACATTTGCCTCACCTAAGCCTTTTCTCTTGGGTTTCCGGAGCCCGAGGGTCATCTTTATTTACCCCCACGGGCCAGTGCTCGTCGTGAGTGTTGGTCCAACCTGTCAGCCGCCGGTGGCCACCAGGGGCAACTCTGGGCTGGCCTACCGAAAGTTTGGACAATCCGGTGTGCCCTGAGAACGAGATATGTGCAGCTCCTATCGGGATTTGTCAGCACATCCAGGCGGCTTTGCTGGTCTTGTTTTACCATTGTCGAAATTCCTTTTAACCGGGATTCCGAGACTGATCGGGTCTTCCTGGGAGAAGGAATATCCTTCGTTGACCATGAGAGCTTGTGATGGGCTAAGTTGGGACACCCCTGCTGGGTATAAACTTTCGAGAGTCGTGCCCGCGGTTATGTGGTAGATGGGAATTTGTTAATATCCGTTTGTAGAGAACTTGACACTTGACTCAATTAAAACACATCAACCGCGTGTGTAGCCATGATGGTCTCTTTTCGGCGGAGTCCAGGAAGTGAACACGGTTTTGGGTTATGTTTGACGTAAGTAGGAGTTCAGGATCGCTTCTTGATCATTGCTAGCTTCACGATCATTTCGTTGTTTCTCTTCTCGCTCTTATTTGCGTATGTTAGCCACCATATATGCTTAGTCGCTGCTGCAACCTCACCACTTATCCTTTCCTTACCCATTAAGCTTTGTTAGTCTTGATACCCATGGTAATGGGATTGCTGAGTCCTCATGGCTCACAGATTACTACAACAACAGTTGCAGGTATAGGTTATGCGATGATCATGACGTGAGAGCGATGCTTGCTTGTTTTGAGTTCTTCTTCTACTTCGTCGTTCAGGGGATAGGTTCCTGGTCGGTAGCCTGGGCTAGTAGGGTGGATGTCATGGAGTTTCTGTTTGTGTTCATCCGTAGTCGGATGTTGCTCTTATGTATGATGTTGTTGTATTTGTGTGGCTTTGTGTGCCTCTTGTATGTATTCCCAACTATTATGTAATGGTACGATGTAATGATGTCCACCTTCCAAAAGTGTCTCCAATATGCGCTTCTATCCTTGGTGGGACTTTCGAGTTCCTTTAGGAGAGGATCGCATATTGGGCGTGACACATGTCGTGATACCATGCCAAATTTCATGATTTTCAAGTGAGTTTTGGATTTACGAGGATTTAAAAACCGTGATTCTCGATGTTTGAGGACGAATCAGGACGCTGAGACGGTTGTAATTCATTCCCATTCTTTGCATGGGACCTAAACATGCATCCAAGGACACATGTATGATTTTTATAGGCATTTTGGTGCACTAGAGAATGTATTTGTAGTTCAAACTTGAACTATTCACATTAAATTAATGCTTAGAAAAATCAATTATAATGTATAAAAAAGGCCAAACGAACTCTAAATATTTAATGCAGTTCTGGTCAACCCTCTGGAACCCGTGGGTAATCACTATGTGCACACGTCGTGCTAGCTCGGGCTTCCTTCTTTACTAAGTTTTCCATATTAATGGTGTTATATATCCAAACACACTATTGTTTCCCGACAGGGGGGTGTGGTGGTGGGATGGGCCGCTATAGTGGGCCGTGCGAGGTAAGCTGGCCCAGGTGGCCTTTCTCTCTCTCTCTCTCTCTCTCTCTCTCTCTCTTATTTCCTCTATTTTATATTTTCTTTTATTTTTTTATTTAGTAAAATTACTGAAACCATTCAGAAAGCTCCTGAAAATATTTGTGGGTACCTTTTGAATTATGTCCAACAGCCCTCAATTAGTTTCAGAATTATTAGAGCATTTAAAGTATTTATAGGAATTAAATGCCCAAATTCAAGTACTTTATAATTTAATTCAAAAATCCAGAGATGGCCTAGAAAATGTGCACCATTTTTGGCACAGATTTTCACCCATTTCAAAAATAACTTTTCTGATAGGGCATTTTGGGTTCATTGAAACTATTTCCAGTTGACCCTTGTTTTCAGAGGGCTGCTAAGGTTTGCTGAATCCCCATTTCAAATTCATTTGGATTTAAACATGATGACATGATGATGCTCGCTAATGCAATTATTTACAATCAAATCTAGGGCTGTGACAACTCACCCCCACTAAACAAGAATCTCGTCTAAGATTCAAGACGTGGGGTAAGAGGAAAGGTGGTCACAAAACTATCACAATCTTCTCAATCCAACTTCCCTTCTCGTAGAAGTTGATTCATTGCATCATATTGATCTTGACGTCTTTGCTTTCAAGATCTTCATCCAACACAACGACAAAACAAAGGAAAATTCTACAAGAATCGTTCTTCACAAAGATCGAGCAACTCTGGATCAACTCATGGGTTGAGAAGTAAAACCATCTCTCGAGCTGAGACACAAAACACACATAAGGGGTGATGGTAATGAGCAGATGATGAAGGTTCAATTTGGTAGGCAACAATTCCACGCTTAAGTAAGATGGTGAATAAGTGTCAGAGTAGCCAGGAGGCAACTTGCCATGATTCCATAACGGGGCACCTTAGGGAAGGTGACTCACAGAATTATTCCCTTAAGTGGCAAAAAGAATTACTTTTGATACATAGATCATTGGAACTATTCATACCAGCTTGAGGCAAATCAAAATTGATTGTTTGAAGGAATTCGAAAGAATGTCATACTCAGCTTGGAATGGGGACTATGATTAAAGAACAATTGGAAAATGGAGGGCACATTCCAATTGATATCGTGGATATAACCTAGTGACTTAGCGTGCTTTCAAGAACTTGAGCATCTCCATATCCATCAGGATTTTACGAACATCTATGCCAAAATCCTGGTGACACCTCGTACTAACATGATGAATAACGATGGAGGATGCAGATGCAAAGGAGGACATCACTTTCTTAGATTTGTCCTTAGCAATGCCAAGAACAAAACCTGGATGATCGACCGAGAGATATTTAGCACTCCGCTTATAATGTTCTCCTTGATGTACTAGTTACCACAATCATGCTTAAAAGCATCATCGATATGGTCATCAAGTAAAGGTTGGACTTTGGGAACACATATGATCCATAAGGAACAACTTCTAGAGTAAGTCGCACAGAATCCGAATGGGGAAGACAATCAAATTTCTCAATCAAGATACTGCAATAATAGATCTTCCAACCAGATGCGTCCACTTTATCGGAACCTACATCATAAATCTTGGATAAAGTTCCAGCCATCATATCTTCCTGAGATTCAGATCTGGTTGGTGTCAGGATGTTCTAGACTCAACATGTCTGAAAAGAAGAAGCCCTGCAACACAATTCGAGGAGATGATGTTGTGAGATCTCGGGAGATGAACGACATCAACAACTCCAAAACAGGAGTTGGGTTGCGAGACACATGTGAACATGATGTGCTAGACAATCTTGACCACATAGAGATCTTACAAAAAAACACTACCGAGTTCTGGTTAGGAATCATCATCAAGGATATCGAAGCCCTTACATATTCTTTCTCTTAAGAAGGAACTTGCTTTCCTTGAACGAATAAATCAAAGGCTTGGTATGCTGGGGAATACATATGGAATGAACGTTGCAAATGTCCAAACCACAGAATACTTGACACATGCATGACTGACTTGGGATGATTCCAATGGAAGCAACATAAAGCTTTCTAGGATTCATGGCGACAACTTGCATCAAATGCACATGAACTTAGAGTAAGTCACGTCTTTCACCATGACATATACTTCATGAATGGTACATGAAGAAAATGCCTACACAAGTTTCCAACACTAGCTTAATGTTCACCATGAATCATGGATGAGATAAAATGCTACTGATAGGGTCAGCAACAAGTCATCGGGATTTGTATATGGATGGAATTCCATAATTTGTGAACAAGGTGATAGCATTGGTCAGACCAAAATATATAATGGTGTATGCTCAAGGGATCAACGATGAGTAAGACAACATTACAAACATTGATGGTTCTGATTTGATTTGACGATAGCCCACACTCAAATTAAAGTTTGGGCAAGATAATAGATTCAACAACTGATCAAGAAGATCAATCGATGAAGATATCATCTCTCTTCAACACTCACGCAAACACAAAGATATCCCTTTGGAATGAACTAAGTAAGATAAAGATTTTATCTTCCAACTCTCCAAGTTATTGTTAACTTATCCAACTAGTTCAGGGATATCAAACACAGATTCTTGGAGAAGGGCTGGTTATAGGAAAACTAACTTGATCATGAACTCAACATAACGGTCAAGGGATAACCTGGCAATACTTCCACAAAGATATTCAAAAAATCACGAACCGCCGACATGTTATTAAGCTTGAGAACAATCTTGCTTTTCAGGACAAGACAATATGATCAGAAGAGCGAGGATTGACACAATCCTAACTCATGATCGAAGAGTGCACCAGAAATGAGGACAAGGTAGCACAGTCAATCTTAGAATGATAATTCGATAACCAGGATGCTAATTATGAAATTAGCGTCCATTAACCACCAAGCAATGAGGTTGCTAGGAGTATTGATTTCACACATCATGGTTATCTTGTCGGCATTTCGGATATAATAACATGGAAACCGAGGAATGAACAATGATGGCGAGAATTATCACTGCATCAAGAATTCATAAGAGGTTGTGCAATTCCTATGACAATCCTAACATAAAGGGGTAATACTCCAAGGTAGAACAAAACAAAAGCTGGATTGGTATTTTGAACTATGGCATACAATCGCTTTGACCCAATCCAAGAAATGGATGAGGTGATGGCGTTTGTTTCTGCTAGTCATTCCAGCATAGAATGGCCTGACAAACCACAAGAGTAAAAGTCACTAATGAACAAGAATGCACAACTACTCCTGACTATCAACTGATAGATGAGGGTCGGAATACAACTACAAAGGGAACAACTCAGAGGAACACATAATTTTCTGAGTTCTGAATGCATAGATTAGCATGCCAAACAAGTTCAACATATTTCTTCCGAATAGCCCAAAGAGGAAGGACTAGCAGATTCACAATGTGGAACGGAGAGCTCATCTAGAGCACTCTGGTTGTAATTTTTCTGGTTCAAAACAACTTCTGCCATATTGGTTCATGGTATTGGAAGAACGGTATACCACAGACCTCAAAGACTATCACAAAGGTTACTATTATCCTAAAGGAACGAGCAAACACTATCAACATGAAGTAAGTAGAGTGAATCTTGGGTTCAAGAACCCAGAAATGGAATACCTATTAACTAAATAACATCACAAGATGCTTTCGAGAATGGTGGCTAGAATCATCATACTAAGAACATAACACAAGGTTGGGTTACCGGGCGGTTATCTAAGATACCCTAGTGTCCTAATAACTTCAACATCTATGTCATGGCAACAGAGTATCTCAACATACCAGTTAGTGTGGTTATTCTGGCCTGAAAGGACATCGAGAACAGGGAGGAAAGATTTGCAAATGCATCAGATTATTTAGAAACCTTGGTTAACTCGGACATCATAACGACTGTACATGCATGAAAAATGAAACAACCTGCAGGACTGATGGCAACATAGCAATTGAATTCCTCTAGGAACACCAATCCGAGAGGACAACACCTATCCTATAAGTCTCCAGCATAGTAACTCGTCATCCTAATAGATAGATGAGAAGTCTAGTTCTTAATCCCCATAGAAAAGAAGAGGGTGACACAGAATCAGAACGACACGAGGATAGGGAGTAGAAAGAGCCTTACATTCCCTTTGACAATCAATTCCCTTATATTACTAAAGCATTTCTAGACACGACTTTGACCAGTTTGGCTTGGTAATCCTACAGGCAGTCAGACTCTGATACCGAAGCTATTAGGACCCCGATACTAAGTCACACCGATCTAGTAGGTAACATGTTGTAGGGTGGAACCCTAGATGGAGATCTTTCACGAATTTGAGGGGAAATCTGCAAGAACATGAAGGACACAAGAGAGGGGAGACACTCAAATTGACTAGATCCAATCACACATATGCTAGATCCAAGAACACACAAGAGGTCACAATGATCCAAGAACAACAAAGGAAAGATACAAGGTACTGGTTCATCCCAATCCTATGAGGAGAGAGATCTTGATGATCCTACGATGGGGATCCTTCCCAAGATGGGGGCTTGATATCCACTAGGGATCTTCTCCTAGGAGGTCTTGATCTCCTAGAGGAGTGGGTACAAGGAGCAAATCTCTCTAAATCATCTCATATACTTTGCTATCCCTCTAAATGAGCTAGGTGGGGGGTACTTTTAGTGTAGGGGCAAACATGAGGGAGAGAGGGGTACAATGGTCAAAGACCACAAAATGCACGCAGGCATACGGAGGGGTCCGGGCACGCGGGGCAAGATCGGTCGGGCACCTGGACCGGTCAGGGCCTCTGCCCGAAAGGTGGCTGTAGGGGGCCGAGCACCCGGGTGTTGGCAGCCCGAGCACCTGGGGGGATGTTGGGTCAGCCCAGGAGCGAAGCCAGGCACTCGGGGGTCGCGGCCCGGGCGCCCGGAGGCAAGGGCCAGCGCCCAGCGGGGTGGCCGGGCACCCGAGGCCAGTTGGCCGGGCACCCAGGGCGGCGGGTAGCGCCCAGGCTGGGGCGGCCGGGCACCCGGGGCGGCCCGGTCCAGCACAGCCGGAGGCCGGGCACCCGGGGATGCAGGGGCCGGGCACCCGGGGTGTCCAGTGGCTCCACTTGTCCATCTTCCTTCTCCTTCCTCCGTGTGTCTTCGGGTGAACTTGGGGTTTCCCTCCTTGCTTCCTCGTGACGATGTCCCAAGTACCTAAGAATGCATAATGTCTCCGTTTGAGGTAGGACCCGATTCACAAGCGAATTCAAATGAAACTCGAAGAGGAAAGAGATAACCTCGGTTTCGATGGCACGTGCGTGTGCTCTTGTCATTGGTTGTATCCGTGCTTGCGGTGGTGGTGTGACGTCCATGGTGATGGTCGAGGGATGCTCCGCATCATAACACATCATATCACTTTGTGCCCTCACACACAGTATCCTAATGGCTACAGTCTTACCATGGTCGGGACTGTTTACGCCTTTTGTCTCACGTATATTATTGCGTCGCTAGCATCCATATGACCGAGAACCCGGGACAACATGACTAGTCATAAACCAAGGAGATACAAACTTACGGGGACATGCATACATGACCCAACAATGCACATGTCAGTCGGCAGCGAGTGAAACCGAGTCATAGCAAGGCTACAGAGGACTCCAATAAACACCATGTGACATTTCCTCGTAGGGACAGACACAGGAGCAAAGAAGGACACATGCCAGTCAATCCATGAGTTCTGGATGGAAGCACTAGGATGTATTTCCCCATAAGAAAGGCTACCAAGAATAAACAACTAGGTATTTCCACTCATACCAAAGCACTTCAATAACATACACACAATATGCTAGATATGTGTACATACAACATGGCATCACAACATAAGTCTACAACTCAATGTATTTATTTGAAAGGCTCCGAAGAGCCATACATAACATGATATTACAAACATGGGACTCTTGACCCAACATACAAAGTCATACAAGCAACAAGCACATGCTGAAGCTCATCCTGTCTAAGTACAGACAACTGAAAAGAAATAAGGCTAGAAAGCATGTCTATTTACAAGACCCCCCATAGGAGCCAGACCTTTGTCTGGGATTCCCAAGATAATCGGTCAACGTCAAACTCATCACAGGAATCTAGAGTGAGACTGAAGTCTCCTCTTCAAAAACATAAATTAAGCAAACATAAGTACAAATGTACTCATCAAGACTTACATAAGAACTAGCTACATATGCATCAGTATCAACAAAGGGGTTGTGGAGTTTAACTACAGTAAGTCATTGACTCGGTGGCTATCCTATACTACATCTACCAGCATTTTTTGTTGGGTGAGAAAGCGCACACGATTCCACATATTCACCACATCAATACACCACTATGGATCCGCTCCCGTCTCCCTACGAGAAGGCCATCCATAGCACTCATGTTTATCTTGCGCATTTTAGAGTATCCACTTCTAGTTATCTATGAACCATATAAGCTTTCCAAGTAGTCCATATCTATAACCCTGCAGGGGTGTACTTCTTCACACATGTTTCCACCACTTAGCGCCTGCACACGACATGTGCTCGGCAGACTTCAAGCGAAATCCGGCGTGCGTGTAGACCACGACCTGACTAACCACACAAGTCTCTAGTCTAGGTTTATAGCCTATTTGTGTTCCATCCGCAAGGAAGTCCGGCCGAGGATTCCACTACGGCCCCAAACAATGTGTACAGGTTCCCAAGCCCACCAAACTAGTGCCTTGGTACACCGTGCCACTTTCCGACCACATCATAGCCCCACCCCTAGGGTCAGCGCTACGCACGGCCTCCAGCATACTAGAAACACTGGAAACTACATGCAACTCCTTGATAGATTACATGGGGGTTAATAAGTCAAGCGGGGTCATATTTCAGGGCCCAATGTGTGGTAGTAGTTGTTCTTGGATCACAAATAGAGAACTCAGTTCCCGAGGATGGTTTCAAAGAGACAACCCACCATGTACTCCTACATGGCCGCTCATTGCTACCTTTACCAAATCATGTTCACACACTTAGCTCTGAACAGTTAGACATGTTCAACACCATCCCAATCCATCAAAGTTGAATCAGACCCAACACAACTCTAAGCATAGCAGGCATAGCCAGCAAGCATGAATGAGTAGGCACATCATGGCTCAAACAACTCCTGCACTTGCTATTAGGTTTCAACTATTTATTGTGGCAAAGACAAGCCATGCGGAGGAATGGGTTCAGCTACCAGAACACGTTACAATTGAATCAATGTTGTCCTAGTGCAATAAAAGAGAGCAAAAGCGAGAGAGTGGGATTGTATCGGAATGCTCAGCGGGGGTTTGCTTGCCTGGCAATTTTGAAGATAGCATTGTTTCTTTATTAGTGGCATTGATCTCAACGTCAGAACAAATGTCTACCGAGAGGGGACAACCACCGGCAAACAGAAAGGAAAAGATTCACTGCAATGCAACACCAAATGCATGATATGGTATGTTAAGGTACTGAATTAACCTAATGCAATATTTAGACAAGTTAATTGAAGTGGAATTCAAACAATATGAAATTCCAACATTCATGATCATGGCATAAACATATTCTTCATATTTCTATGATCATTTTTCATATATAAATTATTTCCATTGGAGTTATAGATTAATTTCTATGATTTTTAGAAGTTTTCAACATTTTCTAGAATTTCCTGGATTATTTTTAATCCAGAAAATGTTAACAGCATTAGAATGATGACACCATGATGTCAGCATGTCAACAACGCCAGCCCAGGTCAAATCTAATGGCTGGGACCCACACGTCAGTGGCACAGGGTTAACTGTGGTTAGTTTAAACCTAAACTAGAATTAACCCGAGGTTAATTAGCATGTGGGGCTGGCCTGTCAGTGTGTTGGGGGTGATTAGGCGTTAATCTAACCTCCCGACGAGCAAGGCCCACCGGCAGGTGACCCGTACCGAAGAGGTCGTCGCCAGCGAACACGGGACACGGTGGTGTCCGCGCTACAGGCAACGAAGGCGGCGGCTGAGGTCACTAGAGAGCAGCTTGTTCCCTCCCGCATCTAGAGGAGGCAACGGGAGGGCACGAGGGGGTCATAGCTCATGGGAAGCAAGCTTGTGGTGGCAGCCGGAGCTAGGGTTGTGTGCAGCGTGGGGCTGCGTGGGGCTGCGTGGTGCTAGCGACCTGAAGGAGTGACTGGGCAGCACCAATAGGCCACCCAGAGCACGACGGGCGGTAGTGCAATGCGGGACGAGCCCACGACAAGCAGAGCATCGTCCATGGCGGACGGAGAGCTTCGATCACAACAGGGAATGAAACTATGGCAAGGGATATCGATACAATCCTAAGTTCTCCATGGCGGATGGAGAGCCCACGGCAATCCTAAGTTTGATTGTGTTAAATCTTTTATGGATACCGATGCTTTTCTTGAATTTAGCATTAAATAAGGACTTGACTCTGCGATAGTAGCTTCTTTCTGCGAATCATTTTCTACTCTGTTGATCTCCCTAAGGAGAAGTTGTTTAAATATCATCCTCCCATTGAAGTGAAACTAGTAGAACCTATTAAAGTTGAAGAAGAAACTATTAACTTATAATGTTGATCCTATTGTTCCTACTACTTATATTGAGAAACCACCTTTCCCTGTTAGAATAAAGGATCATGCTAAAGCTTCAACTGTGATTCGTAAGAGTTATACTAGAAGACCTACACCCCCTGAACAAATTAAAGTTGAACCTAGTATTGCTATGGTTAAAGATCTCTTTATCGATAATATTGATGGGCATGTTATTTATTGATGAAGCTGCTAGAATTGCTAAACCTGATACTAATGGTAAACATAGGCATGCTGTTGGCATGCCTGTTGTTTCTGTTAAAATAGGAGATTCTTGTTATCATGGCTTATGTGATATGGGTGCTAGTGTGAGTGCAATACCTTATATCTTATATAAAGAAATTGTGAATGATATTGCACCTGCTGAGATAGAAGAGATTGATGTTACTATTAAGCTTGCCAATAGAGATACTATATCACTAGTTGGGATTGTTAGAGATGTTGAAGTCTTGTGTGGGAAATTAAAATACCCTAATGATTTTCTTGTTCTTTGTTCCCCACAAGACAAATTTTGTCCCATTATATTTGGTAGACCCTTCTTGAATAGTTTTAATGCTAAGATAGACTGCGAAAAGGATATTGTTACTGTTGGTTTAGGGGATATGTCTCATGATTTAAATTTCTCTAAATTTCATAGACAACCCCATGATAAAGAATTGCCTAGTAAAGATGAAATTATTGGCCTTGCTTCTATTGCCGTTCCTCCTAATGATCCTTTTGAACAATATTTGCTAGACCATGAAAATGATATGTTTATGAATGAAAGAAGGGAAATAGATGAAGTATTCTTTAAGCAATGACCTATTCTGAAACACAATTTGCCTGTGGAAATTCTCGGAGATCCTCGTGCACCCAAGGATGATCCCGTGTTTGAGCTTAAACAATTACCTGATACTCTTAAATATGCTTATCTTGATGAAAACAAGATATATCCTATTATTATTAGTGCTAACCTTTCAGAGCATGAAGAAAATAAATTATTGAAAACTCTGAAGAAGCATTGTGCCGCTATTGGATATACTCTTAATGATCTTAAGGGCATTAGTCCCACTCTATGCCAGCACAAAATAAAATTGGAGAAAGATGCTAAACCAGTTGTTGATCATCAACGACGATTAAATTCCAAGATGAAAGAAGTGGTAAGAAATGAGATACTAAAGCTTCTGGAGGCAGGTATAATTTATCCTATTGCTGATAGTCAGTGGGTAAGTCCCGTTCAATGTGTCCCTAAGAAGGGAGGCATTACTATTGTTCCTAATGATAAGAATGAATTGATCCCACAAAGAATTGTTACAGATTATAGAATGGTAATTGAGTTCCGCAAATTAAATAAAGCTACTAGAAAAGATCATTACCCCCTACCTTTTATCGATCAAATGCTAGAAAGGCTATCCGAACATACACATTTTTGCTTCCTAGATGGTTATTCTGGCTTCTCTCAAATACCTGTGTCAAATGATGATCAGGAAAAGACCACTTTTACTTGTCCTTTTGGTTTATGCAATGCACCTGCTGATGGAGTCCTGGATTCGGGGGGTCCTCGGGTGTCCGGCCCAAGAGTATGGGCCGGGTTGGATGGGCCGCACAAGATCGAGCTAAAGACCATCCAACGTGTCTGGGTGGGACTTCTCCATACATGAACGGCAAGATTAGAGTCTGGGTGTATCGTTTCCTTCCTTGATGAACTGACCTTGTACAAACCTTAGGCCCCTCCGGTGTGTATATGAACTAGAGGGATTAGTTCATAGAGGCTATCCTCATTATCATCATCGGAATATTCATAGGCTAGACATCTAGGGTTTAGCCAACACGATCTCGAGGTAGATCAACTTTTGTAATCTCTATACTCTTCGAATATAATCAAGCAGGAGTAGGGTTTTACCTCCTTTAATAGGGCCCAAAACTGGGTAAACATTGTGTCTGCAGTCCCTTGTACCATCGATCCTTAAACACATAGCTTGGGCCCCCCTACCCGAGATCCGCAGGTTTTGACACCGACATTGGTGCTTTCATTGAGAGCTTCGCCGTGCTGTCTACAAAAGCGATCTATGGCTCGCCTAGTCATCAATGACAACATCACTTCTGCAAGGATCCTGACTTCTGGGGTTTGTACGACCGTCAAGCCCACAGCACGCCCTGTGACCGCCGAACACCATCTTCGCGTTGGCCTCGAGTACTCCGAAAAGATGGATATGGCATACTTCTCATCCTTGAACGCACTGCTAGATCACATCGCCGCACTAGGGGTCTCAACAGACTATGATCGGATCAGGCTCAAGCCTGACCAGAGGAAATTTATCGCTCGCCGATCACCCACCTCGCAGCGGTTGTTGAGGAACAGGCCAAAGACACTTCTCTCCCTATGTTGAGGACCAAGTATGTTCGGGTCTCTGAATCCACCGAGCCGGATACCCTCCCTTCAGACGGGACTTCGCTTCTCCCAGACTCTAGCTCAGATATAGGATCACAAGAGCCCTTGGATCTCCCCGGACCCGAACTGGTCGTCACGGAGAATCTTCAAGCTCCAGATACAGGTGTGGGCCGGATTCAAATTTTAAACCACCCACCCACCACAATCATTATTCTCCAAGTAACTCAGGTCCTCCAGACATATACGACCTGATGTATGTACTACAGCAGCCTCAGGAAACAGTCCACCACTTTTGGGCCAAATTCCTACTTGTTAACAAGATCAAAGATTGCCCAAACAACGACGTAGTTTCGGTCTTTCATCATAATTGCACCAACAAGGGAATATTAAATGCCCTCGACCGTCGTCACATACAAAGCTTCACGGAACTATCATAGGCAGTAAAAAGTACTGTGTGATGGAGAGCACATGGAGGGCCCGGAAAACTCAATTGGAGCCCGCTGCCTTTAAGCAGTGTGCGGACCCGACTAAACGGATACACCCAGGCAGGTCACCCAACCACCAGTTAATGGGAAGGAAAAATAAAACCTTCACAGGACATAGGTCCGTTTTGGACGAACTCCTTGACAAGCCCTGTCCGATACATGCCACTCCGCGCACAGACCCAACCCATAGCCTTCGAGCATGTTGTGTACTCCGACAAGTAGCAAAAAGTGGAGAGGCCATCCTCACCACTACTCCAAAGAAATACTCTCCAGAGAGGGACGACTTTAATTACCTCATAGTCTTTGAGACCTTTTCTTCCAATAATAGGCACAAACGGGCGCTCCGCGACCTCGCCGAAGTTCACCAAGTTACCGCACTAAGCCCATGGAACGACACGGTAATAACCTTTATGGCCAAAGACGAACCAAAGGCCCGGTCAGTCCGAGCACCTGCTCCCCTATTACTAAACCCCATCATGGAAGGTTTTCGGCTCACCAAAGTTCTCATGGACGGTGGCAATGGGCTTAACCTTATCTATGAAGACACGCTCGACAAACTGCAGATGGATAGATCATGCATCGAGCAAAGCAATACCACCTTTTGAGGCATTATCCCCAGTCGAGAAGCACGACGCTCTGGGAGAATTAAAATTGGATGTGGTATTCGGCACGCCCAAAAAATACAGATCCGAAGAGTTGCTCTTTCATGTGGGCCCCTTCAACAGTGGGTACCACGCCATCCTGGGACGGGACGCCATCTCACGCTTCCAAGCCATACCCCATTACGGGTATATGAAGCTTAAAATGCCCGAACCCAATGGAATCATCACAATTTCGAGTGACCCGACAAAGCCCTTCGTGCCAAAAACAAAACGGCATCCCTGTCTATCAAGGCGTTATCTGAAGCCCTAGCGGCGGAAGAATTAACCACCCTACGGTCCACGGTAGATAGGGATGATGTGATTCTCGATAAGAGATCTAAATCCACCTCTTTCAAGCCAACTGAGGAAATAGTTAAATTTCAAGTGCACCCGACGGACCCTAACAAGACAGCATCTATCGGAGCACAGCTGGATCCGGCAGTGGACACCGCTCTACGCACATTCTTGCAAGAGAATTGGGATATTTTTGCCCGACACCCTTCAGACATGCCTGGCATCCCACGCAGACTGGCCGAACGGAGTCTCAATATAATCAAGGGATTTAAAGCCGTGAAGCAGACACTGCGGCGATTCTCCGAACCCAAGTGTCAAGCCATGGGAGAAGAGCTAGCCAAGTTGCTAGAGGCCGGGTTTTATTAGGGAAATCAAACATCCTGATTGGTTAGCCAACTTGGTCATGGTACCAAAGAAGGACAAATCCTGGCGCCTGTGCGTCGTTTTCAAAGACATCAACAAGGCTTTCCCTAAAGACCACTTCCCATTGCCTCGCATCGACCAAGTCATTGACGCGACTGCAGGACACAATTCTTTGTGTTTCCTCGACACCTATTCCGGATACCATCAGATTAAGATGAAGGAATCAGACCAGGCCGCAACTGCGTTCATCACCCCTTACAGTCCTTTCTGCTTCAACACTATGCCCTTCGGGCTCAAAAACGCTGGGGCTACCTGCCAGCGTATGATTCAAACTTGCTTGGAAAAACAAATCGGGAAAACAATCAAAGCATACATGGACGACGTGGTCATCAAGATGAAGCGCATCGAAACACTGGTGGATGATCTTCGCCTCACCTTCAAAAACCTCCGGACATACAACATACGGCTTAATCCGGAAAAATGTGTATTCGAAGTCCCAGCCAGAAAATTGATAGGGTTCATCATTTTCCATAGAGGAATTGAAGCAAACCCAGCCAGGATCCGAGCTCTGTCACAATTGGCTATACCAACAGACCTAAAGCAAGACCAAAACTAGTTGGGTGTGTCGCAGCCTTATATCGTTTTATCTCCAAATTGGGAGAAAAAGCATTACCACTCTACAATCTACTATGACGCACTGACAACTTCAAATGGACGGACGCTGCCACAGCCGTATTGGAAGAAATCAAGGCCCTTCTCGCAAGCAACCCAATCCTAGCTGCTCTAGGTGTTGGAGAGCCTATGTTATTATATATTTTGTCAACTAACCAAGTAGTTAGTGTTGTGCTCGTCATCAAACGAGGGGAAGAGGGACATAAATTCCCCACCCAAAAGCATGTTTATTATGTAGCTGAGGTCCTCACACCTTTCAAATCCCGATACTCCCACTACCAAAAGATAGCCTACACGGTCTTCATGGTGTCCCAAAAACTGCGACACTATTTTCAAGAGTGTTCGATCACAGTCGCATCCGAAGTATCACTTAACGACATTATCAATAACAGGGACGTCCACTGGCTGCATAGCTAAATGGGCCATCGAGCTTTTACCATTTGAAATTATATACAAGCCAAACCAGGTTATTAAATCCCAGGTGTTGGCCGACTTTGTCATTGAATGGACGGAAGCTGAACTCTCTAAAGAGTACAGTTCATACTCCAATTGGATTGTGTACTTCAACGGCTCTAAAATGCTGGCCGGACTGGGGGCTGGCGTCATCCTAACATCTCCTACTAGGGATACAGTCCGCTATGTATTACAAATTATGTATACGGACTCCAATAATGCAGTCGAATATGAGGCGCCGCTGCATGGTCTTCGCATGGCTGTCTCCATGGGTATGCAACGCTTGGAGGTGCATGGTGATTCAAACCTCGCAATATCCCAGGTCAATGGAGAATTCAACGCAAAGGACCCAAAAATGGTGGTATATCGAAACGCCATATTAAAAATATCAGCTCGGTTCGAGGGACTTGAGTTTCATCATGTTGCTCGAGACAGTAATCAGGCAGCTGACGTCCTTGCTCGCATGGGCGCTAAGCGCGACCCTGTGCCACCTAACACTTTCATGGAATGGCTCTTCAAGCCATCCATAGTATGACAAGGTGAGAGCAGAGAAGATAGTGTAAACCTAGTCACACCCCAACTGCCAAACACAATGCCGATACCATCAGGGGTCCGAATATCGAGATAACACCGTCCGCTCATGAGATCATGGCTGTTATCACTCCTTGGACCGAACCATTCCTGGCCTACATCATAGGTAGGAGCTTCCTGACGATCAAAAATGAAGCTCAGTGCATTGTTCGGCGCTCTAAAGCCTTCAAAGTGCATGATGGTGAACTGTACAAAAAGAGCACTACCGGAGTCCTCCAAAGGTGTATCTTTGAAGAGGAGGTAAGGCAACTCTTGGCAGAAATACGCGCTAGCCTGGGCGGTCATCAAGCTGTAGCTCGAGCCCTCATAAGCAAGGTGTTTAGGATAGGGTTTTTCTGGCCCACGGCTCGAGTAGATGCTCAAGCCCTTGTCCAATGTTGTGTGGGCTATCAGCTTTTCGCCAATCAAAGTCACATGCCTCCCACGGCATTAAGGACAATCCCCATTACTTGGCCCTTCGAGGTCTGGGGGCTCAATATGGTTGGTCCCCTTAAAGGGGGAAGCCACAAAAAAAAATACTTGCTGGTAATGGTCGATAAATTCACTAAATATTAGAAGCCAAACCAGTAAAAACAGCTGAGGCAAGGCTAGTGATTGACTTTATATCTGGCGTAGTCCACCGTTATGGTATACCGCAGAGTATAATCACCGATAATGGCTGCAATTTTACAGCTGATGAGGTGAAAATCTGGTGCGTCAAGTTGGGCATTAAACTCGACTATGCATCCATATACCACCCTCAAACAAACGGCCAAGTCAAAAGGGCCAATGGTCTGATCATGAGTGGCATTAATCCCAGACTAGTGCGCTCTTTACGAGAATCTGACAAGCACTGGGTTAAGGACCTCGATTCCGTACTCTGGGAACTCCGGACCACGCCCAATCGAACAACCAGATACACGCCCTTCTTTATGGTGTACGGTGCAGAGGCCGTATTGCCCTGCGACATTATTCATGACTCACCTGGAGTGCGCATGTATGAAGAGCGAGAAGCCGAATTAGACCGGCAGGATGACCTAGACGGACTCGAAGAGGAGCGCGATCTTTCCAAGGCTCGTTCTACATTCTATCAACAACAGGCCAAGTGTTACCAAAGTAGAGAAGTGCGGGCTAAGACATACAATGTCAGAGAACTTGTTTTATGCCTCCCAAAAAGAAAAAGGACAAGCTCAAACCAAAATGGGAGGGGGCCTTCATCATAGATGAAGTCCTTATTGGAGGAGCCTATCGCCTTCATAATGCGGCGGATAATCGCCTTGAGCCGAACCCATGGAACACCGCCCGGCTCCAAAGATTCTACGCATAGTTCGGCCTCTTTAGGTTCCACTTTGACTAGGTTTTCTCCTTTTTTTCTCTCCTTTTTCGTTTTTATCTTTTCTTTCTCAATGTATGTTCGGATCAACCGCACTATTAGGGTACACATCTTTAAATGTATACACCCCACCATACATGGGGGCTTCTCTAACAAAGCATATTATTAAAATCTTATAGCTCTCATTGTCTATGTCCGTTGTTTTTATACAAACTTTTGCCCTTATATGCACCTCTATGACTTAAGATTTTGCCAAGCCGGGTTGCCTCGCTCCTGTACTTATACCCTACATTCCTAATTGTTCGGCTGGGTGTAAAGGGAGTACCTCTGTGATTGTTACAGCCGGGTTATCCGAATCTGTACCTCGGATGGGTGAAGCCGAAAGCTAGAGTTCTTAAGGGAATAATTGGTTGGCAAATAAATGACGGACTATTCTTTGACCAAATATGGATTCAGCTGTCTGTACTTTGGATACAAGCCTAGGCATGCATAATTTAGCATGTCAACCCAAGGAAAGGAACCCCTAACGGAACTATATTCCTTGGAAGATGTTTCTTACATTAAAAAGTAATATAACATAACTCCCCAAACATATTTTGTCTGTTCGAGCAATATGACCGGATTGCCTGGTTTCCGAAGATACTGAATGTTTTCCATTCAACATAGTATATGGAAACACTCCAACTTCTTGGTTTGGAGGTGGAAGCCGAAAGTCTGCGCTGACAAAAGTTTCTTTTACTAAGTTCGGCAAGAGATATGTTCGGTCATAAAGTACATTGATACATAGAACCGAACGCCTACTCTCTTTCTACGCCATCTAAAAGGCTATCTAGCTTACAATCTTGTTGCGAATATTTTGCCACAATCATTACTTGGTCATATACCAAGTTTATAGGAATTTCTTTCCCATCTGGCCCCTGAGGTCCAACTCAGGCCATATGATTTGGATCGAGTCCGATGTAGTGTGTCTTCACCATGGCCCATGTCTCTCGTGCACCTTCCCGACACACGTACGTCTTCCACAGCTCGAAGCGACGCAAAGCACCCTTGAATAGATTTGTCAATCCCTCCATACTTTCTGGCGGGACATCAGATGGCCATAAGGCTTTGGCCATGTTCTTCATGGCTTTCCGGATACGCTCGTGCAGCTTTGACAGTTATTTTAGAAAATCACTTTGAAGCGCGGACACTTCCTCTTCTTGGCGGTCGATTAACAAACATGTAAGAACCAAATTATAACATTCCGTATAATATGATTATATCAGTACTTCGGATGGTTCCAGAGTCATACCGAATATGCCACCCTTGAGCTTTTAGTTCTCCTGTTACGCATCCAAAAGTTGAGCCTTTAAGCTCTTTATCTCTTCGGCCTGTTTTTTCAGTTCCTCTTCAAGCTTTTTATCTTTTCCCCCCGGTCATTGGGGTACTCTTCATTTCTTCAAGCTCTGTGACAGCGGCTTTTAGTTATGTCCAGCTCGTCTCGAGCTCCTAGGACAATGCGTTGTTCTTCTCCTTGAGAACCCATGGTCACACACGATCCTCAAATCGGTTAGTTCCTACCCCTTTAAGTCTCGGGGGCTACTGGTATCTATATATTAGATTTGCATAAATCTACACCTGGATATCCTTTGAGAACAGGCGTGTAACTCCCGTAAGTCCATCCCGGGCAGCTCAGATATACGCGTCCACAGTGCTGAGAGCAGTATACTCTTGGTCTGAAAAGGCTGGGGCACGCAGGGTCTCTTTTAAGCGACGGTGATTCATCGCGCTCTCCACCTCGGAGTTAGTGACAGACACTTCATCCGAATCTTCATGAGGTAGATGAGATGGCGCCACCCCTGTATGCACCCGCATCCTAGTTAACAAATTCGGCATCGCGTTGGCTGCGGCTCGACTTGCTGGGATCTTTGGCATGGTTCGCCGTATACCTCTCCTGAGATGATAGAGGGAGGATAAAAATGACAATTCGGCTTTACGCCCTGCTACGTCTTGAGCTTGCGTTGGTTTTCCTTGAAGAGGAAAGGGTGATGCAGCAATAGTAGTGTAAGTATTTCCCTCAGTTTTTGAGAACCAAGGTATCAATCCAGTAGGAGGCTCCTCAAAAGTCCCACGCACCTACACAAACAAACAAAGAACTCGCAACCAACGCAATAAAGGGGTTGTCAATCCCTTCACGGCCACTTGCGAAAGTGAGATCTGATAGAGATAGTATGATAATATAAATATATTTTTGGTATTTTATAATATAGATTGGAAAAGTAAAGATACAAATAAAAGTAGATTGAAAGCTTATATGATAAAAGATAGACCCGGGGGCCATAGGTTTCACTAGTGACTTCTCTCAAGATAGCATAAGTATTACGGTGGGTGAACAAATTACTGTCGAGCAATTGATAGAAAAGTGAATAATTGTGAGATTATCTAGGCATGATCATGTATATAGGCATCACGTCCGTGACAAGTAGACCGACTCCTGCCTGCATCTACTACTATTACTCCACACATCGATCGCTATTCAGCATGCATCTAGAGTATTAAGTTCATAAGAAGAGAGTAACGCATTAAGAAAGATGACATGATGTAGAGGGATAAACTCATGCAATATGATATAAACCCCATCTTTTTATCCTCGATGGCAACAATACAATACGTGCCTTGCAACCCCTATTGTCACTGGGTAAGGACACCGCAAGATTGAACCCACAGCTAAGAACTTCTCCCATGGCAAGAAAGATCAATCTAGTAGGCCAAACCAAACTGATAATTCAAAGAGACTTGCAAAGATAACTCAATCATACATAAAAGAATTCAGAGGAGATTCAAATATTTCTCATAGATAAACTTGAGCATAAGCCCACAATTCATCGGATCTCGACAAACACACCGCAAAAAGAGTTACATCAAATAGATCTCCACAAGAGAGGGGGAGAACATGGTATTGAGATCCAAAAAGAGAGAAGAAGCCATCTAGCTAATAACTATGGACCCGAAGGTCTGTGGTAAACTACTCACAACTCATCGGAGGGGCTATGGTGTTGATGTAGAAGCCCTCCATGGTCGATTCCCCCTCCGACGGAGCGCCAGCGAAGGCTCCAAGATGGGATCTCGCAGATACAGCAAGTTACGACGGTGGAAATTGTTTTTCGTTGGCTCCCTAGATGTTTTCGGGGTACGTGGGTATATATAGGAGGAAGAAGTAGGTCGGTGGCCGCCCGAAGGGCCCACGAGACAGGGGGGCGCCCTGTAGGGGTGGGCGCGCCCTCCACCCTCGTGTCCGCCTCGACAGCTTCTTGGCTTGCACTCCAAGTCCTATGGATCACGTTCGTTCCAAAATCACGCTCCTGAAGGTTTCATTCCGTTTGGACTCCATTTGGTATTCCTTTTCTTCGAAATACTGAAATAGGCAAAAAGCAGCAATACGGGTTGGGCCTCCGGTTAGTAGGTTAGTCCCAAAAATGATATAAATGTGTAAAATAAAGCCCATAAACATCCAAAAGAGGTAATATAATAGCATGGAACAATCAAAAATTACAGATACATTGGAGACGTATCAAGCATCCCCAAGTTTAATTCCTGCTCGTCCTCGAGTAGGTAAATGATAAAAACAGAATTTTTGATGTGGAATGCTACCTAGCATAATTCTCAATGTAATTTTCTTTATTGTGGTATGAATGTTCAGATCCAAATGATTCAAAATAAAAGTTCATATTGACAAAAGAAATAGTAATACTTCAAGCATACTAATAAAAGCAATCGTGTCTTCTCAAAATAACATGGCTAAGGAAAGTTCATCCCTACAAAATCATATAGTTAGGCTATGCTTCATTTTCGTCACACAAAAATGTTCCCAAATTCTACACCCCCGATGACAAGCCAAGCAATTGTTTCGTACTTAAATAATCTCAAACTTTTTCAAATTTCACGCAATACATGAGCGTGAGCCATGGATATAACACTATGGGTGGAATAGAATATGATGATGGGGATTGTGTGGAGAAGACAAAAAAGGAGAAAGTCTCACATTGACGAGGATAATCAACGGGCTATGGAGATTCCCATCAATTGATGTCAACATGAGGAGTAGGGATTGCCATGCAACGTATGCACTAGAGTGATAAAGGAATGAAAGCTCAACAAAAATAAACTAGTGGGTGTGCATCCAACTTGCTTGCTCACGAAGACGTAGGGCATTTTGAGGAAGCCCATCGTAGGAATATACAAGCCAAGTTCTATAATGAAAAATTCCCACTAGTATATGAAAGTGACAACATATGAGACTCACTATATGAAGAACATGGTGCTACTTTGAAGCACAATATATGAGACTCACTATATGAAGGACATGGTGCTACTTTGAAGCACATGTGTGGAAAAAGAGATAGTAACATTGCCCCTTCTAATTTATTTTTTTATTTTTTTTTCCTTTTTTCTTTTTTTTCTTTTTTTCTTTTTTTTCTTTGGCCTTTCCTTTTTTTTCTTTTTGACCTTACTTTTTTTGGGGGGGACAATACTCTAATAATGATGACCTTCACACTTTTATTAATTTACAACACATGAATTACAACTCAAAACTAGAACAAGATATGACTCTATATGAATGCCTCCGGCGGTGTACCGGGATGGTGCAATGAATCAAGAGTGATATGTATGAAAAATTATGCATGGTTGCTTTGCCACAAATACGATGTCAACTACCTGATCATGCAATGGCAATATGGCAAAAGTAATGCGTGTCATGATGATAAACGGAACGGTGGAAAGTTGCATGGCAATATATCTCAGAATGGCTATGGAAATGCCATAATAGGTAGGTATGGTGGCTGTTTTGAGGAAGATATAAGGAGGTTTATGTGTGATAGAGCGTATCATATCACGGGGTTTGGATGCACCGGCAAAATTTGCACCAACTCTCAAGGTGAGAAAGGGCAATGCACGGTACCGAAGAGGCTAGCAATGATGGAAAGGTAAAAGTGTGTATAATCCATGGACTCAACATTAGTCGAAAGAACTCATATACTTATTGCAAACATTTAGAAGTCATCAAAAACCAAGCACTACGCGCATGCTCCTAGAGGGATAGATTGGTAGGAAAAGACCATTGCTCGTCCCCGACCGCCACTCATAAGGATGCACAATTCAAGTACACTTCATGTTTCAAATTTGTTACACAACTTTAACCATACGTGCATGCTACAGGACTTGCTAACTTCAAAACAAGCATTCTTTAAATTCATAATCACCCAACTAGAATGACTTTAATATCACTACCTCCATATCTCAAAACAATTACCAAGTATCAAATTGATCATAGCATCCAATTCACTTCCTATGATAGTTTTTATTATACCCAACTTGGATGCCTACCATTCTAGGACCAATTTTATAACCATAGCAAATACCATGTTGTTCTAAGAGACTCTCAAAATAATATAAGTGAAGCATGAGAGACTAGCAATTTCTACAAAATTAAGCCACCGCCGTGCTCTAAAAGATATAAGTGAAGCACTAGAGCAAAAACTATCAAGCTCAAAAGATATAAGTGAAGCACATAGAGTATTCTAATAAATTTCAATCAAGTGGGCTTCTCCCAAAAGGTGTGTACAACAAGGATAATTGTGGTAAACTAAAAAGCAAATACTAATACTCCCTCCGTTCCTTGATATAAGGTGTATAGATTTTAAAAAATCCAAAATATAAGGTGTATTGTGTTGCACCACTCGTTTGGATAATTTTTTTAAGGATTTGATTACATTTCCTTATATCATGCAAGCTCCTCTATTTTCTCATGTCAATTAGTCAGGTGTAATCTCGCCCAAAGCTTGTGAAATTTAGCCTCACATGCATTCTTTAATTTCCGTGCCAAAAACTATACACCCTATATTTAGGAATGGAGGGAGTATTAAACACGACGCTCCAAGCAAGACACATATCATGAGGCGAATAAAAATATAGCTCCAAGTAAAGTTACCAATGAACGAAGACGAAAGAGGGGATGCCTTCCGGGGGCATCCCCAATCTTAGGCTTTTGGCTATTATTGAATATCTTGGGGTGCCATGGGCATCCCCAAGCTTAGGCTTTTGCCACTCCTTATTCCATAGTCCATCAAATCTTTACCCAAAACTTGAAAACTTCACAACACAAAACTCAACAGGAAATCTCATAAGCTCCGTTAGTGAAAGAAAACAAAACCACCACATAAGGTACTGTAATTAACTCATTCTTTATTTATATTGGAGTTAAACCTAATGTATTCCAACTTCTCTATGGTTTATAAACTATTTTACTAGCCATAGATGCATCAAAACACGAAAAACAGAATCTGTCGTAAACAGAACAATCTGTAACAATTTGTAACTAATGCAAACTTCTGGAACTCTAAAATTCCTACCAAAATAGAAAGTCCTGGAAAATTTGTCTATTGATCTACATAAAAAATAATCAACGCAAAAGCACGTTGCTGTGATTTAACAAAACTAATTTCGTGCGCGCAAAGTTTCTATTTTTCAGCAGAATCAAATTAACTATCACCGTAGGTTATCCTATAGGTTCTACTTGGCACAAACACTAACTAAAACATAAAAACACATCTAAACAGAAGGTAGATGCAAAATTTATTACTAAACAGAAGCAACGACAAAAAACACAAATAAAATTGGATTGCCTCTCAACTACCGCTATCGTTTAACGCCCCTAGCTAGGCATAAAAGCGAAGATAGATTCAAGTAGTGCCATCTTTGGCACTCAATTCATAAGTAGCTTGCATTATAGATTCATAAGGTAATTTAATTTTATTTCTTGGAAATTGCTCCATGCCTTTCCTTAATGGAAATTGGAATCTAATATTCCCTTCCTTCATATCAATAATCGCACCAATCGTTCTAAGGAATGGTCTACCAAGAATAATAGGGCAAGAAAGATTGCAATCTATATCAAGAATGATAAAATCTACGGGCACCAAATTTCTATTTGCAACAATGAGAACATCATTGATCCTTCCCATTGGCTTTTAATGGTGGAATCCGCAAGGTGCAAATTTAAAGAACAATCATCAAGATCATGGAAACCTAGAATATCACATAAAGTTTTCGGAATTGTGGAAACACTAGCACCCAAATCACACAAAACAAAACACTCATGATCTTTAATTTTAATCTTTATAGTAGGTTCCCGCTCATCATTAAGTTTTCTAGGTATAGAAACTTCCAAATTAAGTTTTTCATCATAAGATTGCATCAAGGCATCAACGATATGTTTGGTAAAAGCTTTATTTTGACTATAAGCATGGGGAGAATTAACAACGGATTGCAACAAGGAAATACAACCTTCTAAAGAACAATTATCATAATCAAATTCCTTGAAATCCGAGATAGTGGGTTCAATGCTATTTAAAGTCATGACCTCTCCAATCCCACTTTTACCAAATTTAGCATCAAGATCTAAAAACTCCGAATTATTGGGACGCCTTCTAACTAAAGTTGACTCATCTTCAGTCCCATTATTATTAAGATTCATATTGCAAAACAAAGATCTAATAGGAGACACATCAATAACTTTAAGATCTTCATCATTATTTTCATTGAAACTAGAAGAACACGCCTTTACAAAGCAATCTTTCTTAGCACGCAATCTAGCAGTTCTTTCCTTGCACTCATCAATGTAAATTCTCATTGCTTTGAGAGACTCATTGATATCATGCTTAGGAGGAGTAGATCTAAGTTTAAGAGAATCAACATCAAGCAAAAGTCTATCAACGTTCCTATCCAAATCATCAACTTTGAGTAATTTTTCTTCAAGCAAGGCAGTAAAATTATTTTGAGAGATCATAAATTATTTCACACTATTCTCAAAATCAGAGGGCATCTTATTAAAATTACCATAAGAGTTATTGTAGGAATATCCATAATTATTAGAGGAATTACTAGGGAACGGTCCAGGATTAAAGTTTCCTCTATAAGCATTGTTTCCAAAACTATTCCTACCAACAAAATTCACATCCATATATTCATTATTATTCTCAATCAAAGTAGACAAAGGCATATCATTGGGATCAAAAGGATCACTCTTAGTAGCAAATAATTTCATAAGTTCATCCATCTTTCCACTCAAAACATTGATTTCTTCTATAGCATGCACTTTTTTACTAGAAGATCTTTCGGTGTGCCATTGAGAATAATTAGACATAATTTTATCAAGGAGTTTTTAGCATATCCTAAAGTGATTTCCATAAACGTGCCTCCCGCAGCCGAATCTAAAAGATTTCTAGAAGCAAATTTCAAACTGGCATAAATTTTTTGTATGATCATCCATAAATTTAAACCATGAGTAGGGCAATTGCGAATCATCAATTTCATTCTTTCCCAAGATTGGGCAACATGCTCATGATCAAGTTGTTTAAAATTCATAATATCGTTCCTAAGAGTGATGATCTTAGCGAGAATAAAATATTTAGAGATAAAAGCATCTTTGCACTTATTCCAAGAATCAATACTATTTTTAGGCAAAGATGAAAACCAAACTTTAGCACGATCTCTAAGTGAAAATGGAAATAACTTCAATTTAACAATATCATTATCCGTATCTTTCTTCTTTTGCATATCACACAAATCAACAAAGTTGTTTAGATGGGTAGCGGCATCTTCACTAGGAAGGCCATCGAATTGATCTTTCATAACAAGATTCGGCAAAGCAGTATTGATTTCACAAGACTCAACATCATTAAGAGGAGCAATCGGAGTACTAAGGAAATCATTATTATTGGTATTGGAGAAATCACACAATTTGGTATTATCGTGCGCCATGGCAACAAGTAATCCAACACACAGGCAAACAGAAAAAGGCAAGGGAAAAAGAGAGAGATTGGGAAAGAGAGGGCAAATAAAACGGCAAGGGTGAAGTGGGGGAGAGGAAAATGAGAGGCAAATGGCAAATAATGTAAATGCGAGGGAGATGAGTTTGTGATGGGTACTTGGTATGTCTTGACTTGAGCAAAGACCTCCCCGGCAACGGCGCCAGAAATCCTTCTTGCTACGTCTTGAGCTTGTGCTGGTTCTCCTTGAAGAGGAAAGGGTGATGCAGCAATAGTAGCGTAAGTATTTCCCTCAGTTTTTGAGAACCAAGGTATCAATCCAGTAGGAGGCTCCTCAAAAGTCCCACGCACCTACACAAACAAACAAAGAACTCGCAACCAACGCAATAAAGGGGTTGTCAATCCCTTCATGGCCACTTGCGAATGTGAGATCTGATAGAGATAGTATGATAAGATAAATATATATTTGGTATTTTAGAATATAGATTGGAAAAGTAAAGATACAAATAAAAGTAGATTGAAAGCTTATATGATAAAAGATAGACGCGGGGGCCATAGGTTTCACTAGTGGCTTCTCTCAAGATAGCATAAGTATTACGGTGGGTGAACAAATTACTGTCGAGCAATTGATAGAAAAGCGAATAGTTATGAGATTATCTAGGCATGATCATGTATATAGGCATCACGTCCGTGACAAGTAGACCGACTCCTGCCTGCATCTACTACTATTACTCCACACATCGACCGCTATCCAGCATGCATCTAGAGTATTAAGTTCATAAGAACAGAGTAACGCATTAAGAAAGATGACATGATGTAGAGGGATAAACTCATGCAATATGATATAAACCCCATCTTTTTATCCTCGATGGCAACAATACAATACGTGCCTTGCAACCCCTATTGTCACTGGGTAAGGACACCAGAAGATTGAACCCAAAGCTAAGCACTTCTCCCATGGAAAGAAAGATCAATCAAGTAGGCCAAACCAAACTGATAATTCGAAGAGACTTGCAAAGATAACTCAATCATACATAAAAGAATTCAGAGGAGATTCAAATATTTCTCATAGATAAACTTGATCATAAACCCACAATTAATCGGATCTCGACAAACACACCGCAAAAAGAGTTACATCAAATAGATCTCCACAAGAGAGGGGGAGAACATGGTATTGATATCCAAAAAGAGAGAAGAAGCCATCTAGCTAATAACGATGGACCCGAAGGTCTGTGGTAAACTACTCACAACTCATCGGAGGGGCTATGGTAGTGATGTAGAAGCCCTCCATGCTCGATTCCCCCTCCGGCGGAGCGCCGGCGAAGGCTCCAAGATGGGATCTCGCGGATGCAGAAGGTTACGGCGCTGGAAATTGTTTTTCGTTGGCTCCCTAGATGTTTTCGGGGTACGTGGGCATATATAGGAGGAAGAAGTAGGTCGGTGGCCGCCTGAGGGGCCCACGAGACAGGGGGCGCGCCCTGTAGGGGTGGGCGCGCCCTCCACCCTCGTGGCCGCCTCGGCTGCTTCTTGGCTTGCATTCCAAGTCCTCTGGATCACATTCGTTCCAAAAATCACGCTCCTGAAGGTTTCATTCCGTTTGGACTCCGTTTGATATTCCTTTTCTTCGAAATACTGAAATAGGCAAAAAAACAGCAATACGGGCTGGGCCTCCGGTTAGTAGGTTAGTCCCAAAAATGATATAAATGTGTAAAATAAAGCCCATAAACATCGAAAAGAGGTCATATAATAGCATGGAACAATCAAAAATTATAGATACGTTGGAGACGTATCAAGCATCCCCAAGTTTACTTCCTGCTCGTCCTCGAGTAGGTAAATGATAAAAACTGAATTTTTGATGTGGCATGCTACCTAGCATAATTCTCAATGTAATTTTCTTTATTTTGGCATGAATGTTCAGATCCAAATGATTCAAAATAGAAGTTCATATTGACAAAAGAAATAGTAATACTTCAAGCATAATAATAAAAGCAATCATGTCTTCTCAAAATAACATGGCTTAAGAAAGTTCATCCCTACAAAATCATATAGTTAGGCTATGCTTCATTTTCGTCACACAAAAATGTTCCCAAATTCTACACCCCCAATGACAAGCCAAGCAATTGTATCGTACTTAAATAATATCAAACTTTTTCAACTTTCACGCAATACATGAGCGTGAGCCATGGATATAACACAATGGGTGGAATAGAAGATGATGATGGGGATTGTGTGGAGAAGACAAAAAAGGAGAAAGTCTGACATTGACGAGGATAATCAACGGGCTATGGAGATGCCCATCAATTGATGTCAACATGAGGAGTAGGGATTGCCATGCAACGGATGCATTAGAGATATAAATGAATAAAAGCTCAACAAAAGAAAACTAGTGGGTGTTCATCCAACTTGCTTGCTCATGAAGACCAAGGGCATTCTGAGGAAGCCCATCATAGGAATATACAAGCCAAGTTCTATAATGAAAAATTCCCACTAGTATATGAAAGTGACAACATATTAGACTCACTATATGAAGAACATGGTGCTACTTTGAAGCACAATATATGAGACTCGCTATACGAAGTACATGGTGCTACTTTGAAGCACAAGTGTGGAAAAAGAGATAGTAACATTGCCCCCTTTTATTTATTTTCTTTTTTTCCTTTTTTTCATTTTTTTTCTTTTTTCCTTTTTTTCCTTTTTTTCTTTGGCCTTTCCTTTTTTTCTTTTTGGCCTTTCTTTTTTTCTTTTTTTTTGGGGACAATGCTCTAATAATGATGATCATCACACTTCTATTAATTTACAACACATGAATTACAACTCAAAACTAGAACAAGATATGACTCTATATGAATGCCTCCGGCGGTGTACCGGGATGGTGCAATGAATCAAGAGTGACATGTATGAAAAATTATGCATGGTGGCTTTGCCACAAATACGATGTCAACTACATGATCATGCTATATGACAAAAGTAATGCGTGTCATGATGATAAACGGAACGTTGGAAAGTTGCATGGCAATATATCTTGGAATGGCTATGGAAATGCCATAATAGGTAGGTATGGTGGCTGTTTTGAGGAAGATATAAGGAGGTTTATGTGTGATAGAGCGTATCATATCACGGGGTTTGGATGCACCGGCGAAATTTGCACCAACTCTCAAGGTGAGAAAGGGCAATGCACGGTACCGAAGAGGCTAGCAATGATGGGAAGGTAAAAGTGCTTATAATCCATGGACTCAACATTAGTCGAAAGAACTCATATACTTATTGCAAAAAAATTAGAAGTCATCAAAAACCAAGCACTACGCACATGCTCCTAGACGGATAGATTGGTAGGAAAAGGCCATCGCTCGTCCCCAACCGCCACTCATAAGGATGCACAATTCAAGGACACTTCATGTTTCAAATTTGTTACACAACTTTAACCATATGTGCATGCTACGGGACTTGATAACTTCAACACAAGCATTCTTTAAATTCATAATCACCCAACTAGCATGACTTTAATATCACTACATCCATATCTCAAAACAATTATCAAGTATCAAATTGATCATAGCATCCAATTCACTTCCTATGATAGTTTTTATTATACCCAACTTGGATGCCTACCATTCTAGGACCAATTTTATAACCATAGCAAATACCATGTTGTTCTAAGAGACTCTCAAAATAATATAAGTGAAGCATGAGAGACTAGCAATTTCTACAAAATTAAGCCACCGCCATGCCATCAAGGCATCAACGATATGTTTTGTAAAAGCTTTATTTTGACTATAAGCATGAGGAGAATTAACAACGAATTGCAACAAGGAAATACAACCTTCTAAAGAACAATTATCATAATCAAATTCCTTGAAATCCGAGATAGTGGGTTCAATGCTATTTAAAGTCATGACCTCTCCAATCCCACTTTTACCAAATTTAGCATCAAGATCTAAAAACTCCGAATTATTGGGACGCCTTCTAACTAAAGTTGACTCATCTCTAGTCCCATTATTATTAAGATTCATGTTTCAAAACAAAGATCTAATAGGAGACACATCAATGACTTTAAGATCCTCATCATTATTTTTATTGAAACTAGAAGAACACGCCTTTACAAAGCAATCTTTCTTAGCACGCAATCTAGCGGTTCTTTCCTTGCACTCATCAATGGAAATTCTCATTGCTTTGAGAGACTCATTGATATCATGCTTAGGAGGAGTAGATCTAAGTTTAAGAGAATCAACATCAAGCGAAAGTCTATCAATGTTCCTATCTAAATCATCAACTTTGAGTAATTTTTCTTCAAGCATGGCATTAAAATTCTTTTGAGAGATCATAAATTCTTTCACACTATTCTCAAAATCAGAGGGCATCTTATTAAAATTACCATAAGAATTATTGTAGGAATTTCCATAATTATTAGAGGAATTACTAGGGAACGGTCTAGGATTAAAGTTTCCTCTATAAGCATTGTTTCCAAAACTATTCCTACCAACAAAATTCACATCCATAGACTCATTATTATTCTCAATCAAAGTAGACAAAGGCATATCATTGGAATCAAAAGGATCACTCTTAGTAGCAAATAATTTCATAAGTTCATCCATCTTTCCACTCAAAACATTTCTTTCTTATATAGCATGCACTTTTTTACTAGAAGATCTTTCGGTGTTCCATTGAGAATAATTAGCCATAATATTATCAAGGAGTTTTGTAGCATCTCCTAAAGTGATTTCCATAAATGTGCCTCCCGCGGCCGAATCTAAAAGATTTCTAGAAGTAAAGTTCAGACCGGCATAAAATTTTTGTATGATCATCCATAAATTCAAACCATGAGTAGGGCAATTGCGAATCATCAATTTCATTCTTTCCCAAGATTGGGCAACATGCTCATGATCAAGTTGTTTAAAATTCATAATATCGTTCCTAAGAGTGATGATCTTAGCGGGAGGAAAATATTTAGAGATAAAAGCATCTTTGCACTTATTCCAAGAATCAATACTAATTTTAGGCAAAGACGAAAACCAAACTTTAGCAGGATCTCTAAGTGAAAATGGAAATGACTTCAATTTAACAATATCATTATCCGTATCTTTCTTCTTTTGTATATCACACAAATCAACAAAGTTGTTTAGATGGGTAGAGGCATCTTCACTAGGAGGACCGGCAAATTGATCTTTCATAACAAGATTCAGCAAAGCGGTATTGATTTCACAAGACTCAAAATCATTAAGAGGAGCAATGGGAGTACTAAGGAAATCATTATTATTGGTATTGGATAAATCACACAATTTGGAATTTTCTTGCGCCATGGCAACAAGTAATCCAACACACAAGCAAACAGAAAAAGGCAAGCGAAAAAGAGAGAGATTGGGAAAGAGAGGGCAAATAAAAACGGCAAGGGTGAAGTGGGGGAGACGAAAATGAGAGGCTAATGGCAAATAATGTAAATGCGAGGGAGACAAGTTTGTGATGGGTACTTGGTATGTCTTGACTTGAGCGAAGACCTCCCCAGCAACGGCGCCAGAAATCCTTCCTACTACGTCTTGAGCTTGCGTTGGTTTTCCTTGAAGAGGAAAGGGTGATGCAACAATAGTAGCGTAAGTATTTCCCTCAGTTTTTGAGAACCAAGGTATCAGTCCAGTACGAGACTCCTCAAAAGTCCCACGCACCTACACAAACAAACAAAGAACTCGCAACCAACGCAATAAAGGGGTTGTCAATCCCTTCACGATCACTTGCAAAAGTGAGATCTGATAGAGATAGTATGATAAGATAAATATATTTTTGGTATTTTATAATATAGATTGGAAAAGTAAAGATACAAAGAAAAGTAGATTAAAAGCTTATATGATAAAAGATAGACCCGGGTGCCATAGGTTTCACTTGTGGCTTCTCTCAAGATAGCATAAGTATTACGGTGGGTGAACAAATTACTGTCGAGCAATTGATAGAAAAGCGAATAATTAAGAGATTATCTAGGCATAATCATGTATATAGGCATTACGTCTGTGACAAGTAGACTTGACTCCTGCCTGCATCTACAACTATTACTCCACACATCGACCGCTATCCATCATGCATCTAGAGAATTAAGTTCATAAGAACAGAGTAACATTAAGAAAGGTGACATGATGTAGAGGGATAAACTCATGCAATATGATATGAACCCTCTTTTTATCCTAGATGGCAACAATACAATACGTGCCTTGCAACCCCTATTGTTACTGGGTAAGGACACCGCAAGATTGAACCCAAAGCTAAGCACTTCTCCCATGGCAAGAAAGATCAATCTAGTAGGCCAAACCAAACTGATAATTCGAAGAGACTTGCAAAGATAATTCAATCATACATAAAATAATTCAGAGGAGATTCAAATATTTCTCATAGATAAACTTGATCATAAACCCACAATTCATCGGATCTCGACAAACACACCGCAAAAAGAGTTACATCAAATAGATCTCCACAAGAGAGGGGGAGAACATGGTATTGAGATCCAAAAAGAGAGAAGAAGCCATCTAGCTAATAACTATGGACCCGAAGGTCTGTGGTACAAACACACCGCAAAAAGAGTTACATCAAATAGATCTCCACAAGAGAGGGGGAGAACATGGTATTGAGATCCAAAAAGAGAGAAGAAGCCATCTAGCTAATAACTATGGACCCGAAGGTCTGTGGTAAACAACTCACAACTCATCAAAGGGGCTATGGTGTTGATGTAGAAGCCCTCCGTGGTCGATTCCCCCTCCGGCGGAGCACCGACGAAGGCTCCAAGATGGGATCTCGCAGATACAGCAGGTTATGACGGTGGAAATTGTTTTTTGTTGGCACCCTGGATGTTTTCGGGGTACGTGGGTATATATAGGAGGAAGAAGTAGGTCGGTGGCCACCCGAGGGGCCCACGTGACAGGGGGCGCGCCCTGTAGGGGTGGGCGCGCCCTCCACCCTCGTGGCCGCCTCGGCTGCTTCTTGGCTTGCACTCCAAGTCCTCTGGATCACGTTCGTTCCAAAAATCACGCTCCCGAAGGTTTCATTCCGTTTGGACTCCATTTGATATTCCTTTTCTTCGAAATACTGAAATAGGCAAAAAAACAACAATACGGGTTGGGCCTCCGTTAGTAGGTTAGTCCCAAAAATGATATAAATGTGTAAAATAAAGCCCATAAACATCCAAAAGAGGTAATATAATAGCATGGAACAATCAAAATTTATAGATACGTTGGAAACGTATCACACCCAAGTATGAAATAAGGAATACACCTTTTTGGTGATGGAGCAGGCTCAGTGGCGCTCCCGGCTTCCTTTCGCTTCGCACGTCCACCCCGTGAGGGTGCCGTCCTTATTTTTGTTGCCCGACCTTCGGTACGGCTCACTGACCGCCGATCCTGCAAAGCACGGCCTAGTGAGGAGGGTAAGTTGTGAGCGGAAATCTCTCTTTTTTTAAATGATTTCCAAACAATTGCCTTAACGAAGGGGTAGAGATCGGGGTAATCATACATAATGGCTACTTACGAGCCATCAAGGCTCATGTAACATCCCAAATTTTCAATTTGGAATGTTATACATTAGATCATCATGCATATCATATTTTCTTGCATTTTGTTGATCCTAGAAATTTCACGCAACTCAAGGACCCACGGAGAGAGTTGGAGATTTCGAAATTTTCGTATTTGAGTTCTCTAAAAACTATGAAAAAGAGGATCATTGGATTTATTTATTTAATCTTCAAATATTTTTCTAATATCAAAAATAAGAGAGGGAATAATATGACTTTCCCAAAATTTAGGAAAAATGAAGATTTAATAAATAAATCAAATAAGCGAAACCGATTTAAAAAAAAGAGAGAGAGACGCAGCGCCTTGGGCCAAAGGCCCAAGCCGCCAAGCCAGCCGGCCAGCCAGGAGGCCAAGGCCATCGCTAGCGCGCGCCAGGCGCCAGGGAGCCGCCGCCGCTTCCTTTTGGAAATCCTAGTAGGACTTTTGTCCTACTTCCCTTTATTCCATTTTTGTTTCTAGATCTTTTCCCTCTTTGTTTCCTAATCCTAATTTATTTCTTGCCCCCTACCCCAAGCAAAACCCTCCCCTCCCCTATATAAATACCCAAGCACCCCCCCCCCTCTAACACATCAAACCAACAC
>NC_041383.1:349381981-349436728 GCF_002162155.2 Triticum dicoccoides | reverse complement strand
CTCTCCTCCGCAGCAGCAGCACCGCCGCCGCCCTACACCGCCTTCGCCGCCCTCACCAGCGCTGCCGCCCTCACCACCGCCGCCGCCGCTTGCCACCGCCGCCACCCAGTGCCGCCGCCGGAGCGCCTCACCTCTTCGAGGTACTAGCCCCGCGCCACGTCACCTTTTCTTTTCCTCGGTTCGGTTTTTCGCAAATCGTTCCGGTTTCCGTTCCGGTTTTCTAGATCGGTTTTTCGTTTCGGTTTTCTTTCCGAAACCCTAGATTGGTTTTTCTCGCCGGTTTTTCTTTCCGGTTTTGTTTAGCAAGCGTTCGCCGGACCGTTCGTCCTAACGAACGTGATCACCGGTTTGCCTCGGTTAATGAATGTCCATTCGTTCAACCGTTCGTCGTTTTCTTTCTCATCGGATTTATTCCGCTATTTTTCTGATAGCGATTTCAGATCCGATTTTCTTTCTAGTCTATCTTCTCGCTCGTTTATCGGAATCAGGTGATTCAAATGCCTGGAGTTTCATCTCAAAACCGCCGTTCCGACTAATCAACTTAAACAAAGTTTTGCTACTGTAAAATTTGACTTAGTTTCAACTTGCTAGAACCGAGTTGTTTTTCTTTCGTCGTCTGACTTTCGTTGCTTTATTTGATTCGATTCTTTTTGCAACCAGGGTTCTTAAGTTGAACTTTCTGGTTAGATCTTTTATTCGAGATTTACCTGTGCATTAGGTGAGTACTTATTGTATGCTTGTTGTTTGTCTGCGATAGATCACCCGGAGTGCGCCGCTTGTTACTTCGAGTCTCTAGGTTTCGCGGATCGTCAGCAAGGCAAGTAACACTTGATCATACCTTTTCTACTACCCAGTTTCTATGCATTAGATCAATCCTCAAACATTGCATGATTAGGATCTAATTAAATTGTGGGATGGGAAGTAGATGAGGTAGTACATATTACCTGTATTACTTACGAAACCTTTAGGAGTTACTTCTGCGTTTGCTTAATATGCTATGCTATGCTAGTAGACGTGGATTGGGTGAGTGAATATCCATGACAGATGTGAGATTGTTATTAATGGTTTATCTAAGGTGGCAACTTAAATACACATCTGGGTGGATTGAGGCACCTGTTTTCTAGCAGGACTTGCCTGTATTTCTTCGGACCGCCACCCAGGCTCAAAGGGATCATAAGATAATTCATACTAGTAACTTACGTGTGCAGCCACAAGCCATTATGGGCTCTGGCATAGTTGACTAAGTCGTGCGAACTCTTATAGTGGTGGACTAGCAGATGTAGGGGATGTAGGTGTACCGGTCCACCCATCGTAAGGTGCTAGCGCTTCTGAAAGACTATGTCTCGGTCATCCGTTTCTTAAACACCATGTAGTGCGAGAAACCAAGCAGAGGCGATCGAGTCTTGTGGGGAAAAGTGCGCAAACCTCTGCAGAGTGTACAAACTAATCATGATTAGCCGTGTCCCTGGTTATGGACGTCTTGAGTATCTAGTACTTGGATTATCCTGTTGAATCTCAACATGTTACTTCTAATTAATATTGTTGGGTTTTAAATGAGTACTTTTAATTGGGATTGAGGATGCTGTCAACCATTCTCAATGTTTAACAACCACCATGATAGTTAAATAAATTTATTCCTTTGTAGTAGGGAAAAACTGGCTTTATGCAAAAACTGTAACCATAGAGCTTTTCCACCAGCCGAATATGCATGTAGTATAGCCAATACTCATTATTTCTCTCTATGTGTTACATTGCCAGCATATTCCATGTGCTGACCCGTTTTCGGGCTGCAACTTTTCATGTTGCAGACTTTTCAGACGACGAGTAAGGTGCTTTTAGGTCGTGGTTCTATACTCACTGATGTCGTTGGAGTTGATGGACTCACTTATCTTCCAAGTCTTCCGCTGTTATCGTTATTAGATGGCCTTAAGCCATGATTATTGTAATAAGTCCTCTTCTGGACAAACGATGTAATAAGTGTGTGATTGCTACTCTGCTATAAATCCTTCGAAGTACTGTGGGGTGTCAGCATTACTGATCCAGGGATGACATCGGAGCACAGAGACTTGATCCATTCGGGTCAGGTCGCTACAGAGATGGTAACAGAGCACACGCTGACTGTAGGACACGACCACTAAGTTAAAGCCATAGATCACCATTCTCTTCTCATTTTCTAACTCCTTATCTTTTCTACTCTTTAGGATGACAGACGCCAAGATCAAGTACGCTCAACCTGATGAAGGCACACCTTTTGGATCCCACTTGAAGGAAATCACCAAGTACCTGAACATTGGACTACCAAGCTTCACCGGGACTTTCAACGCCACTCTGCCTGAAGAGGAGCGCTGGAGGATTCAAGCTCATGTTCCGGGAAGGAAATTCGCGCCAATCACCAAGCCTATAGATAGTGTTTTCAATGCACCAACCTGGAGTCTGGGAAAAAGCATGGCAGCTCATATCACCATGGGACGCATTGGAGAAGTTTATCAAGAAGACCTCAAGGACACTATCTACCAGATTTGCGGACGCTGAGATGAACAATGGGAGATAGTCAGCACCAAGAAGGACAGATCCATTGCAGCTTTCATCCAGGAGTTAAACCAGCACATTCGATGCCAGGAGAACCAGATGTGCAATGATATGATAGAGTTGAAGAATGCAAAGGGAAGGATCATCGAACTTGAAGGAGAGATGAAGACTCTACGCGAGGACTACATGGACGATATCGTAGCTGTCGTAAGGCACAATAACGATCTTAAGTATGAGATTGAAGAACTCAAGAAGAAATTAGCACTCAAGAATGAAGACAAGTACGTCGACTGTCCGAGCAACTACATCATCATCGACGACACCGATTCAGATCCAAGCGAGCCCGACTTTGAAGACGAAGCTGGAGCAGACATCATGGAGTCTTCCACTGGTTCAAATTAATAGATGACCCCCACATATTAGTAGTATTCCCTCCATGTAAACATTATAGTACACGCACTTTTGCGATAGTTAGACCGTTGTAAGCCCTTTGATTGAATGAATGAAGTGATTTTGTGTGCATTTGTCTCATGAGCATTCGGGTAGTGTTTTCTCCCTAGACCTCACTCTATTCTTAATTTCTCGTCTTTTCTAAACCCTTTAGATGCCTCCGAGACGCGACCCCGAGTTTGTTTTTCCGCAAGAGATCACCCAGTTGATTCAGCAGCAGAATACTTTGATTCAGACATTGGTACAGAACCAAGGCAACAACAACAACAACCCACCACCACCACCACCTGGGGATCACTTGACTCGTTTCCTTAGGCTGCATCCACTGGTGTATTCTAGTAGCACCGAGCCGATTGTAGCAGATGATTGGCTCCGCAAGATAGGAAGGGAGTTAACCACTGCAGGATGCACAGATGGTGAGAAGGTGAAGTTTGCTGCACATCAGCTTGACGGACCTGCAGCAGCATGGTGGGAGAATTTCACAGCCACTTACCCCGTAGACACTGTTACATGGGATCAGTTCCAGCAAGCTTTCCGCACTGCCCATGTTTCAGTAGGAGCTATGGCCATGAAGAAGCGTGAGTTCCGCAACTTACGCCAAGGAGGAAGGACTGTTGGCCAGTATGTGGATGATTTTAGTAAGTTAGCACGTTATGCCCCAGATGACGTTGCTACAGACGCAGCTAAGCAGGAGAAGTTTCTGGAAGGACTGAATGATGAGTTAAGCCTACAGTTGATGGTAGCAAGATTCAATAACTACCAGGAGTTGGTAGACCGCGCCCTCATGATTGAAGGAAAGCAGCAGCAAATTGAGAATCGCAAGAGGAAGTATGGGCAAGGGAAGTTTAACTCTGGAGCCCAGCAGAAGCCCCGTTATACCCCTAAACAGGGAGTGCAGTTTCAGCATACCCGTGGAGGAAGTAGTTCGCACAACCATAATGGCCACAAGAATGGTAATGGGAATGGAGGAAGCAACGGCCAGAACCGGACCCCACCAACAACCCCAGCCAAGAAAGACTTGAGCCATGTCACATGTTACAAGTATACCAAGACCGAACATTATGCAAGTGAGTGTCCCGAAGGCCAAGGTGGAAATGGAAGCTCTGGAAAGAAGCCAAACCCTTTCAACAGGGGACAGGTGAACCACATTGATGTGGAGGAGGTTGAAGATCAGCCCGATGCAGTAATCGGTAAGTTTTTGGTTAAGTCATTTACTGCACTTGTTCTTTTCGATACTGGTGCATCGCATTCATACATATCAAGGGGATTTGTAGAGAAGTATAGTCTATCTACTCAGATTCTTAAAACCCCTATGCTAGTAAGCTCACCAGGAGCGGAGTATATGGCTAGACAAGGATGTTTTCAAGTGCCATTAAGTATAGGAAGGCATGTGTTTCCGACGGATTTGATCATTTTGGAATCCCAAGGATTGGATGTGATTCTAGGTATGGATTGGCTGTCGATGTATGGAGGAAACATCGATTGCGCAAGTAAGACGATTTTGCTCACAACGCCAGAAGGAAGAAGGATTAAGTATGTATCACGGCATGAGCCGAGGAGAGCTCATATAAATTGCCTATCAGGAGTTGTGCAGGAAGAGGTGCCAGTAGTGAAGGATTATCCTGATGTATTTCCTGAGGAATTACCAGGAATGCCACCGGATAGAGACATTGAGTTTTTGATTGAGCTGTTGCTAGGAACAGGCCCGATATCGAAGCGACCATACAAGATGCCCACACAGGATTTGGCGGAAATCAAGAAGCAGATTAAGGAGCTGTTGGATAAAGGTTATATACGCCCAAGTTCTTCGCCTTGGGGATCACCCGTACTGTTAGTGGAGAAGAAGGATGGATCGTTAAGGATGGTTGTTGATTATCGTGGATTGAATGCAGTAACAATCAAGAACAAGTACCCACTACCAATGATAAATGATCTGTTTGATCGTTTGCAAGGAGCTAAAGTGTTTTCCAAGATCGATTTGCGATCAGGGTACCATCAGCTGAAGATTCGAGAGCAGGACATACCTAAGACAGTGTTCACCACAAGATATGGACTGTATGAGTACACCGTTATGTCATTTGGACTGACTAACGCACCGGCCTATTTCATGAACCTGATGAACAAAGTGTTTATGGAGTTTTTGGATAAGTTCGTCGTGGTGTTCATTGATGATATTTTGGTTTTCTTGAAGAATGAAGAGGAACATAAGGAACATTTGCGATTGGTTTTGGAGAAGCTAAGGGAACATCAATTATATGCCAAGTTCAGCAAATGTGAGTTTTGGCTAAAGGGAGTTGGATTTCTTGGACACGTTATATCCGGAGAAGGTATAGCAGTTGACCCCACAAAGGTTGAGACCGTAACCAATTGGGAAGCACCAACGACAGTTGGAGAGATCCGGAGTTTTCTTGGACTCGCAGGATACTACCGGAGATTCATTGAGAATTTCTCAAGGATTGCAAAGCCTATGACGGAGTTGTTGAAAAAGGATACTAAGTTCATATGGACTGAGGACTGTGAGGCAAGTTTTCAGGAGTTGAAGAAAAGATTGGTTACCTCACCAGTGCTAATTTTGCCAGATCAGACCAAGGATTATGAGGTGTATTGCGACGCTTCACGTCGAGGACTTGGAGCAGTGCTTATGCAGGAAGGAAGAGTTGTTTCGTATGCTTCACGACAACTGAAACCTCATGAATTAAATTATGCCACACATGATTTGGAGTTAGCAGCCGTAGTGCATGCATTGAAGACATGGAGACATTTCCTCATTGGAAATCATTGTGAGGTGTACACGGATCACAAGAGTTTGAAGTACATTTTCACGCAGAAAGAGTTAAACCTTAGACAAAGGAGATGGTTGGAACTCATCAAGGATTATGATATGAGATTGCATTATCATCCCGGAAAGGCTAATGTAGTAGCTGACGCATTGAGCCGCAAGAGCCATGTCAATACGCTATTGACAGGAGAAATACCAAAGGAGCTAGCAGAAGATCTTCGTGAGCTATGTTTGGAAATAGTTCCGAGAGGCTACGTAGCAGCATTGGAGATTCAGTCTATTTTGATGGATAAAATCAGGGAAGCTCAGAAAAAGGACAAAGAGATTGCGGATATAAAGAAAAAAATGAGCGAAGGAAAAGCAAAGGGATTTCGTGAGGATGAGCACGATACCCTATGGTTTGAGGACCGTATTTACGTGCTAAATGACCCGGAGATCAGGAAGTTGATTCTGCAAGAGGCACATGATTCACCCTATTCGATTCACCCAGGAAATACCAAGATGTATTTGGATTTGAAGGAAACGTTCTGGTGGACTGGAATGAAGAAGGATATCGCGGAGTATGTAGCAGTTTGCGATGTATGTCAGAGAGTGAAGGCAGAACATCAGAAGCCAGCAGGATTGTTGCAGCCATTGCCAATACCCAAATGGAAGTGGGATAAACTAGGCATGGATTTCATCACGGGTTTTCCAAAGACTCATTCATGCTATGATTCGATTTGGGTTATAGTCGACCGCTTGACGAAGGTAGCGCATTTCATTCCAGTCAAGACTACCTATAGCAGCGCTAAGTTGGCAAAGATATACATGACCAGAATTGTGTGTTTGCACGGAGTTCCGAGGAGTATCGTATCAGATAGAGGAACTCAATTTACCTCAAAGTTTTGGAATCAGTTGCATGAAACGTTAGGAACCAGGCTAGAATTCAGTACAGCTTTTCACCCACAGACAGATGGACAGACTGAGAGAGTCAATCAGATTTTGGAGGATATGCTGAGAGCTTGTGCACTAGATTATGGATGTAGTTGGGACGATAACTTGCCGTATGCAGAATTTTCTTATAACAACAGTTACCAAACCAGCTTGAAGATGGCACCTTTCGAAGCCTTATACGGAAGGAGGTGCAGGACACCGTTGTCATGGGACGAAGTTGGAGGCCGTCAGTTGTTTGGACCAGATTTGATTAAGGAGTCTGAACAGAAAGTTAAGTTGATTCGCGATAGGCTCAAGGTAGCCCAGTCCAGACAGAAAAGCTATGCGGATTCAAAACGCAAAACGATAGAATATGAAGTTGGAGACAGAATTTATCTTAGAGTATCCCCACTTCGAGGAGTTAAGCATTTTGGAGATAAAGGAAAATTGGCGCCACGTTTCGTTGGACCATATAGGATTTTGCAGCGCATGGGAGAAGTCGCTTATAAGTTGGAATTACCAGAAGGACTGTCAGGAGTTCATGACGTGTTCCATGTTTCTCAGCTGAAGAAATGTCACGCTGAGATGGCGGAAGTACCGCTAAGATATACAGTGCCACTTGAAGCAATTCAGTTGAAGGATGATTTAACATATGAGGAGAAACCAGTCAGGATTCTCGAATATGCCAGCAGAGTTACTCGCAGCAAGGTTATCAAGTTTTGCAAGGTTCAGTGGAGCCACCACACTGAGGATGAAGCCACCTGGGAAAGAGAAGAAGATTTGCTCAAGGACCACCCTCACCTATTTTCTAGCCAACCCGAATCTCGAGGGCGAGATTCATCTTAAGGGGGGTAGGTTTGTAACATCCCAAATTTTCAATTTGGAATGTTATACATTAGATCATCATGCATATCATATTTTCTTGCATTTTGTTGATCCTAGAAATTTCACGCAACTCAAGGACCCTCGGAGAGAGTTGGAGATTTCGAAATTTTCGTATTTGAGTTCTCTCAAAACTATGAAAAAGAGGATCATTGGATTTATTTATTTAATCTTCAAATATTTTTCCAATATCAAAAATAAGAGAGGGAATAATATGACTTTCCCAAAATTTAGGAAAAATGAAGATTTAATAAATAAATCAAATTTTGGATTTTTTTTCTCGGAGTTTATTGCCTTAGGGAAAATGTGTGTTTTCAAAAATTGCATTTTAGGCCCCGAGTAAAAGTTCATTTTGTTCGACTCATTTTTAGGAGTCGGGGAAAGTTTACTTTATTAATTTTGGAGTTCATTTAGATTTTTTTTTGTTCTGTTTTTTTTCTGCGCGCGAAACCGATTTAAAAAAGAGAGAGAGAGCCGCAGCGCCTTGGGCCAAAGGCCCAAGCCGCCAAGCCAGCCGGCCGGCCACGAGGCCAAGGCCATCGCTAGTGCGCGCGCCAGGCGCCAGGGAGCCGCCGCCGCTTCCTTTTGGAAATCCTAGTAGGACTTTTGTCCTACTTCCGTTTATTCCGTTTTTGTTTCTAGATCTTTTCCCTCTTTGTTTCCTAATCCTAGTCTATTTCTTGCCCCCTACCCCAAGCAAAACCCTCCCCTCCCCTATATAAATACCCAAGCACCCCCCTCTAACACATCAAACCAACACCTCTCTTCTCCTCTCCTCCACAGCAGCAGCACCACTGCCGCCCTACACCGCCGCCGCCGCCCTCACCAGCGCCGCCGCCCTCACCACCGCCGCCGCCGCTTGCCACCGCCACCACCCAACGCCGCTGCCGCCGGAGCCCCTCGCCTCTTCGAGGTACTAGCCCCGCGCTGCGTCACCTTTTCTTTTCCTCGGTTCGGTTTTTCGTAAATCGTTCCGGTTTCTGTTCCGGTTTCCGTTCCGGTTTTCTAGATCGGTTTTTCGTTTCGGTTTTCTTTCCGAAACCCTAGATCGGTTTTTCTCGCCGGTTTTTCTTTCCGGTTTTGTTTAGCAAGCGTTCGCCGGACCGTTCGTCCTAACGAACGTGATCACCGGTTTGCCTTGGTTAATGAACGTCCGTTCATTCAACCGTTCGTCGTTTTCTTTCTCATCAGATTTATTCCGCTATTTTTCTGATAGCGATTTCAGATCCGATTTTCTTTCTAGTCTATCTTCACGCTCGTTTATCAGAATCAGGTGATTCAAACGCCTGGAGTTTCATCTCGAAACCGCCGTTCCGACTAATCAACTTAAACAAAGTTTTGCTACTATAAAATTTGACTTAGTTTCAACTTGCTAGAACCGAGTTGTTTTTCTTTCGTCGTTTGACTTTCATTGCTTTATTTGATTCGATTCTTTTTGCAACCAGGGTTCTTAAGTTGAACTTTCTGGTTAGATCTTTTATTCGAGATTTACCTATGCATTAGGTGAGTACTTATTGTATGCTTGTTGTTTGTCTGCGATAGATCACCCGGAGTGCGCCGCTTGTTACTTCGAGTCTCTAGGTTTCGCGGATCGTCAGCAAGGCAAGTAACACTTGATCATACCTTTTCTACTACCCAGTTTTTATGCATTAGATCAATCCTCAAACATTGCATGATTAGGATCTAATTAAATTGTGGGATGGGAAGTAGATGAGGTAGTACCTATTACCTGTATTACTTATGAAACCTTTAGGAGTTACTTCTGCGTTTGCTTAATATGCTATGCTATGCTAGTAGACGTGGATTGGGTGAGTGAATATCCATGACAGATGTGAGATTGTTATTAATGGTTTATCTAAGGTGGCAACTTAAATACACATCTGGGTGGATTGAGGCACCTGTTTTCTAGTAGGACTTGCATGTATTTCTTCGGACCGCCACCCAGGCTCAAAGGGATCATAAGATAATTCATACTAGTAACTTACGTGTGCAGCCACAAGCCATTATGGGCTCTGGCATAGTTGACTAAGTCGTGCGAACTCTTATAGTGGTGGACTAGCAGATGTAGGGGATGTAGGTGTACCGGTCCACCCATCGTAAGGTGCTAGCGCTTCTGAAAGACTATGTCTCGGTCATCCGTTTCTTAAACACCATGTAGTGCGAGAAACCAAGCGGAGGCGATCGAGTCTTGTGGGGAAAAGTGCGCAAACCTCTGCAGAGTGTACAAACTAATCATGATTAGCCGTGTCCCCGGTTATGGACGTCTTGAGTATCTAGTACTTGGATTATCCTGTTGAATCTCAACATGTTACTTCTAATTAATATTGTTGGGTTTTAAATGAGTACTTTCAATTGGGATTGAGGATGCTGTCAACCATTCTAAATGTTTAACAACCACCATGATAGTTAAATAAATTTATTCCTTTGTAGTATTGAAAAACTGGCTTTATGCAAAAACTGTAACCATAGAGCTTTTCCACCAGCCGAATATGCATGTAGTATAGCCAATACTCATTATTTCTCTCTATGTGTTACATTGCCAGCATATTCCATGTGCTGACCCGTTTTCGGGCTGCAACTTTTCATGTTGCAGACTTTTCAGACGACGAGTAAGGTGCTTTTAGGTCGTGGTTCTATACTCAGTGATGCCGTTGGAGTTGATGGACTCACTTATCTTCCAAGTCTTCCGCTGTTATCGTTATTAGATGGCCTTAAGCCATGATTATTGTAATAAGTCCTCTTCTGGACAAACGATGTAATAAGTGTGTGATTGCTACTCTGCTATAAATCCTTCGAAGTACTGTGTGGTGTCAGCATTACTGATCCAGGGATGACATCGGAGCACAGAGACTTGATCCATTCAGGTCGGGTCGCTACAGCTCACTTGGTAATTAACCCCGTCTTCAAATTCCACAAATTTATCCGGATCCTCATGGAATTTGGGGTCTTCGCTACATGCATGGTCCTCTGGCTGAGGAGGGGGGCAATGGATGTTTCCGACTACCTTCCTCCACGCCTGTTTCAAAGGGCAGTCAGAATATCTAGTTAATACATCCCAATGATGAAGAAGAAAGTGTTGATACACAGCGGGACACTTACCCAATCAATGAGGTTGTACATAGAAAATCCTTCCCGGCAATTTAAACGGATGAAATCTTCTTCTTCCCCTTTATAAAGATCGGCTAGCATGGCAGCCAATGCGGCTTGGTTATCCGGACCATCTCGCCTATAGCGAGATGCATCATCCTCCATATTGTAGTTCCATAAAGGGGTCACTCTGGATTGGAGATGCTGGATGCATTGCTTTATCGCGATGGCCATGACTTCAACAATGGAAAGTCCGGAATGGGTCAGCAATCTGACCTTGCTGACTAGTCTCATCACCTCCGCACTATCCTCCTGTCCGGAGGACTTGGGGCGCCAGCTGAATAGTTTCTTCAAAGGAGCGCTGGAGAATTCGGGTAGTCCTCGCCAGACTGGATCCAAAACAGGAACATCTTCAATGTAGAACCATTTCTAAGATCATTCTTCGGACCCACTCTTCGGAGTTCCAACTGCGTATCCAGATCCGGCTATGTGCCATACTTCGGCACCGCCCACTTCAAATATAGACCCTCTGCCCTGGTGGCGGGGGACGAGGCAAAATAACTTTTTCCATAGTTCGAAATGGGCCTCGCAGCCTAAGATAATTCGTAGAGGGCGACAAAACCAGAGATGTGCAGAATGGAACCTCGTGTGAGGTTGTGCAGCTGGATCCTGTAGTACTCCAGTAGACCCCTGAGGAAGGGGTGGATCGGGAATCCTACGCCCCTTAGAAGGAATGAGATAAAACACACCCTCTCCCCTTGGCTGGGATTGGGAAAATTCTCCGCCAAAGCACCATTGCCTGTAGAAGCTAATCCTGCCCGTATGGAGACTAGATCCACGGGGGGAAGATATCCTTCATCTGGAGACGATTGAGCTGAAGATGGGATACAAAACAATTTTGCCAATCCCCCTCTTGAGGGCCATGAGGACGCGAGGAGGAGCCAGGGACACTAGCCATGGTTTGGGCTTTTTTTGTGGTTTGCTCTATTTGCTCTTGGGGCGATGTGGGACGACGTTTGGGGATCTAACCTCGTTATATAAGAGCCGCCCGTGCCTATTAAAAGGGTTAAAATATAAAGGTAACGGACTGTTCATATTCGCTCGGATGCATGGAAATCAAGGTGACGGCAGGAAGGAATCATAAAATACTGTACACAGAAGCCGATGCCGGACTATCGTCAATCCGGAATATGGTGGAGAACCCGCCTTGCAAAGCCGAAGACTTATATCCACATACTATATCGTCATTGAAGGCAAGTTTGGGGGCTGCTGAGGGAGTCCTGGATTCGGGGGTCCCCAGGTGTCCGGCCCAGGAGTATGGGCCAGGTTGGATGGGCCGCACAAGATCGAGCTGAAGACCATCCAACGTGTCCGGGTGGGACTTCTCCATACGCGAACGACAAGATTAGAGTCTGGGTGTATCGTTTCCTTCCCTGATGAACCAACCTTGTACAAACCCTAGGCCCCTCCAGTGTGTATATAACCTGGAGGGATTAGTTCATAGAGGCTATCCTCATTATCATCATCAGAATATTCATAGGCTAGACATCTAGGGTTTAGCCAACATAATCTCGAGGTAGATCAACTCTTGTAATCTCTATACTCTTCGAATATAATCAAGCAGGAATAGGGTTTTACCTCCTTTAAGATGGCCCAAACCTGGGTAAACATTGTGTCCCAGTCCCCTGTTACCATTGATCCTTAGACGCATAGCTTGGGCCACCCTACCCGAGATTCCCCAGTTTTGACACCGACACCTGCTACCTTTCAAAGATGTATGACTGCTATATTCTCTGACTTATGTGAAAAGATTGTCGAGGTTTTGATGGATGAATTCTTTGTTTACGGAACTTCTTTTGATGATTGCTTAAGCAACCTTGATCGAGTTTTGCAGAGATGTGAAGAAACTAATGTTGTCTTGAATTGTGAGAAGTGCCACTTAATGGTTCATGAAGGTATTGTCTTGGGGCATAAAATTTCTGAAAGAGGTATTGAAGTTGATAAAGCTAATGTAGATGCTATTGAAAAGATGTTGTGTCCTAAGGATATCAAAGGTATATGAAGTTTCCTCGGTCATGCTGGTTTCTATAGGAGGATTATTAAAGACTTCTCTAAAATTTCTAGGCCTCTCACTAATCTCTTGCAAAAAGATGTTCCTTTTGTTTTTTATGATGATTGTGTATACGTATTTGAAATACTTAAGAAAGCCTTGATTTCTTCACCTATTGTTTTCTCCATACATGAACGGCAAGATTAGAGTCTGGGTGTATCGTTTCCTTCCCTGATGAACCGACCTTGTACAAACACTAGGCCCCTACGGTGTGTATATAACCTGGAGGGATTAGTTCATAGAGGCTATCCTCATTATCATCATCGGAATATTCATAGGCTAGACATCTAGGGTTTAGCCAACATAATCTCGAGGTAGATCAACTCTTGTAATCTCTATACTCTTTGAATATAATCAAGCAGGAGTAGGGTTTTACCTCCTTTAAGAGGGCCCAAACCTGGGTAAACATTGTGTCCTCAGTCCCCTGTTACCATTGATCCTTAGACGCATAGCTTGGGCCCCCCTACCCGAGATTCCCCAGTTTTGACACCGACACCTGCTACCTTTCAAAGATGTATGACTGCTATATTCTCTGATTTTTGTGAAAAGATTGTCGAGGTTTTGATGGATGAATTCTTTGTTTACGGAACTTCTTTTGATGATTGCTTAAGCAACCTTGATCGAGTTTTGCAGAGATGTGAAGAAACTAATCTTGTCTTGAATTGTGAGAAGTGCCACTTTATGGTTAATGAAGGTATTGTCTTGGGGCATAAAATTTCTGAAAGAGGTATTGAAGTTGATAAAGCTAAAGTAGATGCTATTGAAAAGATGTTGTGTCCTAAGGATATCAAAGGTATATGAAGTTTCCTCGATAATGTTGGTTTCTATAGGAGGATTATTAAAGACTTCTCTAAAATTTCTAGGCCTCTCACTAATCTCTTGCAAAAAGATGTTCCTTTTGTTTTTGTTGATGATTCTGTATACGTATTTGAAATACTTAAGAAAGCCTTGATTGCCGCACCTATTGTTCAGCCACCTAATTGGAATTTACTCTTTGAAATTATGTGTCATGCTAGCGATTATGATGTTGGTGTTGTTCTGGGGCAAAGAGTTGATAATAAATTGAATGTTATTCATTATGCCAGTAAAACTCTAGACAGTGCCCCGCGAAATTATGCTACTACTGAAAAGGAATTTTTAGTTGTTGTATTTGCTTGTGATAAGTTCAGATCTTATATTGTTGATTCCAAAGTAACTGTTCACACTGATCATGCTGCTATTAAATATCTTATGGAAAATTAACATGGACTTATTAGATGGGTTCTCTTGCTACAAGAATTTGATTTGCATATTATTGATAGAAAGGGAGCTGAGAACCCCGTTACAGACAACTTGTCTTGGTTAGAAAATGTTCTTGACAACCCACTGCCTATTGATGATAGCTTTCGTGATGAACAATTAGCTGTCATAAATGCTTCTTGTAGTGCTCCATAGTATGTTGATTATGCTAATTACATTGTTGCTAAATTTATACCACCTAGCTTCACATACCAGCAAAAGAAAAAGTTTTTCTATGATTAAGACATTACTTTCGGGATGATCCACACCTTTATAAAGAAGGAGTAGATGGTGTTATTAGACGTTGTGTACCTGAGCATGAACAGGAACAGATCCTAAGCAAGTGTCATTCCGAGGCTTACGGAGGACACCACACTGGAGAAAGAACTGCACATAAGGTATTGCAATCCGGTTTTTATTGGCCTAATCTCTTCAAGGATGCTCGTAAGTTTGTCTTGTCTAGTGATGAATGCCAAAGAATTGGTAATATTAGTAGACGTCAGGAAATGCCTATGAACTATTCACTTGTTATCGAACCATTTGATGTTTGGGGCTTTGATTATATGGGACCTTTTCCTTCCTCTAATCGGTATACACATATTTTAGTTGTTGTCGACTATGTTACTAAGTGGGTAGAAGCTATTCCAACTAGTAGTGTTGATCATCACACTTCTATTAAGATGCTTAAAGAAGTTATTTTTCCGAGGTTTGGAGTCCCTAGATATTTACTGACTGATGGTGGCTCACATTTTATTCATGGTGTTTTTTGTAAAATGCTTGCTAAGTATGATGTTAACCATAGAATTGCATCTCCATATCATCCTCAGTCTAGTGGTCACGTAGAATTGTGTAATAGAGAGATTAAATTGATTTTGCAAAAGATGTTAACAGATCTAGAAGGAATTGGTCCAAGAAACTTGATGATGCATTATGGGATTATAGAACTACTTATAAAAATCCTATGGGTATGTCTCCGTATAAAATGGTTTATGGAAAGGCATGTCACTTACCTCTCAAACTAGAACATAAGGCATATTGGGCTATTAAAGAGCTCAGTTATGATTTCAAACTTGCCGATGAGAACTGTCGGATTACAGGTTCCGCAAACCCTTGAGAGGTTCGAACTCTGGGGTGCGTGCGGAGATCTTAACCTACCCAGCCTGCCTACTCGCGATCCTCCTAAGCCTAGCGCGACGAGCTCAAAGAGACAAAGAGACACCGCAGTATATCCTGGTTCGGAACACCTTGCGGTGTAATACCCTACTCCAGTGTTGTTGGTGGATTGTGTCGGCATTCTGGGAATGGGGGTCCCCAGACTTGCCTGCCTGCGGCCTGCGGCTTGGCTCAACCAGCGGCCCAGTACGGCCCGTCTTCATCAACCCAACACTCAAGACTCTCGCGAGGGGACAAGCCTCGTGGGGCGGATGACACAAGGCCTCCTCAGGGGCCGCCTCACCAGGCAGGCTCACGAGGAGGCGGAGAGATTAAGGCAAGGGGTACCTCGCGAGGTGCCCATGACGCAAGCCATGACGACCAAGACCAGGCGGGCGCCAAGCGGGCGCCAGCCGTGCAGTCACCTCGTTTCCCCTTTTGTGCAAAGGGGGCAAGTGAAGGCGTGGAGTACCGAGGCATCAGGCAAAGGTTTCCATATCGGTGCAATAAGACCAAGACCAGCAAGACGGCAGGACGGAGGTCACCATGGAGCCCAAGATGGCGTCACCACCAGTGCCTTGATACGTCTCCAACGTATCTACTTTTCCAAACACTTTTGCCCTTGTTTTGGACTCTAACTTGTATGATTTGAATGAAACTAACCCGGACTGACGCTGTTTTAAGAAGAACTGCCACGATGTTGTTTTATGTGTAGAAAAGAAAAGTTCTCGGAATGTCCTGGAAATCCATGGAGGCACTTTTCAGAACTAATAAGAATTTTTGGCGAAAGAATGAAGGCCAGGGGGCCCACGGGCTGTCCACAAGACAGGGGGGCGCCCCCCCCTAGGGCACGCCCTCCTATCTCATGGCCCCCCTGGACACCTCCCGACCTCAACTCCAACTCCATATATACCGTCTCAGGGAGAAAAAAATCAAGGAGAAAGTTTCATCGCGTTTCACGACACGGAGCCGCCGCCAAGCCCTAATCTCTCTCGGGAGGGCAGATCTGGAGTCCGTTCGGGGCTCCGGAAAGGGGGATTCGTCGCCGTCATCATCATCAACCATCCTCCATCACCAATTTCATGATGCTCACCGCCGTGCGTGAGTAATTCCATCGTAGGCTTGCTGGAAGGTGATGGGTTGGATGAGATTTACCATGTAATCAAGTTAGTTTTGTTAGAGTTTGATCCCTAGTATCCACTATGTTCTGAGATTGATGTTGCTATGACTTTGCTATGCTTAATGCTTGTCACTAGGGCCCGAGTGCCATGATTTCAGATCTGATCCTATTATGTTTTCATGAATATATGTGTGTTCTTGATCCTATCTTGCAAGTCTATAGTCACCTATTATGTGTTATGATCCGACAACCCCGAAGTGACAATAATCGAGATACTTCTCGGTGATGACCGTAGTTTGGCGAATTCATGTATTCACTATGTACTAATGCTTTGTTCCGGTTCTCTATTAAAAGGAGGCCTTAATATCCCTTAGTTTCCGCTAGGACCCCGCTGCCACGGTAGGGTAGGACAAAAGATGTCATGCAAGTTCTTTTCCATAAGCACGTGTGACTATTTACGGAATACATGCCTACATTACATTGATAAACTGGAGCTAGTTCTGTGTCACCCTATGTTATAGCTATTGCATGAGTAATCGCATCCGGCATAATTATCCATCACTGATCCATTGCCTATGAGCTTTTCACATATTGTTCTTCGCTTATTTACTTTTCCGTTGCTACTGTTACAACTACTACAAAAACCCAAAAACATTTATCTTTACTTTGCTACCGCTACTATTATTATCATACCACTTTTGCTACTAAACACTTTGCTGCAGATACTAAGTTATCCAGGTGTGGTTGAATTGACAACTCAACTGCTAATACTCAAGAATATTCTTTGGCTCCCCTTGTGTCGAATCAATAAATTTGGGTTGAATACTCTACCCTCAAAAGCTGTTGCGATCCCCTATACTTGTGGGTTATCAAGACTAATTTCTGGCGTCGTTGCCGGGGAGCATAGCTCTATTCTCTGAGTCACTTGGGATTTATATCTGTTGATCACTATGAAGAACTTGAAAGACGATCGAACTACTATTTTGCCCTCAACTACGAGGGGAGGTAAGGAACTGCCATCTAGCTCTGCACTAGATTCTCCTTCCGTTATAAGTAAGCTTGCGACACCTAAACCTGCTACTGCTATGAATTCTAATATGTCGCATGTTATTGACGATGCCACTTCTGCTATGAATGATGAAACTACTTCTGTGCGTGATACTACTGTGCCACTAGGTGAATGTCTAGATGAACAACTTGCTAGATTTAGGGGGAATGAAAATATTGAGGAACCTATTATTGATGGTGGTGATGATGAAGGTCCCCCCAATGATTATGTTTTACCTGTTGTTCCTAAGGGTTATGTTATGCATGAAACAGCTGCTAAGGAAATTCTTGCTTGCAATGGTAGAAATGATCTTAAGAAACTATTTGCTAAATGGAAGCAGCAGTCTCTTAATGCTAGAATCAAACCCGATCCTGCTTTTGCTACTTCACCTATCTGTGTTACTGATAAGGATTATGAATTCTCTGTTGGTCCTAATATTATTACTTTAGTTGAATTTGCTCCTTTTTATTGCCTTGAATCTGAAACTGTTGTGGCACATCTTACCAAGTTGAATGATATAGCCACCCTATTTACTCATGATGAGAAGTCTCGCTATTTATATATCCTTAAGATATTTCCGTTCTCATTAAAGGGTGATGCTAAGACTTGGTATAATTCTCTTGCTCCTGGTTGTGTGCGTAGTCCCCAGGATATGATTTATTACTTCTCTGCTAAATATTTTCCTGCTCATAAGAAACAAGATGCCTTGCAGGAAATATATAATTTTGTGCAAATCAAAGAAGAGAGTCTCCCACAAGCTTGGGGAGGCTTCTCCGGTTACTTAATGCTTTGCCTGATCATACACTCAAGAAAAATGAAATACTTGATATCTTTTATAATGGACTAACCGATGCTTCCAAGGACTACTTGGATAGTTGTGCTGGTTGTGTTTTCAGGGAAAGAACAGTCGACGAAGCTGAAATATTATTGAATAATATGTTGACTAATGAAAATAATTGGACTCTTCCTGAGCCAGTTCCTGAAGTAATTCCTGAACCAATTGAGCCAACTCTTGAGCCTATTCCTAAACCCACTCCGAAGAAGAGAGGTGTTTTATTTCTCAGTCCTGAAGATATGCAAGAGGCAAAGAAATCAATGAAAGAAAAAGTTATTAAAGCTGAAGATGTTAAGAATTTAACTCCAATTGAAGAAATACATGGTCTTAATATACCGCCTGAAGAACCACATTGTCTTGATAACCCGACACAGGTAGTAAAGGTAAATTCTCTCTATAGATATGATAAAGTTGAAATACCCTCTACTAAATTTCATAGCCCATGCTTAGATTAATTTGATGACTTTATGGCTAGACAATAATGTTTTAATGCTTATGTTGGTAGAGAGTTAAAGAATAATGCTTTCGAGATAGGACGCGTAGGTGATAATCTGGCTAGAGTTAAAGATGAACTTCACCGCGTTAGCAAATATGCTTTTATGGTTGCTACCCAAGCTGAGCAAGTACTTAAAGCTCAAAATGATTTGCTTGATGAATTAAATAATAAAAATGACTTTGCTGTTAGAGTGGCTACTAGAACTGGTAGAATGACTCAGGAACCTTTGTATCCTGAAGGCCACCCTAAGAGAATCGAGCAAGATTCTCAGAGAAAAAATTTAGAGGCACCTAGTTCTTCTAAAAAGAAGAAAAAGAAAAACGATAGAACTTTGCATGCTTCTAGTGAACCTACTATAGACACACCTGAGAATCCCAATGATATTTCTATTTCTGATGCTGAAACTCAATTAGGTGATGAACATGAACCTAGTGATAATGTTAATGATAATGTTCATGTTGATGCTCAACCTAGCAAAGACAATGATGTAGAAATTGAACCTGATGTTGATCTTGATAACCCACAATCAAAGAATCAACGTTATGATAAGAGAGATTTTGTTGCTAGGAAGCACGGTAAAGAAAGAGAACCATGGGTTCAGAAACCCATGCCATTTCCTCCCAAACCATCCAAGTCAAAGGATGATGAGGATTTTGAGCACTTTGCTGAAATGATTAGACCTATTTTCTTACGTATGCGCTTAACTGATATGCTTAAAGTAAATCCTTATGCTAAGTATATGAAGGATATCATCACAAATAAAAGAAAGATGCCGGAAGCTGAAATTTCCACCATGCTTGCTAATTACACTTTTAAGGGTGGAATACCAAAGAAACTTGGAGATCCGGGTGTACCAACTATACCATGCTCTATTAAAATAAATTATGTTAGAACTGCTTTATGTGATCTTGGAGCCGGTGTTAGTGTTATGCCTCTCTCTTTATATCGTAGACTTGAATTGAATAAGTTGACACCTACTGAAATATCTTTGCAAATGGCTGATAAATCAACTGTTATACCTGTCGGTATTTGTGAGGATGTGCCTGTTGTGGTTGCAAATGTCACCATCTTAACGGACTTTGTTATTCTTGATATTCCCGAGGACGATAGTATGTCTATTATCCTTGGTAGACCTTTTCTGAATACTACAGGGGCTGTTATTGATTGCAATAAACGCAATGTCACTTTTCATGTTAACAGTAATGAGCATACGATACACTTTCCGAGGAAACAATCTCAAGTTCATAGCATCAATTCTATTGAAAAAGTTCCAACTATCATTTTTGGAGGTTTTGAATTTCCTCTCCCTACTGTCAAGAAAAAGTATGATATTCTTATTGTTGGGGATTTTCATATCCCCGTTGAGGTAACTTAGTGTTATTTGAAATTTCTCCGGTTCTGTGTTATTCGGAATGAGTTTGTTAACAAGACTTGATCAACCTTGTTAGTGGATTCATTTTGATGATCATGAGATGGATGAGACTAGAAGGCACAACCTTCTGTACCCTCTTTTTACTTTCTGTTATTTAGAATAAATAAAGAAAAATAGTATTATCCGTCTGTTTTCTGAATTATCCATACATTAAAAAATAGTCCGAAAATAAAAGTGCTCCAAATGCCTTGCAAATTTAGTATGATTTTTTCTGGAATATTTGAGGATTTTAGGCACTGAAAACACTGCAAAAGGGGCAAGCACCAGGCCACGAGAGAGGAGGGTGCGCCCCCCCCCCTGTAGGGCGCGCCCCCTGTCTCGTGGGCCCCTGGTGGGTCCCCTCCACTTATGCCAGCACCCACACACTTCATCTTCTACCCAAAAAAATCCCCATCCAGCTCAAGCCCGAGTTCTAGCTCGTTTTGCTGTGATTTTCGATCTCTTAGCTCAAAGCTCCATTCGCAAAACTGCTTTGGGAGATTGTTGCTTGGTATGTGACTCCTCCATTGGTCCAAATAGTTTTTTTCTAGTGCTTTACTCATTGCAAACTTTTGCTGCATAGGTGACCATGTTCTTGAGCTTGCATGTTAAATTTTTTAGGTCCCAAGCAATTCCAATGCATGATATAGGCTCTAGGCACTTGTAGGAGTAGTTGCTATCAACCTTGTTTAGTTTTATTCACTTTTATTTTGAAGTTATTAAAATTTCAGAAAATTTCAGAAAAAGAAATATGCTTAGAAGAATGTACCAAGGTGGTTCCTCGGCAAAGAAAGGGCCAAGGATTTCTATACGTGAACAAGATGTTAATTTGCCGAGGGATGCAGATGTTCGGGCTTGTGAGTGGCCATCCGATGATTTTATGGTTGAAGCAGGCTTCAAGGATGAATTTGACGTGTTGTGCGTAATGCCAAGCTGGGGGATTTCTTACAAGATAAGTGTCCTCAATACTATCAATTGACTAATTCCTTTGTGCGGAGGTTCGAATATATTTCTTCACGTAGTTCTCCTAGTGTTGTGTTTGATATTTATGATACATCTTACACCATGGATTTAGAGGATTTCACAACTGCTTGCAAACTCCCTCAGTGGGGTGATATTAATAATCCTCCCAAATCTGAAGTTAGAGATTTTCTTGCTAGTATTACTATGGGAGAATCTAGGGACGTAACACAAGCTACCATAGGGAGCATTCATTTTCCTGCTATACATTACTTTGCTCTCTTTATTGGTAGATGCATTAACGGTAAGGACGAAGTATGTCACATGTGTGCTCCTGATCTTTGTGTCCTCAAGAGTGCTGTGTCAGGTTATAGAGGTTAGAACTTGGGGGCAATAGTTGCACGTAGGTTGCATAATAATAATAAAAAGGGAGATTTCTTTGGAGGAATTTATGCAACCCGTGTGGCTAATTTTCTTAATATAGCTACACGGGAGGGGGATATGATTGTACCTCCTGTTTATTTGGATAAAGAAGCTATGTTTGATCATCATTTTCTTGAGAGGAATGAACAATTCCTCCATTATCGACTAACCTATAACAGACGCAACGTCGTCCCTGTTACTCTTCCTGCTCCCTACCTTTTTGATTATCAGACAAAAGGAAGATATGTTGTTACCAGGGAAGAAGCCACTGAATATGAGAGGGGAATGGAGGCAGCTCGCCAACACGCTGCTGCTCAGGAGGCGGTCGCGTCTGCATCTCAGTACTACCCCGGCTACTCTTATGGATACCAGCCAGGTGGTCACTGGTATTAGACCAACTTAGGGCAAAAGCCTAAGCTTGGGGGAGTACGTATTTCTCACCGACTTTACATTCATGTTCACACACTAGTCGTCGGTGCTCATACTCTTTCTTTGTATTATCCATGTTAGTTTAAATTTTTTTTCTAGCTTTCTTCTTGTGTGTTTGTTAAACCTTAAGAAAAACCAAAAAAATAGTTAGTTTAATTTCCTTGCCTATAGTAGAAATTAAAATGAAAACCCGAAAAGATTTCTTGTTCTTGTTTTACTTGTTGGGAGCTTTCCTGTGTAAATAGTTTTATTTTATTTTCTTTCTTTTGGGGGTCGAGAAGACCATATTGAAAATGCTTAGTGGCTCTTATATGCATGATTGTTTATTTAACTTAGAGCCCATATTACTTGTCTTCTCTCTTGAGTTGAATGCTTGCAGATTCCAGCTTAGTCCAATGCACGTGCACTCTTATTATTATACACATCGTTCGGTCTTGCAAGTGAAAGGCAATAATGACGATATATGATCGACTTATTGGGATGAGAAAAGCTGGTATGAACTCGACCTCTCTTGTTTTTGTAAATATGATGATTCATCGTTCCTGAGTCAGCTATTATGAAGTACACATATTTGAAATGACATTTAGAGATTATAGTTGCTCGTGCCATGCTTGATTAGCTATGAGTTATAATGGTTTACCTTGTGTGCCAACATGCTATTAGAATGATTATGATGTGGTATGATGGGATGGTATCCTCCTTTGAATGTATTAAGAGACTAGACTTGGCACATGTTCACTCATGTAGTTGAATCAAATCAACATAGCCTTCATGATATTTATGTTCATGGTGGATTATATCCTACTCATGCTCGTACTCGGTGTGAAATAATTTTAATGCATGTTTACGACTGTTGTGGCTCTCTCAGTTGGTCGCTTCCCAGACTTTTGCTAGCCTTCGCCTATACTAAGCGGGAATACTGCTTGTGCATCCAAACTCCTTAAACCCCAAAGTTGTTCCATATGAGTCCACTATACCTTCCTATATGCGGTATTTACCTGCCGTTCCAAGTAAATTTGTATGTGCCAAACTGCAAACCTTCAAATGAAATTCTGTTTTGTATGCTCGAGCAGCTCATGTTTCAACTAGGGCTGCCTATATCTTCCATGCTAGTTGGTTTATTCTCCAGAGGAGTGGACTCCGCTCCTCATTCACGAGAAAGGGTCGGTAACCGGGATGCCAAGTCCCATGATCCAAAAAGATCAAAGCAAATCAAAATAATTAAACAAAACTCCCCCAGGGCTGTTGTATCTTGGAGGCACTCATTGTTTCGAGCAAGCCATGGATTGATGCTTGTTGGTGGTTGGGGGAGTATAAACCTTTACCATTCTGTTTGGGAACTGCCTATAATGCATGTAGTATGGAAGATACAGCCATCTCATAGTTGTTGCGTTGACAACAAAAGTATGCCGCTCAAAATGTTATTCAATCTCTATTTTAAAATCGAGCTCTGGCACCTCTACAAATCCCTGCTTCCCTCTGTGAAGGGCCTATCTATTTACTTTTATGTTGAGTCACCACCCTTCTTATTAAAAAACACCCGCTGGAGAGCACACTGCCGTTTGCATTCATTATTATTGATTTATATTGGGTATGACTTGACTGGATCTCTTTTACCATGAATTACAATGTTTAGTCAGTCCTTGATCTTTAAAGGTGCTCTGCATTTATGTTTTGCGGTCTCAGAAAGGGCTAGCGAGATACCATTTTGTTATATCATGTTGTGATTATTTTGAGAAAGTGTTGTCATCCGAGTTTTATTATTATAGCTCGTTAGATGATTATGTTATTGATATGAGTAATTGTGAGACCTATGTGTTATTGTTAGTATGGTTAGTTCATAATATTTGCTGAAACTTGGATGCTGGCTTTTCATGTTACAACAACAAGAGCAAACAGAGTTTGTAAAAGTTTTTCTTTATCACTTTCAGTTTATCAACTGAATTGCTTGAGGACAAGCAAAGGTTTAAGCTTGGGGGACTTGATACGTCTCCAACGTATCTACTTTTCCAAACACTTTTGCCCTTGTTTTGGACTCTAACTTGTATGATTTGAATGAAACTAACCCCGACTGACGTTGTTTTCAGCAGAACTGCCATGATGTTGTTTTATGTGTAGAAAAGAAAAGTTCTCGGAATGTCCTGGAAATACACGAAGGCACTTTTCAGAATTCATAAGAATTTTTGGCGAAAGAATGACGGATAGGGGGCCCACGGGCTGTCCACGAGACAAGGGGGCGCCCCACCCCCAGCCCCCCCCCCCAGGGCGCGCCCTACTATCTCATGGGCCCCCTGGACACCTCCCGACCTCAACTCCAACTCCATATATACCTTCTTGGGGAGAAAACAACCAAGGAAAAAGTTTCATCGCGTTTCACGACACGGAGCCGCCGCCAAGCCCTAATCTCTCTCGGGAGGGCAGATCTGGAGTCCGTTCGGGGCTCCGGAGAGGGGGATTCGTCGCCGTCGTCATCATCAACCATCCTCCATCACCAATTTCATGATGCTCACCGCCGTGCGTGAGTAATTCCATCGTAGGCTTGCTGGACGGTGATGGGTTGGATGAGATTTACCATTTAATCAAGTTAGTTTTGTTAGGGTTTGATCCCTAGTATCCATTATGTTCTGAGATTGATGTTGCTATGAATTTGCTATGCTTAATGCTTGTCACTAGGGCCAGAGTGCCATGATTTCAAATCTGAACCTATTATGTTTTCATGAATCTATGTGTGTTCTTGATCCTATCTTGCAAGTCTATAGTCACCTATTATGTGTTATGATCCGACAAACCCGAAGTGACAATAATCGGGATACTTCTCGGTGATGACCGTAGTTTGAGGAGTTCATGTATTCACTATGTGCTAATGCTTTGTTCTGGTTCTCTATTAAAAGGAGGCCTTAATATCCCTTAGTTTCCGCTAGGACCCCGCTACCACGGGAGGGTAGGACAAAAGATGTCATGCAAGTTCTTTTCCGTAAGCACGTATGACTATTTACGGAATACATGCCTACATTACATTGATGAACTGGAGCTAGTTCTGTGTCACCCTATGTTATAGCTATTGCATGAGGAATCGCATCCGGCATAATTATCCATCATTGATCCATTGCCTACGAGCTTTTCACATATTGTTCTTCTCTTATTTACTTTTCCGTTGCTACTGTTACAACTACTACAAAAACCCAAAAACATTTATCTTTACTTTGCTACCGCTACTATTATTATCATACCACTTTTGCTACTAAACACTTTGCTGCAGATACTAAGTTATCCAGGTGTGGTTGAATTGACAACTCAACTGCTAATACTCAAGAATATTCTTTGGCTCCCCTTGTGTCGAATCAATAAATTTGGGTTGAATACTCTACCATCGAAAGTTGTTGCGATCTCCTATACTTGTGGGTTATCACGCCTTTGGCAGGCGAAGACCACCTTTAGGCAGGATAGCCTGTACTAGCTGTCCCGTTTCAAAATGGCCATTGTTGGATCCCTTCCCGCTCAATATTTGGGAAGAGGACCAGGGCCTCTATAAATAGGGCTAGCCACCACAGTAGGAAAGGCATCTCATCCAGAGACGGATTGAATCCTTCCCAAGCAGAACGCCTCACCAGCTCAAGAACACCCCTCCTCATGAGGTTGTTCTTCCCTTGTACTGTTCCTCATCAGCCCAAGAGGCAATCCACCACACCACACACAGGAGTAGGGTATTACACCACAACGGTTGCCCGACCCTATATAAATCTTGTGTCTCTCGTGCATTGGGTTCATCGTGCTAGCTTAGACATCGCGGCGAGGTTGACGGCGTGTTTCGGTAGGAGGAGATCCTCGTGCGCACCCCAGTGTTCGAACCTCAAGGGTTTTGCCGGAACCCGATATCCGACATTTGGCGCGCCAGGTAGGGGTGCGCTGAAATCTTCCCTCCGCTGATCCGCGTCTCATCGCTTCATCGCATCCATGTCGGACGCCCGCCGAGCCCGCGCCGAGCGCCGAGCTGCTCTCGCCGCTCGCGTCGCCCTGACGGCTCCTGTCGGCGGGCCTCCTCGTCGTTCTCCGTCGCCTGCCGCCAACGCAGCCACCGGCCCGGCGGGAACGAGCAGCAAGCGTCTTCGCTGCACCTCTCGGTGCGGCGGGAAGGCTGCACCGCCACTCTGTCACTGACCCCAGCTGGCTCGTCATCTCACGCTCCTCGCGCCCCCACGGACGCGCACGTCATGCTGCTTCTGGCATGTGAGCTCCTGGATTACCGCCCCGTCGATGACCTCTACGAAGAATGGCTCGATCGCATCACCGAACTCGTCAGCGCCGTAGGTGGCTCTCCCGCGCCGCCCCTCTTGCTGCCTCGCCCTCCGCCAGGTACGGGCGACGCGGCTCAGGGAGCGCCTCCACCACCTCTACCCAAGACGGCGCCCTGACTCCAAGGCGCGCGGCCCCTGGACGTGACCCACCGCATCCAGCGCTCGCGCGACAAGAAAGAAGCTGCCAAGAAATCCCTCGGCCTCAAGACGGCGCCCCCGTGCTCCCTGCACCGGCGCGACAAGACCGCGTGTTGCCCCTGGCGGCGGTGCACGGGTACCATCAGGAGCAAGCTCCACGTCAGCAAAGGGCTCTGGTGACTCCAGCAGGTTGCCGTGCCTTCACCTTCGAGTTGTGTAGCGTCGCCTGGTCGGGCAAGTTCAAGTCGGATCTGCCTCCTTGCTATGACGGCACCGCCGACCCTGCGGAGTTCTTGCAGCTCTACGAGCTGAGCATCGAGGTGGCCAACGGATACGAGAAGGTCATGGCGAACTGGTTTCCCATGGCGCTCAAGGATGGTGCCCGCATCTGGCTCCTGAACCTGCCTCCCGGCTCGATCTCCTCCTGGGACGAGATGCGCAGCAGCTTCATCGCCAACTTCCAGGGCACTCACGGTCACCCGGATCTGCCTCCTCGCTATGACGGCACCGCCGACCCCGCGGGGTTCCTGCAGCTCTACGAGCTGAGCATCAAGGCGGCCAACAAAGACGAGAAGGTCATGGTGAACTAGTTTCCCATGGCGCTCAAGGACGGTGCCCGCATCTGGCTCCTGAACCTGCCTCCCGGCTCGATCTCCTCCTGGGACGAGATGCGCAGCCGCTTCATCGCCAACTTCCAGGGCACTCGCGACCGCCCCCCGGCCGCGGGTGACCTGCGCCGCATCAAGCAACAGCCTAGGGAGACCCTGCAGAAATACATCCAGCGCTTCAGCACCTCCCGCCTCAAGATCCCCAAGGTGACGGACGAGGCCATCATCTCAGCGTTCTCTGATGGCGTTCGTGACATCAAGATGAAGGAGGAGCTCACCATCCACGAGGCGTTGTGCACGTCTCTGGAGCTGTTCAACCTGGCGACCAAGTGCGCAAGAGCTGAGGAAGGACGTCTCTCCCTCCTCGAGCTTCCAGCTACTGACCCATAAGAAAAGAAGACCAAGGCCAAGGACGTGAAGCGCAAGGGAGTAGTCGTGCTTGCGGCGGAACCAGACAGGAAGCATGGCAGGAACCAGCCAGAGTCATCCAAGAATAGCCGACCGTTCTATGCCTACCACAACCTCGACACCCACAACACCAGCGACTGCCAGGAGCTCATGGCCGTTCGTGAAGGACGCTTCGGTCGACGCCCCGAGCGTAATGACTGGGGCTACGACCGAGGAGGAGGACGAGGTGGAGGATGATGGGACGACCGTGGCCCTCGCCAGGAGTGGCGTGACCGACCTCGCGAGGATCGTTGGCAGGACCAGCCTCGCGAGGGTGCCTGGAGGGATCAGCCTCATGAGGACCACCTGTAGGGCAACGCAGGCCCTCCTCCTCTGGCGCCACCGCCGAGAACAAATGACGACCATCATCGGGATGAGGGGGCTGGGGGCTTCCAGGAGCCACGAGCTATCGCTTGCATCTTGGGCGGAGCTCGGGCCCCAGCCTCTCAGCGCATCTTCAAGCAGTTTGCTCGCGAGGTGAATTCAGTCCTCCCCAGGCTTGAGGCCACGCGCCCGCTTAGGTGGTCCAAGTGCACCATCACATTCAGCTCAGCAGATCAACTCAAGTGCACGGCTACCGCTGGCATCCTCCCGATGCTCTGCTCCCCAGTCATCAGCAACGTGCAAGCCACCAGGACCCTCATTGATGGCGGCGCAGGGCTTAACATCCTGTCCGTTGAGATGTTCAACAACCTTCAAGTGCCATATGATCAGCTCCAGCCTACTAAGCCTTTCTCAGGAGTTACTGACGGTTCCACCACCGCGATAGGGCAGGTTCGCCTCCCTGTCACCTTCGGCAAGCGCGACAACTACCGCACTGAGCTCATCAACTTCGACATTGCCCTCATCCACCTGCCGTACAATGCCATCCTCGGGTATCCAGCCCTGGCCAAGTTCATGGTAGTGACCCACCACGGCTATAACGTCCTCAAGATGCCAGGAAGCGGCAGAATCATCACGGTCCCCTGCGAAGAGAGAGATGTGGTGCGCTCCCTCGAGAGTGCCTTCCAAGCTGCATCGATCGAGGACTCGGGCGGCAAGGGTGAGAACCCTCCTGAGGCAGCTCCCAAGAAGAAGAAGCAGCCGCCCACACATGGCCTCAGGAGGCTGGCATCTCAGGAGGTGCCGCATCAGGATCAGCGCCCGTGCAAGGGGCGCCTCCTTCCGTCGCATAGAAAGCCGCGCCCGGCGCCCTCCTCGGGCAGGGCTCGGGGGCTCTCTTCTGGAGGGCCTCAGACCTTGCCAACATCACAAGAGAGGCGCTCGGGAACCACTTGGAGGCGTGCTTCGCGGCACGTTTCCCTTAGGAAGGCATGGGGCAGGGAAAGCCCAACCCTCAGGAGTTCATTGCCAAGACCACTCAGGAGCTTCAGGAAGCAAGAGCCATGCGCGGCGACTGCCGCTTGCCCGGCGCGGCTCTCCATCCAAGCGAGGATGGTGGGCTGCGCGTCTGCATCGACGTCCCAGGGCTCAACCGAGCCGCATCTCAGGAGCGCCTCTGGCCTTCGCGCGTGGGACACTGCAAGGGTCCGCCGCACGGCTACGTTCGCATGCCTTTCAGTCTGCCGAACGCGGCTGCCACCTACCACCGTCATCTGTGGAGCATTCTGGTGGCTCACGAGGCTAGGCATCACGCGGTCCTAGCGGAGATGGAGATGGTCCTCAAGGAACCGCCTGGACCCCCAGAGCCTCCCGAGGCTCAGGGCCCCGGCGGCTTGTGAGGGTCGACCTCTTCACCGCGCGTCTTCAGCTACTCCAACACTCCCTCTACAACGGTACCAGGTGACATCTTCCAAGTTCATTTCAGTTGGGAGCACCCTCAGGGCTGCATCATTCCTAGGCCGCGTGGGTCCATCCCTACGGCATGTATCTTTTTCTTATGTCTTCAGTTTACCTTGCTGGGGGCGCCCCTCAGGCTGCATCATCCCCAAGTCACTTGGGTCCGACCCAGTGGCATGTATCCATCCTGCGTTTACCTAAGCTGATTCGCGTAATCTGCCTGTGATTATCACCTGCCACCTACGACGGGAGCCGCTCGCGCTGGCACGGTACTTGCGCACGGCTACGTCCCTACAACACTGACAAATCTGAGCGGTCGAGCTCTGACCCGCGGCAGCCCCGCGCACGTCACCTCACCAGGCCCTCAGTGCCCTCACCCCTCTCTCGGAGCAACCAATGGCCGACCGGCAATCGTAATGGCAACCCGTGCTTTTTCCGCGCTGATTTACAGGAACCTCCTGAGGACTTCAGCGGGCGGCACCACGAGCTCCCTCTCCTTTCCATGCAATCCGCTTGCGCGTAGAAATGGGGGGCTCCTGAGCATAGCGACTTAGGATCTCTTACTAGCTCTCCAGCCCTCACCCCCTGGCCTTGACCATGGCATCGCTACCTGGCATATCAGCGGCGGCTGAGCTCGCTCGAGGGTCGGGACCTGAGGACGTAGAGCACGAAGGAGAGTATGGGGAAGAAGGAGAAAGCTCGCGAGGGCCTAACCTAGCTGCGCCACAGCTGCCGACGCGCAAGTCTGGTGCAACACAAGGGAGCGACTCCAGGCTACAGATATAAGTCTTGCGCCTGGAACAACTAATCATTGCAACGCAAAATTCTCACTTGCTGCAGCTCTATGACGGCAACTTCGCCTTCCTTTCTCATCTCTCGGTGGCTGCTTGCACGCTAAAGGGGACCTCCTGAGCATCGCGCCTCAGGGGCTCTTACTGGACCTCGGGCCGCTCACCTCCTGGCCTTGACGACGGCATCGCGACCTGGCATACCAGCAACGGTTGCATCCTTCCTGGGGACCGGGACCTATCAGCGTAGAGCACTAAGTCATCGCGAGGTTAGAAAGGGGGAACCAATCCGGGACAGGACAAGCGCTCGCACGATTTCATAATAAGGATAACATCAGCAAAAAACATCGCAGACCCTTTACACGCCCCCGCGAGGTGTTTTCTCGATTCCTCACAGGGAACAAAAGGCGAGAACCCTCAGGAGCCCTAACTACATGCGCCTCTGTGGCCGACGCCATCATCAACAGTGGGCCACGGGAGGCCGGCACCAACCCCATCCAAATCAGCTGCGGCGACGGCCCTATGTTGCCGCCTTGCTCCGGGCGCGGCGCGAGCTCGGGGTACATAGTTGTCGTCGCTCATCTCCGGAGTCACGAAGAGCTCGGGAGACTCACTGAACTCCCGAGCATCGATGCTGCTATCAGAGGAGCCGTTGGGGGAGCGAACGGCGGGGCCGGTCGCTGCCGCATCGATGTCCTGACTGCCTCCTCTGGGGTAGCACTCCAGGCAGCGGCCTTCCGTGTCGAAGACCTTGAAGAACAACGTGAAGGTGCCGTCGAACTCGAAATGGATCACGAGGGCACCTCCCATTCGACAGACCCGGGCGACTTCACCCCAGCCCTGGGTCATGAAGATCTTGCCCGGGGAGATGACTTCAACCTCTAGTCCGGTCGCCGAAGCGCCACAGTCGGCATGCTACAGCCAAAGCTCGAGAGGCCCCCTCCGCAGCATCTCGGTGGCGAAGAACGAAGGGAAGCGGATCCAGGTGCTTGGAGGCATCGCCGGGTGCAGCACGAGCTCGCGAGAGGAGTTCGCGGCATGAACTCCAGGAGCGACGGCGCGCGCCACCACGGCTCATCGACGTCGCCTGCTGTGCGGGCGGCGTTGCTCACCACCCCTTTCTCCGGAGCCCTCGGCTTAGGCGTACAGGGGTAGCGGGTACCCAGGAGGTGGCCGCTCGCACCAAGGCCTCGTCACCTCCAGCCTCGCTACCTCGTCGCGGCGGCAATGGACCGGCCTCTTCTTCGGTGGAAGCGGATCAGGTCCCTCCCAGGGAGCCTTCCCCTTCTCTTCGGTCGAGAATCTGCGGACCGATGCCATTGGCGTCCATAATGGAGATGGAGCAAGGGAGAAGAAGAAGGTGGAGCAAGAAGGGATGGGCGATGAGGGCTCTCACCCCTCCTCATTTATAGCCCGAAGGAGGCCAATCGTCAACCTCCATGATCGCAGGTAATGATGACTCTTTTTGCATGCAATAGGGACTCATCAAGTTGGGCGGTTGCCAAGGCAGCATGGGGAAGTGGAGACGCCCACGTCCAATCAGTCGCCACGCGTCAACCAAGGCCGCAGGCTGTTGGGGCCTATGGCGCTACGCACTTGCCCTTTGTCTTCGCCGCTAAGCCAAATCCGAGCGCACCTTGGGCCTGGGGGCTACTGTCGGTGTTCTGGGAATGGGGCTCCCCATACTTGCCCGCCTGCGGCCTGCGGCGTGGCTCAACCAGCGGCCCAGTATGGCCCATCTTCATCAACCCAACACTCAAGACTCTCGCGAGGGGCCAAGCCTCGCGGGGCGGATGACACACGGCCTCCTCAGGGGCGGCCTCACCAGGTAGGCTCGCGAGGAGGCGGAGAGATCAAGGCAAGGGGTACCTCGCGAGGTGCCCATGACGCAAGCCATGACGACCAAGACCAGGAGGGCGCCAGGCGGGCACCAGCCGCACAGTGTCCTCGTTTCCCCTTTGGTGCAAAGGGGGCAAGCGCAGGCATGGAGTATCGAGGCATCAGGCAAAGGTTTCCATATTGGTGCAACAAGACCAAGATCAGCAGGACGGCAAGACGGAGGTCACCATGGAGCCCAAGACGGCCTCACCACCAGCGCCTTTGGCAGGAGAAGACCACCTTTAGTCAGGATAGCCTGTACTAGTTGTCCCCTTTCAAAATGGCTGTTGTTGGATCTCTTCCCGCTCAATATTTGGGAAGAGGACCAGGGCCTCTATAAATAGGGCTAGCCACCACAGTAGGAAAGGCATCTCATCTAGAGACGGATCGAATTCTTCCCAAGCAGAACACCTCACCAGCTCAAGAACACCCCTCCTCACGAGGTTGTTCTTCCCTTGTACTGTTCATCATCAGCCCAAGAGGCAATCCACCACACCACACACAGGAGTAGGGTATTACACCACAACGGTGGCACAAACCTGTCTAAATCTTGTGTCTCTCATGTTGTGGGTTCATTGTGCTAGCTTAGAGATCGCAGCAAGGTCGATGGCGTGTTTCGGTAGGAGGAGATCTTCGTGCGCACCCCAGTGTTCGAACCTCGAGGGTTTTGCCGGAACCCGATATCCGACAGATTGCCTCGGAGGGCTAAGGATGAACTAGTAGAGTGGATGAACTGGCCTCAGGAGGTGAGGTGTTCTTGAGCTCAAGGGAGCTGGTGAGGTGTGAGCTAGTTCGGCCTGTCTTGCCTCTATGGTGGTGGCTAGTCCTATTTATAGTGGCCTTGGACCTCTTCCCAAATGTTGGCGGGAAGGGATCCCACAACGGCCGGATTTGAAAGGGGACAAGTAGTACAGCTTATCCTGACAAAAGTAGTCTTCGCCTGCGAAAAGCCTCTGGTCGTGATGCTGCAGTGGGCTCGTCGATGACCTCCGTCCTCCCGTCCTGGTGGTCTTGGTCTTGTTGCACCAGAATGGAAACCTTTGGCTGATTCCTTGGGCCTCCGCGCCTACAGCCTATCTCCCTTGCACCGAAGAGGAAACCTGCGCTCTGCGCGCGCCTGGCGCCCACCTGGCGCCCGCCTGGCCTTGGTCATCATGGCTCACATCATCTGAGCCTCCTGAGGTAAACCTTTCATAGAACTCTCCGCCCCTCGGGAGCCAGCCTGAGGAGCCCGATCCCCTCGGGGGTCTTGGCGTCGCCCGCCTCGCGAGGCCTGGCCCCTCGCGAGGGTCTTGAGTTGTTGATGTTGAAGCTAGGCCATACCAGGCCGTCGACGGAGCCACGTGGTGGGTCGCACGCAGGCAGGGCTGGATACCCCCATATCCAGGACGCCGACAGTAGCCCCCGGGCCCCAGGCACGCTCGGACTTGGCTTCAAGGCGAAGCCAAAGGGCAAGTGCGGAGTGCCATGGGCCCTCACCACCTACGGCCTTGATGATGCATGGCGATTGATGGGATGTGGGTGACTCCGCTTCCCCACACTACCTCAGCAACTGCTCTAATTGACAGGACGATGCGGCATGCAGAAGATCATGATGACGCGTGGTCGTGGAGGCCGACGATTGACCTCTCTTGGCTATAAATGCGAGGGAGGGGCAGAGCCCCTCGTCCATCTCTCCTTCGTCTTGCTCTCGCCTACCTATTCTCTTTTTCATCTCACTCCCATGGCGTCGCCGAGGAAGTTTTCGGCGGCCGAGAAGGGGAAGGCTTCCAAGGAGGGGCCAGCCTCTCCGCCTCCCAAGGGAGGCCACGACCGTCCCTGCAAGCACCCCGCGGCTCCTGCGCTGGTCTCTAGGAGGCGCGGGCACGCACCCCCCAGAGGCGGCATTGCTCTTGGTGCCCGCGATGGCACCTCTTCTCGCGGCAGGGGCCACTGGCTTCGGAGCATCCCCCATGATGAAGGAAAGTGCGTCGTGATCGTGCGCCCGCCTCGGCCGTGCTTCTCCTCGCTGGACATGCTCCCTGAATTCGTGGTGTGGTTGAAGAGCCCGGACAGCACCTCGCTCCGACTTCCGCGTTTCTTCTCCGGCAAGCTTCCTTCTTCGGGGCTCGACGGATTCTGGCTGCAGGCTGACGGGTGCTGCAGCAGGGCTTCGTGGGTTGGTAACGAGGTCGCCGCCTCCGGCAGCATGGTCCTGACGCGTGGCTGGCAGACTTTTGCCCGGGCGCATGGCCTGGGCGGAAGGTGTACCCTCCACTTCAAGTACGACGGCCTAGCTACCCTCTATGTGAGGGTGTTCAGGGAGGACGGCTGCCGCGTGGGGTACTGCCTGGAGGATGGTGGTGAAGGCGAGCTTGGTCTTGGTGACGCGCACTCCTCCTCCCGTGACGACACCTCTTCTTCGGATGAGAGCTCGAGCAGTGGCGGCTACGACCAGCCTCCGCATCGCCGTGCTCGGGTCGAGGATGTCAGTGCTTCGTCCCGCCGTGGCACTCCAACGAAGCTGGAGAGGAGCCCGGCGTGAGGCTGGGGACCGGTGAACTTGGACTCAAGGCTGGCAGCCCCAGGTCGCCTACGGGAGAACTCGTGGAGCACCGGGCTGCCTTGAGGCGCTGCTTGAGGATGTGGCTCTGGTGCCGAGCTCGTACGCCTATGGGCCCTCTTTGTTTAGCCTTTCCTTTGTCCTGTAATTCGAAAAAAAAAGAAGTGTACCCTGCGGGGGCATGTAATGAACTATGGCAGTTATGCCTTTTATGCTATGCTTGCTATGTTGATGCTGTGTTGTAACGTTTGTGATCCGGGTAAGTTAGAACGGGAAAACTTAGCTTGGTATGTGCATAGTAGTTTTCCGCCTCGCGAAGACCTGGCCTCAGGCACATGACGGGGCCTCCTTCCCGGGGAGTCGTGGGGTCTCAGTGGCCACCCCAGAGCCGCTGCAGGGCTGCTTTCAGAGGAAAAGAAAAAATTGACGAGCGACTCACTCCTTCTTATGTGAGCCCCCTGCCATAGATTAGCTCGGACTTGATGCACCACGTTGCGCTGCCCAGGGGGCACGAATATGAGGGGTGATGGTGTCTGTGAGCTTGATCGAGGGATCCTCGCGAGAATGACGCCAAAGCACCAGGGTTCGGCGCGGTACGTGCGCGTGAGGGCAAGCCCAAGGCGCACACACCTACCTATCCCCATGCCCGAGGCGCGCGAGAGGTAGTGACGGGCGACTGCCACCCCTATCATGCCCCAGGCTAAAACGGCTCAGGAGAAGGAAACAACTTGTGGAGCCAGGGTTCAGAAATACCAAATCCATTGAAAGATCAATAAAAAACTGCAAGCAACTTCGGAAAGCAACTGAACAGCCACGTCCGGCACCTAATCTAGTCTTATCACCAGCGCGGAGCTAAGTCCTGCCACTAAGACGTGGGAGGGAGCCCCCATGATCCCCCAGGGCAACTCTCAGGAGCCTCTGGGGCGTGTACAGCCCCACTCATTATTACGTGAGAGTGTCACAAGCGGAGACCTTCACAGGCCGGAGCCTTGCTTCACAGGACGGAGCCTTTCTTCAGGGGTAGAACTTCAGGAGGTGCTGGATGTTCCAGGCATTCTGGATGGGGACCCCGTCCTGTGTCTCCAGGCCCGGCAAGGCCCTTGCTGGGGCAGCTCGCCCACACCGGCGGAGCGAGCCACCCTTGAACCCACGGCCTCCAATGTCAACAACCACATTGGACCAGGGTTCGGGAGGCACCTCCGTGGTGGCATGCAGATCTTTGTGAAGACATAGAATGCTCAAGATCAGATGGGGGTTGAGAGGCAAAGATCCTCACCAAAGACCCTTACCAAAGAAATCCACAAGACCCCGGCAAGATCCTTGCCGGGGACGCCAGCACGCCACGGCAAGACCCTTGCCGGGCCACCCGGCAAGACTCTTGTCGGGCCACCCGACAAGACCCTTGCCAGAGGCGACAGCAGGGCCACTGCCAGGCCCGCACCAACCAACTTCCTGCTGCCGTTCGCATGCAGCTGCCAGCCCAACCAGCTGGGCAGGCACCTACGTGGCAACATGCAGCTTCCAGGCCAACTCAGCACGCACCTACGGGGCGGCATCCAGATCTTCGTGGAGGCTCCACCACCGCGCCACCTCAGCTGCTTGCCTGCCTACATGGCACCACATGCATCGCTGGCCAGGGCGTGTGTCAAAGCAAGGAGGAGCAGCAACGGACGGGACGGGCCTCGTTATCGTCCTCGATAAAGTGAGGGACACCTAAGCCATGCATTAAATGCATCTTGTCCTATAATACAGGCGATAAGCTCGCAACACTGTAGGCTCTTTCCACCTCCTGTGTGCCACTGTGGCAGCCCCTTTCGCCTATAAAAGGAGGCCCATGGCATACAGAAGAAGGATTCGGCTCTTTCGAACCACACAGCACCCGTAGCTAGTTCGAGAGCTCAAGAACACTCAATACATCCACCAAGCAGGACTAAGGTTTTACGCATACTTGCGGCCCGAACCTGGGTAAACGATCCTCGTGTCAATTACTAATCCAGCTCTTCTCACAACCCCGCGCCCCGCAACCGTAGTAGGGATTCTTGTGATCCCATAGGTGTCGTTTCCCACCGTCATCTTTGGCGCGCCAGGTAGGGGGCGCAATTGTGAGAATCTGGTCTAGCAGTTGACCTAGCTGTTCTTCATCGCCATGGCTCCTAAGAAGAAGACGACCACGGCGATCGGTTCGTCCGGGACTGGATTGCCAATACCGGTGCGGACCAGTAGCAAGCCAGTCGCGGAGAGAACCCGTGGCGCGGCCCGCGAACATCCACATCACCCTGGCGGTCCAGGCCTGGCGAGCGGCATCGTTCGTGCGCCAGGCAATGAGCCACCAGTCGCGGGCTCCAGACACGGAGTCGGGCCCCCCGCAGGCGGCGCGGGGCCCTCCAGGGGCACCGTCATCCCGCCAGACGGTGGCGCGGCGGCCTCCAAGACGCCAACATCGGCGCCCACGGCATGCTTTTCTCAGGTTGTGCGTGACGAGCAGCGCCGCCCTGCTGGTGACCTTGGGCACCATCCTAGGAAGAGTCCCATGTGCCCTTCACATGATGAGGAAGGCCAGCATGCGCGCCGAGGCGTTGGCGGAGATGGCGAACGGCTGCGCGGCCGTGACGCGGCTCCTTCTAACGCAGTTAGAAGTCGAGGCGCATCGCTGTCCACACAGCTTTTGCCACCACCCACGCCAGTCGAAGCCCTAGCACGCGCGCAGCTGCTCCTCGATTTTCCTCCCGCCGTGGAGAAGCTCGACGAATGGAGGGCCACCGTCCGGAGCCTCGTCGGCATCACCAACAACGATGAGCTGCGGCCGGCAGGACCCGTAGGCCGGCGCTCCGTCGGGCCACCGCATGCCAGCAGAGGTCGGGCCGGAGGCGATGCGGCCACGGTGCACTCCCCTCCTCCATCCCGACCACCGCGGGTGTCGGCTCATTGCGATGATGCTCATGATGATATCTCCATAGCGTCGTCCGACCCACGAACCCACCACGACCAACGCCAAGTTCTTAGGGAGCGAGTTCATGAAGATGCTCGAACCACCATCGAGCGCCGGCGTGACGCGCGCCACCAGTCGGACAGGCGGGCAGGGCCCACTACGGACCACCCAGCACCGGGAGGCTACGGTGGCCTACCTTACGAGATAGATTGTCCAGCCTTCACCCGTGAGCTGCGCCAGTTCCAGTGGCCCTCCCACCGCACGTTCAAGCCCGACGTTGGCGAAAAGTACAACGGCAAGACTGACCCGTCGGAGTTCCTCAGCATCTACACCATCGTGATGCAAGCTGATGGGGCCCGTGATGACAAGGTGCTTGCCAATTACTTTCTGTTGGCACTCAAGCCCAATGTTATGTCATGGTTGATGCACTTGCCGGTAGACTCCATTTCTTCTTGGGCGGATCTATGTCATGAGTTTGTTGGCCCCTTTACTGGAGGCCACCAAGCTCATGGCCAGACGAGTGATTTGCATATCATCCCCCAGAAGGAAGGAGAAAACTTGCGCAAGTACATCCAAAGGTTTAGCCGAGTGCAGTACAACATCCCCAACATTCATCCTGCCGCCGTGATCAGTGCATTCCATCAAAATGTGCGCAATCGTAAGATGCATGAAGAGCTGGCGATGAACAAGGTCAGAGATGTGGCTGAACTTTATGTTCTGGCTGATCGGTGCGCTCACGCTGAAGAGGGAAGGAAGTACCCCGGCGAAGACGCCGGAACAGAAACCGACTCCACGGATGATACCGCCACCCCGGGGAAGAAGGGTCGCGCCGTAATAGGAAGCGCCGAAGCAAGACCGTGCTTGCCGTCGAGGGATCCGACGATACCGGCACCACCAAGAAACCCAAGGCAAGTGACCCCGGCAAGGAAGTTGCCGGGTGTGCCGCTTGTCGGGCCTTGGCAGCAGCCGATAAGCTAGGGGGCTCCGACAAGCAGTATTGCAAGATCCATCACACCAAAGGCCACGATCTCTAGAACTGCCAGCAAGTAGAGCTACTCGCTGAGAAGCAGAAAGCCGAATATGAACGGCAGGACAAGGAGAAAGGCCAAGAAGGTGCCGAAGGATCTGGCAAGAAACGTGGCGGCCAAGGGGGCCGCCGTGGCAAGGACAATTAGCAGGAGAGGCCCGCCCAGGGCCGCAACAAGAAGCAGGAAGATGATGATCACGACGAGGATGATGAGTCTGGCGACCACGAGTTTCAGAAAGCCACAGAATCCATGTGCGTCGACGGTGGCGCCTCCCTGCACACATCCCACCGCCAGCTCAAGCAGTGGGTGCGTGAGATCACAGTAGTGGAGCCATCGGTCGACGTATGGAAGCCGCTGAGGTGGTCCAGCACGCCTATCATCTTCGACACCGAGGACCACCCTGACCACACTACTGCAGTCGGGTGCTTGCCATTGTTGGTCTCACCAACAATCCGCAACCTCAAGGTAACGAAGATGCTTGTTGATGGCGGGGCCGGTCTGAACTTGATCTCGCCCGTTGTGATCAAGAGGCTGCAAATCCCTGATGGAGACCTCGAGGTGACAGGCACGTTCCAAGGGGTCAACCCGGGGAGGAGCCAGTCGAAAGGAAAGTTCATGCTGCCCATGACATTCGGAGGTGAGCTGAACCACAGGATGGAGAGGATTATCTTCGATGTAGCCGAGATCCCCTTTTCCTACAACGGGATCCTCGGCCGCCCGGCACTAGCCAAGTTCATGGCGACTTCACATTACGCCTACAACATGCTGAAGATGCCCGGGCCGATGAACATCATCACCGTCCCTCCGACAAGAAAGATGTGTTGATTTCCACTGACCAACTCTACCAGGAAGCAGTTGCAGCAGCTGCCGCCAAGGCACCTGCTCCTGCCGACGGAGCCCCGGGAGGGAAGAAGACCGGCGAGACCCCTCGCACCTACTCCTGCAAGCGCACCTCCTCGGGGTGTTGCTCTCCCATTGAGGATGTGCCAAGAGAGCTCCGCCGGCAAGAGCAAGAAGTCCAGAGCTGCACCAGTAGAGACCAAGAAGGTGCCCGTCAAGGAGGACGGCATGGGGGGAGCTTTTACCATAAGCTCCACCCTCGACAGCAAATAGGAAAGCGAGCTCGTCACTTTCCTGCGGGCAAATGTCGATGTGTTTGCATGGCAAGCCTCTGACATCCCCGGCGTTCCCAGGGAAGTGATTGAGCACCATCTTGTTGTCTGTCGTCATGCGCGGCCCGTCAAGCAGAAGATCAGGAAGCAAGCTCTGGAAAGGCAGGAGTTCATCACGGAGGAGATCAGAAAACTAGAGGCGGCAGGCTTGGTAAGAGGAGTACTCCATCCGACGTGGTTGGCTAATCCGGTAGTGGTGTGCAAGGCAAACGGGAAGTGGAGACTGTGTATTGATTACACAGACATCAATAAGGCTTGTCCAAAGGATCCCTTCCTGTTACCACGCATTGACCAGATTGTTGACTCCACGGCTGGATGTGACCTGTTATCATTCCTCGATGCCTACTCGGGATACCACCAGATCTTCATGACGAAAGAGGCCGAGGAGAAGACAGCATTCATCACCCCATGTGGTACGTATTGCTTTTTACAAATGCCTTTCGGGTTGAAGAGTGCTGGCTCAACCTTTGCAAGAGCGGTCCAAATTGGTTTTGAGCCCCATCTACATAGAAATATGGAAACTTATATGGATGACATAGTGGTCAAAACCAAGGACAAAGCAACACTTGTGCAAGATCTGGAGGAAACATTTGCAAACCTGTGCAAGATTAACCTCAAATTGAACCCTGAGAAGTGTGTCTTCGGCGTCCCGTCCGGCAAGCTTCTCGGATTCTTTGTGCCCGAGCGCGGGATTGAAGCAAACCCAGATAAGATCCAGGCCATTGAGCAGATTGAGGCACCCAAATGGATCAAGGACATGCGTCGGCTCACTGGCTGCATTGCCACCATGAGCCGATTCATCTCCAAGTCCGCAGAGCGTGCCCTTCCTTTTTTCAAGATCTTGAAGAAAACGGGGCCAGTGGAGTGGACCCCAGAGGCCGAGGCAGCACTGCAAGATTCGAAGAAATACCTCTCCTCTACCTCGGTGTTGGTTGCGCCCAAACCACAAGAACCGTTGTTGTTGTATCTAGCGGCGACGAATCAGGTGGTTAGCGCCGCACTAATGGCACAGAGAGAGGTCAACGAAGAAGCGGCGGCAGCGGCTGAGTCAACGGATGGCGAGCCGGAACCCTCCCCGGCAGGGCTCGGTCCCGGCAAGACCGAGCCCTCAGCGGGGGCTGACGCCAATGCGACAGGGTCCACGCAACCGGGTGAAGTGGCACAAAAGAAGAAAATGACGCAGCACCCTGTTTACTTCGTTAGCTCCCTCTTGCAGGGGGCTAGGTCGAGGTACTCAGGTGTGCAAAAGCTGCTCTTCGGACTCCTTATGGCCTCGAGGAAGCTGCGCCATTACTTCCAAGCGCATGAGGTCACGGTGGTCACCCGCCTCCCATTTCAGCGGATACTGCATAACCCAGATGCAACGGGGAGGATCGTGGAATGGGCCTTGGAGTTGTCAAGTTTCGGTTTAAAGTTCGAAAGTACCTCGACGATTCAGAGCAGAGTCTTGGCGGAGTTTGTTGCAGAATGGACCTCGACGCCCGACGAAGAGGTGAGAGAGACCACTCTCCCCGGCAAGGAAACGAGACGCAACTGGATCATGTACTTTGATGGGGCCTTTTCGCTGCAAGGCGCCGGTGCTGGTGTGCTGCTTGTCACACCCACCGGAGAGCACCTCGAGTATGTCATCCAGATGCACTTCCCCGGGAGATGTCAACTAACAACACCGCCGAGTACGAGGGTTTGCTTGCCGGTCTTAGGATCGCGGTGGACCTCAGAGTCAAAAAGCTCATCGTCAGGGGCGACTCGCAGCTCGTCGTCAGGCAAATCAACAAAGTTTATCAAAGTCCGTTGATGGAAGCTTGCGTAGATGAGGTGAGGAAACTAGAGGAGCGCTTTTACGGTATACATGTGGAGCATGTCCCTCAGGCGGAGAACGACATCGCCGACTACCTGTCAAAGCGCGCTGCCCTCAAGCTACCCATGGAACGAGGTAGTTTTGTGCTTCAGTTAACTCAACCATCCATTGAGCCGTCAACCGGGCAGAACAAGCGGAGGAAGCTAGGCTCCGGCAAGTACTTCCCCACCGAGCTCTCCGGAGCCGCCTGCAAAGATGTTGTCGTGGATGCCGATCCTGCCATGGGGCAACCGACTCCGGCAGGACCTCAGGTCATGGCTGTAGAGACGGTCGCTCCCATGGCAGAAGAGATGCATTTGGTCCTTGTCGTCGAGCCACAGGCTCCGGCATGGGTGCAGCACACCGTCCGATTCCTCCAAAAAGGAGAGCTTCCTGAAGAGCAGGAAGAGGCAGAAAGAGTAGCCCGCCGGTCTGCTCTGTACCAATTCGTTGATAACATATTGTACAGAAAAAGACCGAGTGGGGTGAAATTGAAGTGCAACTCCCGGGAGGAAGGACTAAAGCTGTTGGCAGAGATACATGGAGGCATATGTGGCTCCCACATAGGGTCGAGGGCCCTTGCTAGCAAGGCTTTCCGGCAAGGTTTCTTCTGGCCCACCGCCCTCCAGGATGCGACGGCACTAGTAACCAAGTGTTAAGCGTGCCAGTTCCATTCGAAGAAGCTTCATCAGCCAGCTCAAGCCCTTCAAACTATCCCTCTCTCCTGGCCCTTCTCGGTCTAGGGGCTCGACATATTGGGCCCCTTCCCCCGTGTTGTCGGGGGCTTTGACTACTTGTACGTCGCAATCGACAAGTTCACAAAGTGGCCAGAAGTGGAAGCAGTGAGGAAGGTGATGGCGCAGTCAGCCATCAAGTTCTTCAAGGGACTAGTGTGCCATTTTTGGGTGCCCAATAGGATCATCACTGACAACGGCACACAGTTCACAAGCCATGCCTTCATGCAATACATTGGGGATCTCGGCAGCAGGGTCTGTTTTGCCTCCGTGGCACATCCACGGAGCAACGGCCAAGCGGAGAGAGCAAATGCTGAAGTCCTGTGAGGCTTAAGAATGAAGACTTTTGACAGGCTGCGCAAGAGTGGAAGACGCTAGATTGATGAGTTTCCGGCAGTTCTTTGGTCGATCAGAACGACGCCAAATCGAGCCACCGGCCAGACACCCTTTTCCCTAGTCTACGGGGCAGAAGAAGTTCTCCCCACGGAACTCATATACGGGTCACCTTGAGTGCTCGCTTATGATGAGCTTGAGCAAGAGCGATTGCGGCAATATGACACAATGCTCCTTGAGGAAGATCATCTCTTGGCGGCTGTGAGAGCAGCACGCTACCATAGCCGCAAGGTTCATGCCCGGAGCTTTGAGGAAGGCGACCTTGTTCTTTGGCGTGTTCAGTCAGCCAGGAATTCCAACAAATTGACGCTGAAGTGGGAAGGCTCTTGTCGGGTAACGCGAGTCACCAGGCCCGGCGCAGTCCGGCTGGAGACCAAAGATGCCATTCCAGTGAGCAACTCCTGGAACATCGAGCATCTCCGCAAGTTTTACCCATAAGGCACGGCTGTCGGGCCTCCTGTCAAGCCACCCTTTTGTACAAGCCTTGCCGGCAAGGCATGTAACCCTTTGTACAGAGCCAGGTGCAGACCCTGAGCATAAATAAATGAAGCGATGGCGCCCTAAGTTATAGCATGCATGCTAGGTTGAGTCTCTTCCTTGGTTAGGGTTGATAGTGCTTCGTGGCGGCTAGCCCCTAGCTTAGAGGTCGAGTGCGCGTCTCTCTGTTCTTCTCTGTCTTCTTTGGTTCGCAGGGCACATAAGTATTCTTGCCGAGCTATTTTGGAAGAAAGGGGACGGACCGGTGTCCGGGCCCCGGCAAGCCAAAGTGGTCGGGGGCTGCAAGAACAAGGATCCATCCACGGCAAGCCAAGGTTGCCGGGGGCTGCAAATCCAGCTAAGTTCTCTATCCTCTATCATGCATTTCGTTATGGACTGGGGTATGTGAAACCTCATTTTATCCCTAGGCTACCGTGCTCCCCTCTTTCCGTACCCTAGGACTACCTCCTGGGGCCGAATTTGGTCGTAGTCGCGGCAGCAAGGAAATGAAACGAGGAGCCTAAGCCCACCTCATCCCTGCCTCCGCCAAGGGCGTGAGAAAGGTCGAGCGAAGTGGGGGGATGGCAAGGCCTGTTGCCGGGCGAAAAAATGTTTATCTGGAAAAATAACGAGGATCCGCTCCTTGTCGTGGGTTCCACCCGTGAACGAAAAACCTGGCAAACATCCCTTTTTCAATAAAAAAACATCCCGTATAGGTACAGTTCATACAAAATGAAAATCATGAGCGAGGGGATTACAAGTTCTAAAGTTAATGAAGGCCCGAAGGCTTACAAGACTAAAAAGAGATAAGATGCCCGTAATCCCTTTCTTGTCCCTCTCCTCAGGAAATGAAAAAAGAAAGCAGAAGGGCAAAAGGGGCGCCTAGGCGAGCTAGGAGTGGCAGAAGACACCCAGAGAACATCTCGGTGACCGTCCAAAGGCTAGGTGGTGATGGCGGCGCCGGAGGAAGAGCTCGAAAGCGAGGCGGCAGGATGTCAACACGCGATGAAGGTGTCGGTGCACGCGTACTCCGACTTGACGGCCTTGCCGCCCGCCCTCTTCCTCTTACGCAACCTCCCAACGCCAGCCGCCCAAGCAGACGACCCCGAGAAGTTCAAGGAGTCGGCGACACGGATGATGGGGTCGCCGGTGCCACCCGGAGGGGCTCCCGACGCCTAGTCGGACCTGTCATCCTGCCGCCCGCTACCCTCGTCGTCGCTGCCATTGTCTTCCTCGCCACTCTCGCTCGAGGAGGAATCTTCATCGTCATAAGAGCTCTCCACGTAGCACCTTACGCGAGTCCCGAAGTGCCCAAAGATCTTGACGGAGAGGAGGCCACTCTCCATTAGTTTGAAATGGAGAGTGAGCCCATCCGTCAAGATGTGGATGCGAGCAAAGGTCTTCCACCCTTGGCGGAGATACATGATGTGAGGGGCAGGGAACTCGACGTCGGCCCATGTGCCGCTGTTCCCACAACCCCTCATATGCAGACGCAACGCCCGCGGCGGATCCAGCTCCATCTCCCACGCAACTGGAGTCGGGAGGCGAAGACGACGACACGGCGGCTGGCGCATCCTGACGAAGAACTCGCAAGGGTTGTCCCCGACGTAGCCCTCCACCGGAGGAGGGGCCGCTGGCGGAGACGAGGCCGATCTGCCGCCCCGTCCTCCTCTCCCTCAAGCGCCACGATGGCCTCGACATCGCCCCCTCCCCCTCCCTCTAGCGGCCGGCTCCGCCGCTACAAGCTCTTGGGGAGGAGCGATGCATTGTCTAGCCGAGACCCTCGCCGCCACCGATGAAGCGTCGCCACGCCCCCTCGCCATGGCAGAAGAAAGGAGGAAGCGGGAATGGGGAGAGGCGGATGACGAAGGATTGAGAGGCGTCGTTTCTCCCGCTCCCATCTTTATAAAGGGGCGGGGGCGAGGCTCGGCCGCCCTCTCTCGGCCAATCCGGCCCGCTGAAGTGACAGCAGGCGGGGACGTTGACCTCCCTCCCCGCTCCATTGAAGGCACGTGGGGATCAACCCACGCGCGCGCACACAACTTCCCGCATCCCGCGCGCCTGTCATTCGCTCTGCATCGTGCATGCAGCAAACGTGGCGCGAGGGGTGGGCGCAGTGGGACGCATGGAGCGACGGTTCCCAAGTGAGGGCAGTAAATGAGCAGCGGCCCTGCGGTCTCAAAGAGACATGCAAGCCGCCTCTTTACTATCCACCACAAGATAATGCCAGCATGCTTCCATCACGCACATGCGCGTGACCCCCACGTCGCGCGTTCAACGCGGGTCATGGGGAAGCGCAGCGGACAGAGCAGTTACCACGGTAAAATCCGCCCCACCTGCTCGCGCACTGTTCTGGGCCTGGCCCAACAACGTGTCGCGCTTATGTATGGCCCAGGCCCGGGGGCTCCTGTCGGTGTACAAAAGTAGGGGCTCTCCTTTTGACCCCTTTACTTGTGCACGGGCAGTCGAAGCTGCGCACCAGGACCACACATAGCAGGGCAAAGGAGGGAAGCTGGAGAGAAGCCGAAGGCTCGAGACAAACAAGGCAGCATCAAGGACCAAGGCCACAAAGTGCAGATGGACGAAGCAGGTTTCCCCGGCAAGACCCTTGCCGGGGGCAACCTCAGCAGGCCCGGCAAGGCCCTTACCGGGGCAGCTCGCCCACACCGGCGGAGCGGACCACCCTTGAACCCACGGCCTCCAATGTCAACAACCACGTTGGACCAGGGTTCGGGAGGCACCTCCGTGGTGGCATGCAGATCTTTGTGAAGACATAAAATGCTCATGATCAGATGGGGGTTGAGAGGCAACAATCCTCACCAAAGACCCTTACCGAAGAAATCCACAAGACCCACGACAAGATCCTTGCCGGGGACGCCAGCACGCCATGGCAAGACCCTTGCCGGGCCACCCGACAAGGCCCTTGCTAGAGGCGAAAGCAGGGCCACTGCCAGGCCTGCACCAACCAACTCCCCGTCGCTGTTCGCATGCAGCTGCCAGCCCAACCAGCTGGGCAGGCACCTGCGTGGCAACATGCAGCTTCCAGGCCAACTCAGCATGCACCTGTGTGGCGGCATACAGATCTTTGTGGAGGCTCCACCACCGCGCCACCTCAGCTGCTTGCCTGCCTACATGGCACCGCATGCATCGCTGGCCAGGGCGCGTGTCGAAGAGAGGAGGAGCGGCGATGGACGGGACGGGCCTCACTCCCGTCCCCGATAAAGTGAAGGACACCTAAGCCATGCATTAAATGCATCTTGTCATGTAATACGGGCAATAAGCTCGCAACACTGTAGGCTCTTTCCACCTCCTGTGTGCCACTGTGGCAGCCCCTTGCGCCTATAAAAGGAAGCCCATGGCATAAAGAAGAAGGATTCGGCTCTTTCTAACCACACAGCACCCGTAGCTAGTTCGAGAGCTCAAGAACACTCAATACATCCACCAAGCAGGACTAGGGTTTTACGCATCCTTGCGGCCCGAACCTGGGTAAACGATCCTCATGTCAATTACTAATCCTGCTCTTCTCACAACCCCGCACCCCGCAACCGTAGTAGGGATTCTTGTGATCCCATAGGTGTCATTTCCCACCGACATGAAGCGCTAGATATACTTCTGCAAGGTCTCTCCAGGTTTTTGGTGATGAAGCGGCCAAGCATCTCCTGCCAGGAAGAAACCGACCCCTCGGGTAGGTTCAGGAGCCAAGAACGTGCGCCATCCTTGAGGGCTATCGGGAACCAGTTTGCCATGATCTTCTCATCGTCGCTGGCCGCCTCAATGCTCAGCTCGTAACTCGGCGGGGTCGGTGGTCCTGTCGTAGCACGAAGGCAGGTCAGTCTTGAACTTGCTCGGCCAGACGACGTTGCGAAGCTCCGGGGTGAACGCGCGGCATCCTGTAGTGGCCACCGGAGGTCGTCGAGGGGGTGGAAACTGGCCCAGGTGCACGCGCACCACCACCACCTGTGGTAGAACGCGGGCCTGGTGTTGGGGTGCAAGAAGTACGCGCGCTTCTCCTTGAGGTTGCTGCACCACCTGGCAGCTCACGTCCTCCCGAGCTGGCGCAGGGCGCGGCGGGTCGCGCCATGGTGCCGCACGCCTTGGACCGACGATGTCGCCTTGGGCCGGAGGTGGTGGAGGAGCCCCGTGCGCCACATCGCCCGCTGCAGGAGGCTGCTGAGGCAGTGAGCGAGTCAGATCGGTGGAGCCCCCATGCGCGACACTGACGAGCTCAACGATCCGCTAGAGCCACTCCTCGTAGAGGTCACCGACCGGGCGGTAGTGAAGAAGCTCTCCCGCCATGAGCAGAACGGCCTGTGCGTTCGCCTGGCCGCGACGCGTGTGGGAGGACGAAGCTGCTAGGGTCATTGACAGAGTAGCAGTGCGCCCGTCGCAACGCACCGACGGGTATAGCGACGAAGCTTGCTGCTCATGGCTGGCAGGGCCCGTGGCGGCGTTGGCCTTCGGAGACGGAGCACGACGGGTGCAGCCATCACCCGCCGGAGCCGTCTGAGCGACGTTGGCGGCGATTGCGGCCCGACGCTTGCCGCGAGCCCGGTGTGCGTCGGCCATGGAGGTGTCGGAGCGGCGGTGGATCGGTCGATGAAAGAGAAGATCCAACGCACCCCTACCTGGCACGCCAAATGTCGGATTACAGGTTCTGCAAACCCTTGAGAGGTTCAAACTCTGGGGTGCATGTGGAGATCTCAACCTACCCAGCCTGCCTACTCGCGATCCTCCTAAGCCTAGCGCGACAAGCTCAAAGAGACAAAGAGACACAGCAGTTTATCCTAGTTTGGGCCACCTTGCGGTGTAATACCCTACTCCAGCGTTTTTGGTGGATTGCCTCGGAGAGCTGAGGATGAACTAGTACAGTGGATGAACTGGCCTCAGGAAGTGAGGTGTTCTTGAGCTCAAGGGAGTTGGTGAGGTGTGAGCTAGTTCGGCCTGTCTTGCCTCTATGGTGGTGGCTAGTCCTATCTATAGTGGCCTTTCTCCTCTTCCCAAATGTTGGCGGGAAGGGATCCCACAATGGCCGGATTTGAAAGGGGACAAGTAGTACAGCTTATCCTGACAAAACTAGTCTTCGCCTGTGAAAAGCCTCTGGTCGTGAAGCTGCAGTGGGCTCGTGGATGACCTCCATCCTGTCGTCCTGCCGGTCTTGGTCTAGTTGCACCATAATGGAAACCTTCGGCTGATTTCTCGGGACCCCGCGCCTGTGGACTGCCTCCGTTGCACCGAAGAGGAAACCTGCGCTCTGCGCCCGCCTGGCGCCCGCCCGGCCTTGGTCCTCATGGCTCACGTCAGCTGAGCCACGTCAGGTAAACCTTTCATAGAATTCTTTGCCCCTTGGGAGCCAGCCTGAGGAGGCCGATCCCCTCGGGGGTCTTGGCGTCGCCTGCCTCGCGAGGTCTGGTCCCTCGCGAGGGTCTTGAGTTGTTGATGTTGAAGCTGGGTCGTACCAGGCCGTCGATGGAGCCACCTGGTGGGCCGCAGGCAGGCAGGGCTGGATACCCCCATATCCAGGACGCCGACAAGAAGAGGTTATTTGACATTAGCTCGCTTGATGAATGGATAACCCTGGTCTATGAGAATGCCAAGTTGTTTAACGAAAAGGTTAAAAGATGGGATGACAAGAGAATACAAAAGCGTGAGTTTAATGTAGGTGATCATGTTTTGCCATAAAACTCTTGGTTAAAATGTTTTGCAGGACAACTTCTCTCTAAATGGGAAGGTCCTTACATTATCGAGGAGGTTTATTGTCCCGCCAATCAAAATCAACAATGCCGAAGGCACAAATTCGAAGGTGGTAAATGGTGAAAGAATCAAATATTATATCTCATGTACTCCCATAAATGTTGAAACCAATATTATTAACACCGTAACACTAGAGGTGTATATAAGGGACAGTTTCCAGAATGTTTTAGACTCCTAAAAGGAATTGGAATGAGGTAAGGTAAGTAAACCGACTCCAAAACTATTCTAATAACAATTTCTCTTTGTTTTGGAATATATAAAAAATTAGGAAAATTAAAAGTAGTCTGAAAGAGACACGAGGCAACCACCAGGGTGGACGGCGCACCCCCTGCCTCGTGGCCACCTCGTGTGCCCTACGGACTCCATTTTCTTGCACAATACTTCTTTTGGTCGGTAAAAATTCATTACATAATCTCCCCGAAGGTTTTGACCACCGTACCATGAACAAATCCTCTGTTTTTGTTTTGAGTTGTTTCTGCAACAAATTTAGACCAATATGTCATCCTAGGATTCAGAGGGAGAAAGCTATGTGGTTGATTACTTTGCAGACCCCAAAGTCTATGGGGACTTGGAGCATTGTGGTTGGACCACGGAAGAAGAAGAAGACTATGATCCTGAGGGAAAGGAGGAGACAAGCTCAGATGAAGATGAAGTCCCACTACCTCAACCTGGGGATATGCACATGGAGTTTAAAAAGTAAAATCTCCAAGATACAGCAAGAAACCTAAGATCAATTTTATCCCTTTTTGTCTCTTGTAGGAAAACAAACATGAACTATGTAAAAAGATACTAAGTCTTGAGCAGGACATCGATAACTTAAGGGAGAAGAATTCTATCCTCAAGCGCAAGCTAAGGAAGAATCCTACTACATCAACAACTCCATCATCACCACCTCCGAAGAAAGAGAATTAATGCATGGCTATGGGCACTCCCCTTGGCAACTGCCAAGCTTGGGGGAGGTGCCCCAGTATCATATCACCATCACACCTCTATCTGTATCACTTTACTTAGTTTGATCCTTTTTGTTATATCTTGATCTAGTAGAATAAAGTTTTAGTATGATCTAGCTTTGAGTTTTGTTTTGATCTCTATCTATGTAATCGAGTCCGAGTTATATATAATAAAGAGTAGTTTTGAGTTGAGGGCTTTGCTATCTTTCTATGATCTTGAGGGAATTAAAGAAAGAACAAAAAGAAATAAAAGATCGTATGTTGATTTTATGGAAAGTAATGACTTCACATATAAGGAGTATGATGAATAAAAGTTGTTGAGAGTTGACAAACATAGTTTTGGTCATTGTTGCAATTAATAGGATGTAATAAAGAAAGAGAGGTTTTCACATATAAATATACTATCTTGGACATCTTTCGTGATTGTGGGCACTCATTAAAATATGACATGCTAAAAAGTCGATGTTGGACAAGGAAGACAACGTAATGGGTTATGTTTTCTTATATCCGAAGAAGTTATATTGTCATGGATCATCCAACATGTGGAGGTTGACTTTCCCCCTCATGCTAGCCAAATTCTTTGCACCAAGTTGAGATACTACTTGTGCTTCCAAACATCCCTAAAACCAGTTTTGCCATGAGAGTCCACCATAGCTACCTATGGATTGAGTAAGATACTTCAAGTAAGTTGCCATCGGTGCAAGCAATAAATATTGCTCTCTAAATATGTATGATCTATTAGTGTGAAGAAAATAAGCTTTACATGAACTTGTGATATGGAAGAAATAAAAGCGATGGACTGCATAATAAAGGTCCTTTTCACAAGCGGCAATATAAAGTGACGTTCTTTTGCATTAAGATTTTGTGCATACAACCATAAAAGCGCATGACAAACTCTGCTTGCCTCTACGAAGGGCCTATCTTTTACTTTTACCTTCTACCCTCATACGAGAGTCATGGTGATCTTCACCTTTCCTTTTTACACTTTACCCTTTGGCAAGCACTATGCGTTGGAGAGATCTGGATATATATATATCCACTCGGATGTAGGCTTTCATAAAGTATTGTTGTTGACATTACCCTTGAGGTAAAAGGTTGGGAGGCGAAACTATAAGCCCCTATCTTTCTCTGTGTCCGGTTGAAACTTTGTACCCATAAGTATCGCGTGAGTGTTAGCAATTGCGACAGACTAAAGGATAGTTGAGTATGTGGACTTGCTGAAAAGCTCTTATATTGACTCTTTCCGATGTTATGATAAATTGCAATTGATTCAATGACTGAGATCATAGTTTGTTAGTTTTCAATGAAGTTTATGATTCATACTTTACATTGTGAATGAATTGTTACTTTAGCATAAGAAATCATATGACAATATATAATGATGTTCTTAAGATGATCATCATGCCCTCATGTCCATATTTTATTTTATCAACACCTCTATCTCTAAACATGTGGACATATTTTTTGATATCGGCTTTCGCTTGAGGACAAGCGAGGTCTAAGCTTGGGGGAGTTGATACGTCCATTTTGCATCATGATTTTATATCAATATGTATTGCATTACGGGTTGTTATTACACGTTATATCATAATACTTATGCCTTGATACGTCTCCAACATATCTATAATTTTTTATTGCTCCATGCTATATTATCTACTGTTTTGGGCAATATTGGGCTTTATTATCCACTTTTATATTATTTTTGGGACTAACCTATTAACCGGAGGCCCAGCCCAGATTTGCTGTTTTATGCCTATTTCAATGTTTTCAGTAAAAGGAATATCAGGCGGAGTCAAAACAGAATGAAATCAACTAGAGAAGTTATTTTTGGAAGGAAACCCACCTGATGGACATGGACCCCACGTCAGAACATACGGGAGGTGCTCACGAGGGTGGGGGGCGCACCCACCCCCTCGGGCATGCCCCCCTGCCTCGTGGGGCCCCCGTAGCTCCACCGACGTACTCCTTTCACCCATATATACCTACGTACCCTAAAACTTCCAGAAACAGAAGATAGATCGGGAGTTCCGCCGCCGCAAGCCTCTGTAGCCACCAAAAACCTCTCGGGAGCCCGTTCCGGCGCCCTGCCGGAGGGGGATCCTGTGACGCCCCCGATTCAATCGTACACTAATCATGCACGCAAATGTGTACGATCAAGATCAGGGACTCACGGGAAGATATCACAACACAACTCTAAAAACATAAATAAGTCATACAAGCATCATAATACAAGCCAGGGGCCTCGAGGGCTCGAATACAAGTGCTCGATCATAGACGAGTCAGCGGAAGCAACAATATCTGAGTACAGACATAAGTTAAACAAGTTGCCATAAGATGGCTAGCACAAACTGGGATACAGATCGAAAGAGGCGCAGGCCTCCTGCCTGGGATCCTCCTAACTACTCTTGGTCGTCGTCAGCGGGCTGCACGTAGTAGTAGGCACCTCCGGGGTAGTAGTGGTCGTCGTCGACGGTGGCGTCTGGCTCCTGGACTCCAGCATCTGGTTGCAACAACCAGAAAGGAAGGAAAGGGGGGAAAAGGGGGGAGAAAGCAACCGTGAGTACTCATCCAAAGTACTCGCAAGCAAGGAACTACACTACATATGCATGGGTATATGTGTAAGGAGGCCATATCAGTGGACTGAACTGCAGAATGCCAGAATAAGAGGGGGATAGCTAGTCCTATCGAAGACTACGCTTCTGGTAGCCTCCGTCTTGCAGCATGTAGAAGAGAGTAGATTGAAGTCCTCCAAGTAGCATCTCCAAGTAGCATCTCCAAGTAGCATCTCCAGTAGCATCGCATAGCATAATCCTACCCGGCGATCCTCCCGTCGTCGCCCTGTGGAAAAGCGATCACCGGGTTGTTTGTGGAACTTGGAAGGGTGTATTTTATTAAGTATCCGGTTCTAGTTGTCATAAGGTCAAGGTACAACTCCAAGTCGTCCTGTTACCGAAGATCACTGCTATTCGAATAGATTAACTTCCCTGCAGGGGTGCACCACATAACCTAATACGCTCGATCCCATTTGGCCGGACACACTTTCCTGGGTCATGCCCGGCCTCGGAAGATCAACACGTCGCAGCCCCACCTAGGCACAACTGAGAGGTCAGCACGCCGGTCTGAATCCTATGCGCGCAGGGGTCTGGGCCCATCGCCCATTGCACACCTGCACGTTACGAGGGCGGCCGGAAGCAGACCTAGCCTCTCTTATACAAGAGTAAGCGTTCCAGTCCAATCCAGCGCGCGTCGCTCCGTCGCTGACGTCAAGAAGGCTTCGGCTGATACCACGACGTCGAGTGCCCATAACTGTTCCCGCGTAGTTGGTTAGTGCGTATAGGCCAGTGGCCAGACTCAGATCAAATACCAAGATCTCGTTAAGCGTGTTAAGTATCCGCGAACGCCGAACAGGGCCAGGCCCACCTGTCTCCTAGGTGGTCTCAACCTGCCCTGTCGCTCCGCCACATAGTAACAGTCAGGGGCCGTCGGGAACCCAGGCCCAGCTCTACCAGGTTGGAGCCACCCATCCTTTCAGCCCCCATCTCCGAACAGTACCACAGGTAATGTAATAGTGTAAAGTATATAGTATATGCCCGTGATCACCTGCCGAAGTGATCACAGCCCAGTAGTATAGCATGGCAGACGGACAAGAATGTAGGGCCACTGATGGAACACTAGCATCCTATACTAAGCAGTAGGATAGCAGGTAAAGGTAACAACAGTAGTAGCAAGGACAGGCTATGCAGCAGTATAGGATTAACTGAAAGCAGTAACATGCTACACTACTCTAATGCAAGCAGTATAGAGAAGAGTAGGCGATATCTGGTGATCAAGGGGGGCTTGCCTGGTTGCTCTGGCAAGAGAGAGGGGTCGTCAACTCCGTAGTTGTACTGGGTAGCGGCGGCGTCGGTCTCGGTGTCTAGCGGAAGAAGAGGGGGAAGAAACAATGAATATAATGCAAACAGATGCATGACGATGCATGACAAAGCAAAACGTGATGCTAGGCGTGCCCTAACGCGGTATGAGGTGATGCCGGTGAAGGGGGGAAACATCCGGGAAAGTATCCCCGGTGTTTCGCGTTTTCGGACAGATAAACCGGAGGGGGAAAGTTGCGAGTTCGATAGGTTAGGTATGTGTGGCGGACGAACGAGCTGTTTATCCGGATTCGTCTCGTCGTTTTGAGCAACTTTCATGTTGAAAATAATTTAATCCGAGTTACGGATTAAAAGATATGATTTTCTAAAGATTTATATTAATTTCAGAAATTTAATTAATTATTTAATTTAATTCGAAATTGGATTTATGACATCAGCATGATGTCATGCTGAAGTCAGCAGTCAACAGGGGTTGACTGGTCAACCTGACCAGTGGGTCCCACTGGTCAGTGACACATTTTTATTAAACATTTTAATTAACCTAATTAGTATTAATTAGGGGTGGGGCCCACGGTCATTGACTACTTAATTAACTAATTAACAGATCAGGTTAATTAGGTATCTAATGTGTAATTAGTTTAATTAGTTGTTTAATTTAATTAATCAAAATTAATTAATTAATTAGTTATTTTTACTTTTTTCTTAATTACGTTTTGGGGCGGGCCCCACATGTCATAGGGCCAGGCGGGCACTGGCCCAGTGGTCAGTTCCCCTGGCCACAGCGGGCACGGGCGCACGGGCGAGCGGGCACTGGGGCGCTAGCGGCGCCCGACCAGGCAAGGGCCGAGCGACGCAGATGCAGCAGGGGCCACGGCGTACGGTGACGGGGTTCGGGGTGGCGGTTGGACGGCGCGTGGGCGCGAGCGCCCGGACTGGGCGCGGCTGGTCAGTGCCACGGCGAGGGGAGGACGCCGGCGCGGCGCTGGCCGGTGCCGATGTGATAGTGGCGAGGCCACGGCAGGGCGAGGCTGTGTTGATGCGGGCGGTGCCGGGGCACCGGGACGGTGCGTCGAGGCGAACGAGGCGAGGCCGACACGCACAGGACGCGGCCGGAGCGCGTCAATCGCGGGCAAGATCGGCATGGACCGCAGCGACTAAGGGAAGGAGAAGGCGGAGGGGGAGCTCACGGGGGGGTGTAGGGTTCTGGGCAGCGTGCTCGGGGAGGAGG
>NC_041383.1:349373572-349381617 GCF_002162155.2 Triticum dicoccoides | reverse complement strand
TAGGGGAAGTCGAGGCGAAGGAGCTCCGGCGAGGCTCCTCCGGTGAACGGCGACGACGATGGCGGTGCGGCATCGCGGCGAGACGGCATCGGGCGGCGGCGGTGAGCGGTTCCCCCTCGATCCCGATCCAATCGGGGGAGAGGGGGGATATTTCCGTGGGGGGAAATGGGGTGTCGGTTAGGGTTTCGGGTGGGGAGGTGGATAAGGAGTAGTGGGGGAGGCCGGCCGGCTGGGCCTGGTGGGCTGAGGGTGGGTGGCCAGCTGGGCCAAGGCCCAAGCGTGGGGGGTCTTTCTTCATTATTTATTTTCTTTTCTGTTTTAAATCATTTTAAATTATCTAGGTATTTTATAAAAATGTGTTTGCTTTATTATAATTACCTAGGCATTTAACTGCACACCCCGAACATTTTAGTGTAATATTTTGAAAACTTTGTCGTTTGACATTATTTGAATTTGAATTTGAAATGTTTTTGAATCAACCCGAGATTAACTACAGTGACCGAGGTAACATGGCACCATTAACGTGAGATTACTGTAGCATGATTATCCGGGCGTCACAATTCTCCTCCACTACAAGAAATCTCGTCCCGAGATTTAAGAAGTAGAGAAGGGGGGAGGTCTAGTTACGAAATTCTAACAGATCTCCTCGGTCTCGGTTGCTCTTCTCGAAGTGGTCGATCCATTATATTGATGTCTTCATTTTTCTGCTTCAAGTCATCAAGATGAAGTCGGCATCCTTTCTTCGGGGGTTCCATCGTACTTACGAATAGGTAACGGGGCAGATCGACAACAACAGAATGCTATAAGGGTAATAATCTGGGATTAACCCATGAAGGAGCATATGAGTACCTCTCGAGTTTGAAGAAATAAAACACATCGAGAGTAAAGTTCGAAGGTACAATAAGAAGTTTCAAGCATCCAGGCAATCGTTCAATGCCTAGTCAGAAGGTGAAAGGGGTTTCAAAGCAACGGAATAATTATTGTGTCTGATGCCAGAATTGATGATCTCATTGGAAGGTGGCTCATGAATTACATACGAGTCCACGTGGGAGGAATAACTTTGGGAACAGGGGGTGTACAGGAGAGTCAGGTTTCGATCCTGTGGAACTGTGGGTTATGGGCCCACCATGTGGGTTAAAAGTAGGAAGGTGATGACGTCTTGCACGATCATGTAAGTAAGGCCTGTCAGAGGGTAGCATGTCAGTTATGTTGGCAACAACGTCGGTACCAAGGGCGAGGGACGAAGTGAACCCTTTTCCTGCTCGTTAAATGAGGCTGACCATTAGGCAAAGTTCTCGTCCATCGGTGGATACCGGAATGTCATCAACAATAGTAACAGGGTCTTGCTGACAGAATTGTACACCAAGGTGTTTACATAAGCAGGAGAATATTACTGCTTAGATCATATAGATCACAAGACACGTTAAACCAACCAACGGAAAGGAAAATACGATTATCAGATTAAACAGAACAATGGAAAGGAAAATATGTTTAAACACATATTTCAAGGGTATATCCTTCCCAAGGACAAGCAGAGTATGATATCCATGATAGGAAATAATGTAGAAAACCCTTTAGGTAAGGGGAGAGAAATTTCATGACATTACCCATTCAACGGTGTTTGGATAATTGATAAAGAAACATTTAGCATTGGGCGTTAATGTTCTTGTTGAAAATTGGAGTATCACAGACATGCTTCGAGATAGCACTGACATGGTCTTCAAGCAAAGGTCGGACTTTGGATACACAAAGGATCCATCATGATAAACTTATTAAACAAGGCATTCAATTTCCCCATGGAAAAATGGTTGACCTTGTTAAAAAGGAAACTATAACAATAGGGCCTCCGGCCAGGTGGGCTAGGAATGACACCACCTTACCGGGTCATATTAAGACCAAAGTTATAACTCTTGGAATTATGTTCCAACCATCATATCAGACCAAGATTCAGTTCTGATAGGTGGCAGGATACCTCAGACTCGGGATGCCTGAGAAGAAAGGTGCAACACAAATTGTCGAGATGACATTGTAAGATTCTCGGGATATAAACTATGGAAGCAAGTTCTGAATCATGAGTTCATCATTAAACCAAGGAGAGGGTGAGGAGGTGGCAGGATGAACTCAGCAACAATTTATTGGGATTTCCAAAAGATGGATTTCCACAATTAGGTGAACGAGATAACATTTTTCAGATCAAATGATATAATGAGGTATGCTCGAGGAAAACATACACAATTAAACATTGGTTGAAAGGTGCGCCCGAAATATGGGTTGGGTTGCACGACCAATGTCAGAATGGTGATTCAATAATCAATAGTGCAAGAATGAACGGCCGGCCATTAACTTCAAAGCAATAGGATTGCTAGAAGGGCAGAATTCAAACAGCACCGTTCACTTGTTGGTACACCGATTGGAATCAACACGAGGACCAAGAAAGAATGGTGATGGTGGGAAGCATCACTGTATCACAAATTCTTAAAAGGTGGTGTAATTCTCACAACATTGATGACATAAGAGATGGTAATGTTCCGAGTAAAGAAGAACAATTTCTGGATGGTAGGGAACTCAAGGTACAACACCCAACACGAACAAGCTGTGTTGGTGGGAAGGCAATAAAGTGGTCGATGATAATAAAATTCATCGAGGGCAAGGATGGTATTTCTCATCATGAATTCAATTGATATCCTAGAAGAGCTCAAAATGTTGATGATGATCATGACACAATTGTCGAGAGATTTCGTGAAGGTGTAACCGATCGGCGATGACATCAAGTCAAAGGAATGATGAAGCGAAAGGTTATTGGAGCCACGGGTATGTCATAAACTCCAAACCAAGTTTGATGTTCAAGGCGAAATGACATGATGAGGAAAATCGACGTAAGCTTAGCTCATCATCAAAAATTGTGCTCCGAGAAGAAGGACCAGGTAGCACAGTTAAAATCAACACGAATACATATAGCAAAGCAGGCTAGGAATGACATGATCGGGTACAAACTCGTATTTAAAGAAGATTACTGAAGAGTTGTTGAACCGTAGTGTGGACTCGGTTCAGTCATCGGTGTCTTTGAGTGTTTAATAACTCAGAGCCCGTGAAAAATTGGAATCCGTGAGAATGTAGTACTTGATGAAGAACTCATAAGAGGTTATGCAGTTCCATGATAATCTCGAGATACCAAGGGGTAATACTCGACGACTGATCAAAATAGAGATTGGATTGGGGTATTGCTCTATAGAAGACAAGTGCTTAAACTTGCACGAGAAATGGTATTTAAAGGAGAACATGGCCAGAACCACGATTGCAAAAGGCCAGATCCCAGATATAAGATGAACTTATACCAAGTGAAAAATTAATTTAAGAGAAGCTTTAATGATAAGATCTACATCGTGTCCATGGGCATGAACACAAAGTTCAAGGTCGACTCCCACTTCTATAATGCATAACCTTCCATTCACTTCTCATTCTCAAGAAGTTGTATGGTAGAAAATTATCTGCTAAACACTAGAAGGGTTGACTTGTCAAAACCTTCCGGTTCATACGGTTTTTAAGGAAGGTATAGGTTCAACCCATAGGGGCTTCATAGAAACATATACCACAAGTTTCAAGAGTAAATATCACAAGCTCGAAAGTAGAGCAAGGTTGAGAAAGTAGATGATACAATTTACCAAAGGCATTATGTATCCAAGGGAAGGCTCACAAGGTTATTGAATATGAAGGACAATGTTGGATAAAATCCATCAAAGGATCTGTCGGTCCACAACAGAGCTGATGTGAGCATCGGCACACAATCAGAGGAAGTAACAATGCAAGGGCATTGGATGATAGAAACAACTGACTAATCCAGAGCTCAAATGCAAAGGAATTATGATTTCCAAATTAAGGGAACAGAAGCAATGTTCTAATTAGGGGTGGATAAGTTGACTAGCCTTAGGGGTACTATCGACGACATTTGGATTGGTTGAGAACCAGCTCATGTTTAAAATGACGTCTGAGCCGAAAAGATAATTTAAAAGGATCAACTGATGATTGGGTGCATTCGCACTCATGTTGAATCAAAAGGATCAAAATGACGATGCCTAAGGATACTAACAAATATTGCCAGACATATGGAAAGCATCCATCATGCAAGTAGACAAGTATGACAGAGCAATAAGCTACTAAGGATTTTTGGAGGATCGAATAGTATTTCGAAGACCATTGTGAAACAAATGAACAACTGGGGGATGAGCGGATACTCGATAAGTGCGAGAATTATCCATAGGGGTATTCAGGTGACAAAGAACAGCAAGGCGGTAAGCTCAAAGGATTATCGAAACAACGACGAGTGTTTCGAGGTATCTGGTAATAACAAGACCAACTGGGGATGAATGTAAGAATAACAACTGCAAGTAGTTATCCATAAGGGTTGACGGTGGAAGGGGAATTGCAAATGCGATGAACACAAGTTCTCGAGTTAACAACGGAGAGTATCTTCAGGGTCTTCACGTGTAACAAACGATCATCGGGAGTGAGGGGCTCTCCGGGAGAAAGTATTTTCGAGAACCTAAAGTTAGATTTTTAGAAAATCATTTAACCCCAATAGAGGAGAGATTAGAGTCCCAGAGTATAGGTCGAGGAATAAAAGATCCTAATACCACCCAATTGACGACGTGGGCCCATGGGCCACACAGCCAAGTTAGTAAAACAATTTTCATCGACTAGACTCAACTTCGGCCAAGGAGTTGGAAAGGGGGATTCCTACAGGCAGTTGGCTCTGATACCAACTTGTGACGCCCCTGATTCAATCGTACACTAATCATGCACGCAAACGTGTACGATCAAGATCAGGGACTCACGGGAAGATATCACAACACAACTCTAAAAACATAAATAAGTCATACAAGCATCATAATACAAGCCAGGGGCCTCGAGGGCTCGAATACAAGTGCTCGATCATAGACGAGTCAGCGGAAGCAACAATATCTGAGTACAGACATAAGTTAAACAAGTTGCCATAAGATGGCTAGCACAAACTGGGATACAGATCGAAAGAGGCGCAGGCCTCCTGCCTGGGATCCTCCTAACTACTCTTGGTCGTCGTCAGCGGGCTGCACATAGTAGTAGGCACCTCCGGGGTAGTAGTGGTCGTCGTCGACGGTAGCGTCTGGCTCCTGGACTCCAGCATCTGGTTGCAACAACCAGAAAGAAAGGAAAGGGGGGAAAAGGGGGGAGAAAGCAACCGTGAGTACTCATCCAAAGTACTCGCAAGCAAGGAACTACACTACATATGCATGGGTATATGTGTAAGGAGGCCATATCAGTGGACTGAACTGCAGAATGCCAGAATAAGAGGGGGATAGCTAGTCCTATCGAAGACTACGCTTCTAGCAGCCTCCGTCTTGCAGCATGTAGAAGAGAGTAGATTGAAGTCCTCCAAGTAGCATCTCCAAGTAGCATCTCCAAGTAGCATCTCCAGTAGCATCGCATAGCATAATCCTACCCGGTGATCCTCCCGTCGTCGCCCTGTGGAAAAGCGATCACCGGGTTGTTTGTGGAACTTGGAAGGGTGTATTTTATTAAGTATCCGGTTCTAGTTTTCATAAGGTCAAGGTACAACTCCAAGTCGTCCTGTTACCGAAGATCACGGCTATTCGAATAGATTAACTTCCCTGCAGGGGTGCACCACATAACCCAACACGCTCGATCCCATTTGGCCGGACACACTTTCCGGGGTCATGCCCGGCCTCGGAAGATCAACACGTCGCAGCCCCACCTAGGCACAACTAAGAGGTCAGCACGCCGGTCTAAATCATATGCGCGCAGGGGTCTGGGCCCATCGCCCATTGCACACTTGCATGTTGCGAGGGTGGCCGGAAGCAGACCTAGCCTCTCTTATACAAGAGTAGGCGTTCCAGTCCAATCCGGCGCGCGCCGCTCCGTCGCTGACGTCAAGAAGGCTTCGGCTGATACCATGACGTCGAGTGCCCATAACTGTTCCCGCGTAGTTGGTTAGTGCGTATAGGCCAGTGGCCAGACTCAGATCAAATACCAAGATCTCGTTAAGCGTGTTAAGTATCCGCGAACGCCGAACAGGGCTAGGCCCACCTGTCTCCTAGGTGGTCTCAACCTGCCCTGTCGCTCCGCCACATAGTAACAGTCGGGGGCCGTCGGGAACCCAGGCCCACCTCTACCGAGATGGAGCCACCCGTCCTTTCAGCCCCCATCTCCGAACAGTACCACAGGTAATGTAATAGTGTAAAGTATATAGTATATGCCCGTGATCACCTCCCGAAGTGATCACAGCCCAGTAGTATAGCATGGCAGACGGACAAGAATGTAGGGCCACTGATGGAACACTAGCATCCTATACTAAGCAGTAGGATAGCAGGTAAAGGTAACAACAGTAGTAGCAAGGACAGGCTATGTAGCAGTATAGGATTAATTGAAAGCAGTAACATGCTACACTACTCTAATGCAAGCAGTATAGAGAAGAGTAGGCGATATTTGGTGATCAAGGGGGGGGGGGGCTTGCCTGGTTGCTCTAGCAAGAGAGAGGGGTCGTCAACTCCGTAGTCGTACTGGGTAGCAGCGGCGTCGGTCTCGGTGTCTAGCGGAAGAAGAGGGGGAAGAAACAATAAATACAATGCAAACAGATGCATGACGATGCATGACAAAGCAAAACGTGATGCTAGGCGTGCCCTAACGTGGTATGAGGTGATGCCGGTGAAGGGGGGAAACATCCGGGAAAGTATCCCCGGTGTTTCGCGTTTTCGGACAGATTAACCAGAGGGGGAAAGTTGTGAGTTTGATAGGTTAGGTATGTGTGGCGGACGAACGGGCTGTGTATCCGGATTCGTCTCGTCGTTTTGAGCAACTTTCATGTTGAAAATAATTTAATCCGAGTTACGGATTAAAAGATATGATTTTCTAAAGATTTATATTAATTTCAGAAATTTAATTAATTATTTAATTTAATTCGAAATTGGATTTATGACATCAGCATGATGTCATGCTAAAGTCAGCAGTCAACAGGGGTTGACTGGTCAACCTAACCAGTGGGTCCCACTGGTCAGTGACACATTTTTATTAAACATTTTAATTAACCTAATTAGTATTAATTAGGGGTGGGGCCCATGGTCATTGACTACTTAATTAACTAATTAACAGATCAGGTTAATTATGTATCTAATGTGTAATTAGTTTAATTAGTTGTTTAATTTAATTAATCAAAATTAATTAATTAATTGATTATTTTTATTTTTATTCTTAAATACGTTCTGGGGCGGGCCCCACATGTCATAGGGCCAGGCGGGCACTGGCCTAGTGGTCAGTGGCCCTAGCCACAGCAGGCACGGGCGCACGGGCGAGCGGGCCCTGGGGCGCTAGCGGCGCCCGACCAGGCAAGGGCTGAGCGACGCAGATGCAGCAGGGGCCGCGGCGTACGGTGACGGGGTTCGGCACAGGGGCCAGGGTGGCGGCTGGACGGCGCGTGGGCGCGAGCGCCCGGACTGGGCGCGGCTGGTCAGTCTTACGGCGAGGGGAGGACGCCGGCGCGGCGCTGGCCGGTGCCGATGTGACAGTGGCGAGGCCACGGCAGGGCGAGGCTGTGTTGATGCGGGCGGTGCCGAGGCGCCGGGACGGTGCGTCGAGGCGAACGAGGCGAGGCCGGCACGCACAGGACACGGCCGGAGCGCGTCAATCGCGGGCAAGATCGGCATGGACCGCGGCGACTAAGGGAAGGAGAAGGCGGAGGGGGAGCTCACGAGGGGGTGTAGGGTTCTGGGCAGCGTGCTCGGGGAGGAGGTCGAAGACGATGGCGACGTGAGGACGAGGCGCAGCGGCGTGCATCGACGGCGTCGGAGATGTTAGGGTCGGGGAGGAGTATGGGAAGTCGAGGCGAAGGAGCTCCGGCGAGGCTCCTCCGGTGAACGGCGACGACGATGGCGGTGCGGCGTCGCGGCGAGACGGCATCGGGCGGTGGCAGTGAGTGGTTCCCCCTCGATCCTGATCCAATCGGGGGAGAGGGGGGATATTTCCGTGGGGGGGAAGTGGGGTGTCGGTTAGGGTTT
>NC_041383.1:349298700-349373398 GCF_002162155.2 Triticum dicoccoides | reverse complement strand
TGGGCCTGGTGGGCTGAGGGTGGGTCGCCAGCTGGGCCAAGGCCCAAGCGTGGGGGGGGGGGGGTCTTTCTTCCTTTTATTTATTTATTTTCTTTTCTGTTTTAAATCATTTTAAATTATCTAGGTATTTTATAAAAATGTGTTTGCTTTATTATAATTACCCAGGCATTTAACTGTACACCCCGAACATTTTAGTTTAATATTTTGAAAACTTTGTCGTTTGACATTATTTGAATTTGAATTTGAAACGTTTTTGAATCAACCCGAGATTAACTACAGTGACCGAGGTAACATGGCACCATTAACGTGAGATTACTGTAGCATGATTATCCCGACGTCACAGATCCCATCACCGGTGGCCATCTTCATCATCCTGGTGCTATCCATGACGAGGAGGGAGTAGTTCACCCTTGGGGCTGAGGGTATGTACCAGTAGCTATCTGTTTGATCTCTCTCTCTCTCTCTCTCTCTCTCTCTCTCTCTCTCTCGTGTTCTCTCTCGTGTTTCCTCTATGGCACGATCTTGATGTATCCCGAGCTTTGCTATTGTAGTTGGATCTTATGATGTTTCTCCCCCTCTACTCTCTTATGATGAATTGAGTTTCCCCTTTGAAATTATCTTATCGGATTGAGTCCTTATGAGAACACTTGATGTATGTCTTGTTGTGATTATCTGTGGTGACAATGGGATATCATGTGCCACTTGATGTATGTTTTGGTGATCAACTTGCGGGTTTCGTGACATTGGGAACCTATGCATAGGGGTTGGCACACGTTCTTGACTCTCCGATAGAAACTTTGGGGCACTCTTTGAAGTACTTTTATGTTGGTTGAATGAATCTGAGATTGTGTGATGCGTATCGTATAATCATGCCAACGGATACTTGAGGTGACAATGGAGTATCTAGGTGACATTAGGGTTTTGGTTGATTTGTATCTTAAGGTGTTATTCTAGTACAAAATCTTTCATAGATTGATCCGAAAGAATAACTTTTAGGTGGTTTCGTACCCTACCATAATCTCTACGTTTGTTCTCCGCTATTAGTGGCTTTGGAGTGACTCTTTGTTGCATGTTGAGGGCTTGTTATATGATCTATCTATGTTATTATTGTTGAGAGAACTTGCACTAGTGAAAGTATGAACCCTAGGCCTTGTTTCCTATTATTGCAATACCGTTTACGCTCACTTTTACCACTTGTTACCTTGCTGTTTCTATTATTTCAGATTACAAAAACCTATATCTACTATCTATTTTGCACTTGTATCACCATCTCTTTGCCGAACTAGTGCACCTATACAATTTACCATTGTATTGGGTGTGTTGGGGACACAAGAGACTTTTTGTTATTTGGTTGCAGGGTTGTTTGAGAGAGACCATCTTCATCCTACACCTCCCATGGATTGATAAACCTTAGGTCATCCACTTGAGGGAAATTTGCTACTGTCCTACAAACCTGTGCACTTGCAGGCCCAACAACGTCTACAAGAAGAAGGTTGTGTAGTAGACATCAAGCTCTTTTCTGGCGCCGTTGCCGGGGAGGTGAGTGCTTGAAGGTATATCTTTAGATCTTGCAATCGAATCTTTTTGTTTCTTTCTTTAGCACTAGTTAGTCTATAAAAGAAATTTACAAAAAAAATGGAATTGAGTTTGTCTCATACGCTTTACCTTTTTAATATCATTCATGAGTATGATGGAAAGGAAAATTGTGCCTAAGTGCTAGAAGAAGAATTATATAGAATGCTTGGCATGAAATATGTGAATGATGAGCATGATTTCAATGTTGTTAGTATGAATTCCTTGAATATCCATGATGCTAATGATATGCAAAGCCACAAGCTTGGGGAAGCTATGTTTGATGAAGATAATATTTTTTGTCCCACAAGCTTTGATGAGAAAATTTACTATGATGAAAGCATGCCTCCTATCTATGATGATTATTGTGATGACACGTATGCTATAAAGAATAATGATAACCATGAAACTTTTCATCTTGATCTTAATTTCCAATCACGTGATAGTTGTTTTGTTGAGTTTGCTCCCACTAATATTGATGAGAAGAATTTTGCTTATGTGGAGAGTAGTAAATTTTCTATGCTTGTAGATCATGAAAAGAATGCTTTAGGTGCTGGTTATATTGTTGAATTCATTCATGATGCTACTGAAAATTATTATGAGGGAGGAATATATGCTTGTAGGAGTTGCAATAATGTCAAGTTTCCTCTCTATGTGGTTAAAATCTTGAAGTTATGCTTGTTTTACCTTCCTATGCTAGTTGATTATTGTTCCCATAAGTTGTTTGCTCACAAAATCCCTATGCATAGGAAGTGGGTTAGACTTAAAAGTTCTAGTCATATGCTTCATGATGCTCCCGTTATGTTTCAATTCTTATCTTTTATGTGAACACCATTGTCATCATCATGCCTAGCTAGAAAGGCATTAAAGAAAAGCGCTTGTTGGGGGACAACCCAATATTTATCCTTACTGTTTTTGTGTGTCCACATGATTATGCTACTGTAGTAATCATGTTTTATAGGTTTTTTTCAATAAAGTTTCAAGTAAGACCTTTAGGATAGCTTGCGGTGATAGTTGTGTTGATCCTGCTGAAAATCAGAAACTTTTGCACCCAGTAGATTAGTTTTGTTAATTCATAGAAACATTCTCTTGATCTGATTATTTTTTCTCTGGATTATTACACAAATTTCTTAGGACTTCCTAATTTGGTAGAATTTTTGGAGTTCCAGAAGTATACGTTTGATACAGATTACTACAGACTGTTCTGTTTGTGACAGATTCTGTTTTCTATGTGTTGTTTGCTTATTTTGATGAATATATGAGTAGTATCAGAGGGCATGAGCCATAGATAAGTTGGATTACAGTAGATATTACACCAATATGAATTTAGAATGAGTTCATTACAGTACCTAAGTGGTGGTTTTATTTCGGAGCTTACGAGTTTTCTGTTGAGTTTTGTGTTGTGAAGTTTTCAAGTTTTGGGTAAAGATTCGATGGACAATGGAATAAGGAGTGGCAAAGAGCCTAAGCTTGGGGATGACCATGGAACCCCAAGATATTCAAGGATAACCAAGAGCCTAAGCTTGGGGATGCCCCGGAAGGCATCCCCTCTTTCGTCTTCGTACCATCGGTAACTTTACTGGGAGCTATATTTTTATTCACCACATGATATGTGTTTTGCTTGGAGTGTCATTTTCTTTTGTTAGTATTTGCTTGCTGTTAATTAGATTAATGTTTTGAATCTTTAGTTTCAATAATAAAGTCAAGGATAGTCTTTGCCATGCTTATTTTGCTAGTATACATGTTGCTGTTTGAAAAACAGAAAGTTTACCGCTGTTGCAAAAATTCCCTAGAAAAGTCACAGAGCGGTATAATGTTGAATCTTTTTGCATATTGAGCTCTGATAAATTTATTACAGTGTGAATTTTAGTTCATAATTTTTGGAGTTAGGGAAGTATTGATACTCCTGCATTCTTTACAGAGTGTACTATTTTGACAGATTGCTGTTATGGTTGCATTGTTTGCATATGTTTGCTTGTTTAATGATTCTATTTGAAGATAGGAGTATTAAATATGCAGAGGCATTTAGTATGCAATGTTGAATAATAATGTTAGTGATTTGTTACAGTAGGAAATGATAAGGTTTTGCATTGGTTTATACTAACCTATCTCACGAGTTCTTGTTGAGTTTGTTGTGAATGAAGCTTTTGATAAAAAGAGAAACCATGATATGAGAGGAATTAAGGAGACACAAAAGTTCAATCTTGGGGATGCCCAAGGCACCCCAAGATAATATTTCAAGAAGTCTCAAGCATCTAAGCTTGGGGATGCCCCGGTAGGCATCCCACCTTTCTTCTTCAACAACTATCGGTTAGTATCGGTTGAGCCTAAGTTTTTGCTTCTTCACATGAGTTGTGCTATCCTTGCAATGTAGTTTTCTTTAGCTTTGCTTGCTGTTTGAATAAACTATCAAGATCTGAAATTCTTAAACGAGAGGGAGTCTTAGCATAGTTACATAGTTATTTAGCTACTCATTGATCTTCACTTATATCCTTTCAGAGTAGTTTGTCATTTGCTCTAGTGCATCACTTATATCTTTTAGAGAACGGCAGTGGCTTATTTTTATAGAAATTGCTAGTCTCTCATGCTTCACTTAGATTATTTTGAGAGTCGTTAATAGCATGGTAATTTGCTTAATATTAATATACTTGGTATTCAAGATATGTGAAACTTTCTTTTGAGTGCGTTGAATACTAAGATAAGTTTGATGCTTGATAATTGTTTTGAGATATGGAGGTGATAATATCAAAGTCGTGCTAGTTGAGTAATTGTGAATTTGAGAAATGCTTGTGTTGAAGTTTGTAAGTCCCGTAGCATGCACGTATGGTTAAAGTTGTGTAAAAAATTTGAAACATGAAGTGTACCTGGATTATGCATCCTTATGAGTGGCGGTCGGGGACGAGCGATGGTCTTTTCCTACCAATCTATCCCCCTAGGAGCATGCGTGTAGTACTTGATTTTTGATGACTTCTAAATTTTTGCAATAAGTATATGAGTTCTTTTGACTAATGTTGAGTCCATGGATTATACGCACTTTTACCTTTCCGCCATTGCTAGCCTCTTCGGTACCGTGCATTGCCCTTTCTCACCTTGAGAGTTGGTGCAAACTTCGCCGGTGCATCCAAACCCCGTGATACGATACGCTCTATCACACATAAACCTCCTTATATCTTCCTCAAAACAGCCACCATACCTACCTATCATGGCATTTCTATAGCCATTCCGAGATATATTGCCATGCAACTTCCATCATCATATTCATGACATACATTACTTTTGTCATATTGCCATTGCATGATCATGTAGTTGACATCGTATTTGTGGCAAAGCCACCATGCATTATTTTTCATACATGTCACTCTTGATTCATTGCACCATCCCGGTACACCGCCGGAGGCATTCATATAGAGTCATATCGTGTTCTAAATTTCGAGTTGTAATCCTTATGTTGTAATCAATAGAAGTCTGATGATCATCATCATTAGAGCATTGCCCAAAAAAATAGAAAGGCCAAAAAAAGGCCAAAAGAAAAGAAAATAAATAAAAAGGGCAATGCTACTATCTCTTTTCCACACTTGTGCTTCAAAGTAGCACCTTGTTCTTCATGTAGTGAGTCTCATATATTGTGCTTCAAAGTAGCACCTTGTTTTTCATGTAGTGAGTCTAATAAGTTATCTTTTTATACTAGTGGGAAGTTTTCATTATAGAACTTGGCTTGTATATTCCTACGATGGGCTTCCTCAAATGCCCTAGGTCTTTGTGAGCAAGCGAGTTGGATGCACACCCACTAGTTTTCTTTTGTTGAGCATTCATAGCTCTAGTGCATCCGTTGCATGGCAATCCCTACTCCTCATGTTGACATCAATTGATGGGCATCTCCATAGCCCGTTGATTATCCTCGTCAATGTGAGACTTTCTCCTTTTTTTGTCTTCTCCACACAATCCCCATCATCATATTATATTCCACCCATAGTGCTATATCCATGGTTCACGCTCATGTATTGCATGAAAGTTGAAAAAGTTTGAGATTATTTAAGTATGAAACAATTGCTTGGCTTGTCATCGGGGGTATAGAAGTTGGGAACATCTTTGTGTGACGAAAATGAAGCATATCCTAACTATATGATTTTGTAGGGATGAACTTTCTTTTGCCATGTTATTTTGAGAAGACATGATTGCTTTGATTAGTATGCTTGAAGTATTATTATTGTTGTTTCAATATGAACTTTTGTCTTGAAACTTTCGGATCTGAATATTCATATCACAAGTAAGAAGAATTACATTGAAATTATGACAAGTAGCACTCCGCATCAAAAATTCTTTTTTATCATTTACCTACTCGAGGACGAGCAGGAATTAAGCTTGGGGATGCTTGATACGTCTCCAACGTATCTATAATTTTTTATTGCTCCATGCTATATTATCTACTGTTTTGGGCAATATTGGGCTTTATTATCCCCTTTTATATTATTTTTGGGACTAACCTATTAACCGGAGGCCCAGCCCAGATTTGCTATTTTATGCCTATTTCAGTGTTTCGAGGAAAAGGAAATATTAGACGGAGTCAAAACGGAACGAAATCAACTGGAGAAGTTATTTTTGGAAGGAAACCCACCTGAGGGACTTGGACCCCATGTCAGAAGATACGGGAGGTGCTCACGAGGGTGCCCCCCCCCCCCCCGGGCGCGCCCCCCTGCCTCGTGGGGCCCCCGTAGCTCCACCGACGTACTCCTTTCACCCATATATACCTACGTACCCTAAAACTTACAGAACAGAAGATAGATCGGGAGTTCCGCCGCCGCAAGCCTCTGTAGCCACCAAAAACTTCTCGGGAGCCCGTTCCGGCGCCCTGCCGGAGGGGGATCCCATCACCGGTGGCCATCTTCATCATCTCGGCGCTATCCATGACTAGGAGGGAGTAGTTCACCCTCGGGGCTGAGGGTATGTACCAGTAGCTATGTGTTTGATCTCTCTCTCTCTCGTGTTCTCTCTCGTGTTTCCTCTATGGCACGATCTTGATGTATCCCGAGCTTTTGCTATTGTAGTTGGATCTTATGATGTTTCTCCCCCTCTACTCTCTTGTGATGAATTGAGTTTCCCCTTTGAAGTTATCTTATCGGATTGAGTCTTTATGAGAACACTTGATGTATGTCTTTCCGTGATTATCTGTGGTGACAATGGGATATCATGTGCCACTTGATGTACGTTTTGGTGATCAACTTGCGGGTTTCATGACATTGGGAACCTATGCATAGGGGTTGGCACACGTTCTTGACACTCCGATAGAAACTTTGGGGCACTCTTTGAAGTACTTTTATGTTGGTTGAATGAATTTGAGATTGCGTGATGCATATCGTATAATCATGCCCACGGATACTTCAGGTGACAATGGAGTATCTAGGTGACATTAGGGTTTTGGTTGATTTGTATCTTAAGGTGTTGTTCTAGTATGAAATCTTTTATAGATTGATCCGAAAGAATAACTTTGAGGTGGTTTCGTACCCTACCATAATCTCTACGTTTGTTCTCCGCTATTAGTGGCTTTGGAGTGACTCTTTGTTGCATGTTGAGGGCTTGTTATATGATCTATCTATGTTATTATTGTTGAGAGAACTTGCACTAGTGAAAGTATGAACCCTAGGCCTTGTTTCCTATCATTGCAATACCGTTTACGCTCACTTTTACCACTTGTTACCTTGCTGTTTTTATTATTTCAGATTACAAAAACCTATATCTACTATCTATTTTGCACTTGTATCACCATCTCTTCACCGAACTAGTGCACCTATACAATTTACCATTGTATTGGGTGTGTTGGGGACACAAGAGACTTTTTGTTATTTGGTTGCAGGGTTGTTTGAGAGAGACCATCTTCATCCTACGCCTCCCACGGATTGATAAACCTTAGGTCATCCACTTGAGGGAAATTTGCTACTGTCCTACAAACCTGTGCACTTGCAGGCCCAACAACGTCTACAAGAAGAAGATTGTGTAGTAGACATCATGCCTTTTCTCTCTTATTTTATAAGGTTTACATGAAGAGGGAGAATGCCGGCAGCTGGAATTCTGGACTAGAAAAGGAGCAAATATTAGAGACCTATTCTGCACAATTCCAAAAGTCCTGAAACTTCATGGAGATCAGTTTTCGAATAAATAAAAATATTGGGAGAAGAAAGCACTAGTGGGGGGCCACCAGCCAGCCACGAGGGTGGAGGGCGTGCCGCCGTTCCTCGTGAGCTCCCTCGCAGGCCCCCGACGCCCATCTTCTGCTAGATGGTGTCTTTTGCCCTGGAAAAAATCAGAGAGAAGCTTTCGGGATGAAGCGCTGCTGTCTCAAGGTGGAACCTGGGCAGGACCAATCTAGGGCTCCGGCGGAGCTGTTCTGTCGGGGAAACATCTCTCCGGGAGGGGGAAATCATCGCCATCATCATCACCATCGATCCTCTCACCGAGAGGGGGTCAATCTCCATCAACATCTTCACCAGCACCATCTCCTCTCCAACCCTAGTTCATATCTTGTATCCGAGCTTTGTCTCAAAACCTCAGATTGGTACATGTGGGTTGCTAGTAATATTGATTACTCTTTGTAGTCGATGCTACTTGGTTTATTCGATGGAAGATCATATGTTCAGATCCTTAATGCTTATTAATACTCCTCTGATTTTGAACATGAATATGCTTTGTGAGTAGTTACGTTTGTTCCTGAGTACATGGGGGAGTCTTGTTATAGGTAATCATGTGAATTTGGTATTCGTTCGATATTTTGATGAGATGTATATTGTCTCTCCTCTAGTGGTGTTATGTGAACGTCGACTACATGACACTTCACCATGATTTGGGCCTAGGAGAAGGCATTGAGAAGAAATAAGTAGATGATGGGTTGCTAGAGTGATAGAAGCTTAAATCCTAGTTTATACGTTGCTTCGTAAGGGGCTGATTTGGATCCATGTGTTTCATGCTATGCTTAGGTTTACCTTAATTCTTCTTTCGTAGTTGCAGATACTTGCGAGAGAGGTTGATCATAAGTGGGAGGCTTGTCCAAGGAAGGACAGCACCCAAGCACCGGTCCACCCACATATCAAATTATCAAAGTAATGAACGTGAATCATATGAGCATGATGAAAACTAGCTTGACAATAATTCCCATGTGTCCTTGGGAGCACTTTGCTTTATATAAGAGTTCGTCTAGGCTTGTCCTTTGCTACAAAAAGTATTGGGCCACATTTCCGCACCTTGTTTACTTTTGTTACTTGTTACCCATTACGAATTATCTTATCACAAAACTAGCTGTTACCAATAATTTCAGTGCTTGCAGAGAATACCTTACTGAAAACCGCTTGTCATTTCCTTCTGCTCCTCATTGGATTCGACACTCTTACTTATTGAAAGGACTAAGATAGATCCCCTATACTTGTTGGTCATCATCCTTAATTACCTAGCTTTCATGGGGGTTGTCTATATCGAGAGGTCGCCGCCACATCAAAATTGTACATTATTTGGTATTTAAAACACATCAGTCCTTCCAACGTACATTATTTTGGGCTGCATGTAGGCGGTGCTGGTTTTGTGCCCCTCTCATGCGGTTTTTGATGATGGTCCAATCTATTGGCCTAAGCGGTATATTCTATCCCTTTTTGATCGACAACAACATTGGTCATTTGACCAAGCGATAGATTCACCGGTCCATCTTATGGTAGGTCATGGCGACATGCATGTATGACCAAAGTATGAGTATGTGCATGCATCCCGCCAACACAAAGTGGGGGTGGGGCAAGCACCCTACCTACAAGCTTAGACTATCATTATAGATATCTCCAAGGGGGGCTTTCCGGTTTGCGAGGCAAGTGCCACCAAAGTTGTGCATTGTGTATTTTAAACATCGCACCCTTTATTCCTACATATATTTGGCCACTTCCAGGAGGTTGTTATCTTCTGGCCCCTCTCACCGATCTTTAATGACGCGCCCACTCGTGGGCCCGCGCGGACAAACTTGTGCATTGGGAATTTGCACCTCACACACCACCCTCTTCATTCATATAAATTTGGGCCACATGCTGGTGTGGTTGTTTTCTAACTCTCTATCATTATTTTTGCTGCCAAATGGTGCTATATATGAGGACTTAGATGACGCGCAACAGACACGGGTGCACTGGCCTAACCATATGCGATGCTAGTGTGCTGTAAAAAACCATGACTGGGCAAGCGTGAGCAAGGGTGGAGATACAAGATATTTAGGATGAATTCCACATCTACATTTGGAAATTAGGATGAACTATGCGCGATAGACCAGCTAGCTAGAAATCTAAAAACAAACTACCGGCCTTGAGCGATGCAAAAATCGGTGATTCCGCCGCTTTTCCTTATTATCATACACGCATATTGTTTTTGGACCGTGTGCGATCTTGGTTGCTCCTTCCCCGCTTCAATTGTTTTACCCAAATTATAGTAGTCATGGTATTTGAACTGTTGCCCCCACTCCTCCACCACTGACCTTACAGTAAATTCCAGTAGCCGAGGCATTTTAACCGTCGCCCTCCCTCGTCCACCACCTTCTCCATCCACCATTACTAAAAATTTCAGTAGTCGCGACGTATCCTCAAACACCACCCCGCCCGCTCCACAGTCCACCGCCCTACTCGAACCCTAGCTCGCCGCCGCTGCCAACTCCTACCGGTGTGCCCGTGCCTCCTAGCTTAGATAATAATGTTCAGGTTACGAAGCTATTCCAATACTGTCGCCACCCTGAGTTTTTAGAGGAGGCATGTGGTGTCCCTCCCTGCCAGATCCACATCCCCTACTCCAGAAAGTCGTAGCATAAGCCCAACCACGTATCCCGAGGGGGCAACGAGCGTACGGCAAAAAGAGGTTTATCATGGCCTCCCCAGCGGACAATGGCGAGGTGGACGCCGTTCGTCCCGACCTGTCGGTCCCGAAGCAACAGCTCTTCGTGGAAGCCGACAAGGACGTTGACTACGTTGCCATGCCGAAGGGTTCACATCAGTGGGCTCACGTGTTACTATTTCTTGGGAAAGCTGGCTACGACATCAAGCTCATTAACAACAACGGCTTCACGCGGGCCATGTCACGGGTTAAGTGGTCCGTCCCCAACCCCTCTGGTTCAACCGACGTAAATCTCTTAGAAGGCCCTTCCATTGATCTCCTCCACTGCGCGGTCAAGGATTTGCGATCCTTGTACACCTTCGAGCCCATTTTGTCATTTCTGGAGGACACATTCTACAACGGCGGCTTGGGATCCTCAACTACCAAGTCAGATCTCATTGACCACGACCACGAGGAGGGCACCCACCAAGGCTCTTCGAAGGTGAAACAGCCCATCTGTGACATCTGGGAGCCCACCATGGCTCTGTGCTCTTCCAACTGGAAGGATCCCGTCCAAGACAAGTGACGCAATATCCTATCAGCATATCTTACGTTTTCTAGCTAGCCAACCCGTACCCTTTGTTGTAGTAGCTTTTGCCATGCGGTATTTTAACTGTCCCATGTTTAATTATTTAGTTATGCAAAAATGTAATGTTCAATAGGGCTATGTGATCTTTAAGTATGAATTGTCCACTTCAGTTTCACGAATGGCTATATTTGGTTGTTCATGGTGAGTAGATGCCTTGTTTATATGTATTTGGTTGTTAGGTTGGTTGAAGTGAGCATTTGTCCAATTATCAAGCATATGCTTTTGTTTATCTGTATTTGGTTGTTAGTTTGGTTACATGAACATTTGTCCAGTTATCAAGCAGATGCCTTGTTTATCTATATTTGGTTGTTAGGTTGGTTGCAGTGAGCATTTGTCCAGTTTTCAAGAAGATGCCTTGTATATCTGTATTTGCATGTTAGGTTGGTAGCGGTGAGCATTTGTCTAGTTTTCAAGCACATGCCCTATTAGGGATATAACCCCATGGTGAGACCCGCCCTAATTGGGTCAGGTTAGGTTGCTGGCGACATACAAATGAGGCCTTAGACAGGCCTAAGACGCCAAGACATGGGACCTGGAGGGCGACTACATGGTGAACCGTACGGGGCCCAAGACCAGAAGATAGCGCGAGACCCGACGGTGTAAGCCGCCCAATGATGACTTGCCTGGCAAGGCAGGGCGACATAGAACCAGGGTCGGTCATGAAATATGATCCGACCCAAACTCTTGTAAGCCCAAGGCCTTGACATGTGTATATAAAGGCGAGACCCTGCGGCGGGTAAACTTAAGTTAAGATCAATCGAGAGCTATTCTGCTCCCTTGTAATCGATACTGAAGAAATAGAAACAAGAGCAGGAGTAGGCTTTTACCTCCACCGTGAGGGGCTGAACCTGGGTAAACTTTTGTCTTTCGTCCCGCTCAACCCCTTTAAGCTAATCCCCATCACCATGGCCTCATATCTAAGTCGTTTCATGAGGGCATCTGCCGTGACAAAACCACGATAGTAGGCACCCACCGTGGGGCCAGCGCAGAGTGGTTTCAAGTTCTTGAAGGGCTCTTTCCTAGGGATCAAGGGATACACCATTGGCAGGATGACCACGATTCGCCATGGCAAGCTCTACATCGACGATGCTGGTTGGGGGCCCGAGGCCAACTCAATCAAGTACGAGTATCGGGTCCCATTTGGCAGAATTCATGTCTTCGTTGGAAATATCAGCGAATCAGAGCCTGAGCCAGACACCTCCATCAACATCATCGAGTCGGCTCGGCGCACACAACCCGCCCGGATTCAACCCGGCCGAAAGAGTGTGTTCGTTAGTTTCCCACATGGCATGAATCTTGCGGAGGATTATGTATTTAGAGGAGAGACTCTCATCTACTCAGGTGATGAGTCCTCGACCGTGGAGACGGAGTCAATTTACCAGCTTCAAGACGGTGGGCTTGGGGGCTATTTCGATGGCGACAGTATTCTGGACCCCTATGAGTCGCCGTGCAGGGCTGCTATCTTCATGGCTGGCATGGCTCCGGTTCTCAATTCATCAATGGCTGCAGCTATGACATCGTGCTCAACTGTTGCTGCTGCAGCTGGTGCTGGGGGCTCAGATAGGCCGCCGGCCCAAGTTTTGTTGGATCTCTTGTGTACTTTGACAACTTTGCTAGTGACAGAAGTTACTGGGGCGAATTAGGCGGAGCACAGTGCAGAGGTTGCAAAGGTGCAAGATCAGGTAGCCAAGGCCCAGGAAGATCTCAATGTAGAGAATGTCAGGATGGCAATGGAATGAGCCCAGATGGATGTTGAGTCACAGCGTATCAGGGCGGAAGCTTTTCGCTTAAGTTTGGATCAGAACGCCTCTAATGTTGTTATTTGAAGGAGGCACCAAATCCATTTGCCTTTGCAGTATGAGGCGCGAAATCTTTTTAACACGCCCGGGGCTAGACCAAGTAATCTGCCAGGCACAACCTGGGCTGTAGAGGAGCCAGAGAGTGCGGCAGCCTCTCAGCCTCGCTTGCCAGACCCGCCCCAGAGGGATCAGACCCCGCCTCACGGTTTTTCGACACCACCCAATCATTATTTTAACCCGGTTGATAACATGTTAGCAGCGGCTACCTGGCTCAGTGCACTCCCCCTTACTGATGAGACGCCCTTCCCAGCAGAGGCGCAAAACATGATTGAGATCTTGCAAATGGCAGTTGCACAGCAGGAGAAATATTCATACAGCCGTTATCAGGTGCACTCAACTTCTCTCCTGAGCCGTAGTTAGAGCCGGCGTGTTGAATTGCCCGCGGTTTCCACCAGTGAATGACATCATAGACCGATTCAGGATGACCCACCCCTTGGGAATAACCTGCCCCTTACTAATGCTCAGGCAATTGGGGATGAAGCCAGAGCTCGCCGAGAGGTGGAGGCCGTGGCAACGGCTTAGCTGGGGGCTTATCAGCAGCCTCCGGTGACCCATTCAACCTCAACGGGAGCTGGGATAATTTCTAGGACAGCTGGGGCTTATCAGCAGCCTCCGGTGACCCCTTCAACCTCAATGAGCGTCTACCCAAAGACTTTAAAGGTCCTCGCAAGGTGCCCAATTATACAGCTGATCTCCCACCTAAGGCTTGGATTGAGAGCTATGAGGTAGCCATGGAGATGATGCCGTATGTGCCAAATATTTTACTATGATGTTGGATGGGCCCGCTCATACATGGTTAAAAGGGTTACCTCCTAATTCTATCAGCTCATGGGCAGAATTGAAGGCACGTTTCATCAAGAATTTTCAAGGGACATGCAAGCAATCTCTGACGATTATAGATTTGGATAACTGCGTACAACAGGAGGACGAGTCGGCCCACCATTGTGTTTGACGGGTCTCCGCTATCATTCACTCGTCGGAGAGTATTGCGGCGAGTCAGGAGGTTCTCGTCTTGGAGAAGAACTGTCAGTTTTGTCCCCCTTAAGCAAAAGCTCGAGCGGCTTAAGCGTTATTGCACAGACATGGGCGAGCTCATGGCGGCTCTCATTAAGTATGCAGACTCTAATAACACGAAAACCCCGGATCTGATGAGGAGAAATCCAACAAAGGAAAGAAGAATGGCAATGGTAAGGATTAGTAGCATAATATGCAAGGGCATAATGGCAACAACTAGGGCAACGATGGTAAGCGCAGACACCCGACGGCAGGTCAGATCTAGTAGCTAGCACCAACACTAGGTATAAGAACCAGCGCCGCAACAGTAATGGTAAGCCGCCTTTTGGTTGTGCAAAGCCTTTTAATCTTGAGATGGCGCTTAATGACCCGTGCCCGAAGCACGGTCTTCCCAACAAGCCATCCACTCATGCCTAGAAGGATTGTTGGGTTGTGCGAGAGTTTAGGAATTACAGCCTCAGCCAGAATCATGGCAATAATAATGGGCCACCCGGCGGGTCAGGATCCGGTTCTCAGGGGTCCGCCTTTGGTGGAGGCGGCTCAAATTCTGGTTATCAAGGTCAAGGCAACCATGGAGATCATAATCAGTTATCTGGTGAGGGTAACCAGTAGTAAGGCAATCAGCCTTGGTATCAAAGTAATCCAAAGTAGCTCAATGGTGGTCAGTACCACATTTTTACTACAAGCCTATGCAAGCGAGATCAGAAGGTTCACAAGCGGCCGGTTCATGCAGTAGAGCCGGCTGTTCCGTAGTATTTGAGGTGGTCTGAGCACACGATATCATGGAGCAGGGCAGATCACCCACCGCGGGTTGATAACCTGAGTCACTTAGCCCTTGTGGTGGCCCCTCAGGTTTGTGGCTATAAATTCACTAAGGTGCTCATGGATGGCAGTAGTAGTATCAACATCATGTACTATGACACTTTTCGCCGGATGGATTTAACAGACAAGGATCTTAAGCCGTCCTTCACAGTGTTCCATGGTGTGGTGCCTGGTAAATCGGTGTATCCCGTGGAAAAAATTGCCCTGGAAGTATCATTTGGTGATGACTATGATTACATAGCAGAGACGCTATGGTTTGAAGTGGTCAAAATCAAGAGTTTGTATCATGCCTTCTCCGGATGGCCGGCTTATGCTAAGTTCATGGCTCACCCTTGTTATGTCTATTTACAGCTCAAAATGCCAGGGCGAAAGGGAACAATTATGGTCCACGGTGATCAGAAAATCGTGTTGGAATGCGAGGAAAGTGATGCTGCGTATGCAGAGGCGACTTGTGCTGCTGAGGAGCTTATGTTTTATAAGTATAATGTTGACCCGGCCAATATGACCCCGCTGAAGAAGCCCACCACTGAGCAGGACCCTCTGTTGAAGTTTAAGTCGGCTGGCGATACCAAGCAAGTGGATTTTTCTCCTAGCGACTCATCTCAGCAGTTCATAGTGGGGGCTAATATGGATCCCAAATAGGAAAGCGAGCTCATTGAGTTCATTCATGAGAATTGGGACATCTTTGCATGGAAACCTTCTGACATGCCGGGTGTACCGAGAGAATTCGCTGAGCACAAACTTAACGTGGATCCAAAGTTTAAGCCGGTCAAACAATTCCTTCATCATTTCAATGAGGAACAGCTTAAGGCTATCGGAGAAGAGGTGGACCGGCTCTTGGCTGCTGGGTTTATCGTCGAAGATTTTCAACCTAAGTGGTTGGCTAACCTTGTGCTTGTACTTAAGAAAAATGGCACATGGTGTATGTGTGTTGACTACACAGATCTTAACAAGGCATGTCTAGCTTATCTGTTTGCTCTCCCTAGTATCGACCAGATCATTGATGCAATGGCGGGTTGTGAGAGCTTATGCTTCCTAAATGCTTATTCCGGTTATCATCAGATCAACATGGCAGTCAAAGACCAAGAGAAGACGTCTTTCATCACACCTTTTGGGGATTTTTGCTATGTTTCTATGCCTTTTGGGCTCAAGAGTGCTCAGGCGACTTATCAACGCTATGTTTAAGACTGTTTCCACAATCAGATTGGGGATAACATTCATGCTTATGTGGATGCCATTGTGGTCAAGTTAAGGAAGAAGGATAATCTACTTGACGATTTAAAGGAAAGTTTTGATAATCTCTAGGTCTACAAAATGATGCTTAACCCGACAAAGTGTGTCTTTGGTGTACCTACAGGTAAGCTCCTGGGATTTTTGGTCTCAGAGTGAGTCGTTGAAGCTAACCCAGAGAAGATAAAAGCCATCACTTCACTTTCTAAGCCGGCGAATGTCAATGACATGCAACGCTTGGCGGGTCGCATTGCAGCTCTAAGCCGGTTCATAAGCCGCCTGGGAGAGAAGGCGATTCCCCTATATCAAATGTTGAAGAAGACAGATCGCTTTTTCTAGAGCGATGCTGCCAATGAGGCATTTGAGGCACTCAAGAAACAGTTACTTGAGACGCCCTTCCTTGCCGCTCCCATTGATAAAGAGCCTTTGCTCCTGTATGTGGCGGCTAATAATACGATAGTCAGCATAGCAGTCGTTGTGGAGCACAAGGAGGCAGGGAAGGAATACCCAGTTCAACGGCCAGCTTATTATGTTAGTGAGGTATTGACTGTGTCCAAGCAACGATATACACATTGGCAGAAACTGGTGTTTGGGGTGTTCATGGCGAGTCACAAGTTGAAGCATTATTTTCTTGGTCATCCTATCACTGTGGTCAGTTCTACTCTCTAGGAGATATTATTCAAAATAGAGAAGCCACGGGCCGGATTGCCGAGTGGGCAATTGAACTTGGACCTCATAATTTGAAGTATGTGCCAAGAACAACCATCAAGTCTCAAGCTTTGGTTGATTTCATCAATGATTCGACAAAGTTGCAGACACCTGAGGAGAAGCCTGGCAACACATATTGGACAATCGACTTTGATGGGTCTAGGCAGTTGGAAGGATCGGGGGCTGGAGTTATTTTGACTTCCCCACGAGGTGACAATTTTTTTTATGTTTTAAGCCTAATGTTTCCTTGTACTAATAATGCAGTTGAGTATGAAGATTTGCTCCATGGTCTTCGTATGTCTAAGGAAATGAATTTAAGCCGGGTCAGGTGCCTGAACGATTCAGACCTTGTGGCGCAGTAGGTCTCCGGCAAGTGGGATTCTAAAGAGCCGCTCATGGCGGCTTATCGCCGGGCGGTTGATAATATTGTTGTTCACTTTAAAGGTTATCAGGTGGATCACCTTGGTCGACAGAAGAACGCGGCAGCTGATGCACTGTCCCGGCTTGGGTCTCAGCATAAGCCAGTGGCCCCTAATATATTCCTCGATGTGTTACACAATCCTTCGGTCAAGTTACCATCTGCAAAGACCTTGCTGTCACTGACCCGGAGGCACAGTTGGTGGCGGCTCTTCATGCTATTCCTGATTGGACATTGCCTTATCTGGCTTATATGACCCGGGGCGAGTTACCCGACGATGAAACATCAGCACGACAGATCACCAGGATGTCTAAGTCTATGACTATTATCAATGGCGAGTTACATCAATGCATTGTGACAGGCGCGTTCTAACATTGTGTTTCTCCTGAGGAAGGTCATGAAATTTTATGCGAGATTCATGAAGGCGACTGTGGTCATCATGCAGGCGCAAAATCTTTGGTGGCTAGGGCTTTTCGTCATGGGTTTTACTGGTTAATGGCTCATGTTGATGAAGAGGATATCGTTAGCAAGTCTGGTGGGTGTGAGAATTTTCCAGACAAGCTCATGTGTCAGCTCAGGAATTGCGGTTGATCCCCATAACCTGGCCGTTTGCGGTTTGGGGGCTTGATATGGTTGGACTGTTCAAAAGGTCTAAGGACAAGAAGACCCACCTTTTGGTGGCGGTTGACAAGTTTACCAAGTGGGTTGAGGCAAAGCCAGTTAGCAAGTGTGACGCGGCGACTGCAGTTCAGTTTGTTAAAAAGCTGATCTTCCATTTTGGTTATCCTCATAGTATCATCACTAATAATGGCACTAATCTGTCTAAGGGCGCTATGAAGGAGTTTTGTCAAAGAGAGCATATCCACCTTGATGTTTCCTCAGTAGCTCATCCACAGTCTAATGGTCAAGCAGAGTGGGCTAACCAAGAAATTTTGAGAGGGATCATGCCCCAGCTTATGGTTCCTTTGGAGTGAACGTCGGGTTGTTGGATTGAAGAGCTTCCTTCAGTCCTTTGGTGTATCAGAACCACCCCAACAGGTCAACAGGTTATATGCCTTTCTTCACAATTTATGGCACAGAGGCGGTTCTCCCCAGCGATATCCATCATGACTCGCCCTGGGTGGCGGCTTATGTTGAAGCTGGTAATGACACGAGACGTCAGAACGCACTTGATGCTTTCGCTGAAAAACATGATATTGCAGCAGCCCGATAGGCAATTTATCAACAAGATATGTGTCACTATCATAACCGCAGAGTCAAAAACTCGGGCGCTTCAAGAGGGTTATTTAGTGCTCCGAGTGATTCAAGATCAGACATGCATGCATAAGCTATCCCCACCTTGGGAAGGACCTTTTGTGGTCAGCAAGAATCTCAATAATGGCTCGTATTATCTCATTGATATACGTGAGCGCAAGAAATCGCATACTTCTGAGCAAGAGATGAGCAGGACGTGGAACATTGCTCACCTTCGGCCTTAATACACTTGAGTCGCTGACTCTCATCATTGTATATACCTTAATTGATGTACATATCTTTCATGATCAGAATAATAAAGCTGGCATCCCCAAATCTCGGGGCCTCTGTTGTTTCATCTAAAATTTTCTGAGCAAGAGTCATTATTGGTGAGTTATAAGATCACTTGGGGGCTTCCTGCTCAATGAGCATAGCTTTATAACCCTCTTGATCGGTTTTTATGCCATGTTATAGGTCAATTTGGGGCTTCCTACTCAATGAGCGTAGCTTTATAATCCTCTTGATCGGCTTTTATGCCATGTTATAGGTCACTTGGGGGCTTCCTGCTTAATGAGCATAGCTTTATAACCCTCTTGATCGGCTTTTGTGCCATGTTATAGGTCAACTGGGGGCTTCCTGCTCAATTAGTATAGCTCTATAACCCTCTTGATCGGCTTTTATGCCATGTTATAGGTCAATTGGGGGCTTCCTTCTCAATGACCATAGCTTTATAACCCTCTTGATCGGCTTTCATGCCATAGGTTGCTTGGGAGCTTCCTACTCTATGAGTATAGCTTTATAACAGACTTGAACGGCTTTCATGCCATAACTGGGTTAAACCTGCCTGTTTGCAACTTGCTACTTCATCAGGTGACCCGCCGTACTCTTGACAGTCAATCTTTTACATAAGACCCTGAACTCGTCAAAGTTAAAATGGCGGCTTATGTCACTAGAGCGCCGGCTTAAAGTGAGCTAGGATAAACTCACCCGTCTGTTGTAGTTTATCCGCTATGTGGCCCATTCATACTCTTAACAGTTAATATTTCCAATAAGACCCTAAACTGGTTAAGGTCTAAATGACGGATTTATGTCACGTGAGAGCCGGCTTACGGGATGACAGGCTTTCATGCCAAGCTTCTTTGAAGCAAAAAATTGAGTTTTTCAAAAACAAATCTGTTTTGGTCATTCCTTACAAATCGGCTTCACAAATATTTGAGTTATACATACTCTTTATCCTTGTTTTGCAGAACTTTTTGATGAGAAGTTGCCGGATCATATAGTTCTGGGTTATGGTACTCTTTGTTGAGTTTCATGAGGCTGTAAGCCGCCAAAGTGATTTTTGCAAAGACTGGATGTGATTATAAGTCGCCATGGAATGATGGGTTATTTAATTCGCCCTGGATTGTGACTATAAGTCGCCAGTACAAGACAATGATGGATCTTCTACAGACCAGCACATGCATAAAAGTTTAGCAATATTGAAGGACCGGATATGTGTGTGTGTGTTTGTATATATATATATATATATATATATATATATATATATATATATATATATATATATATATGACCAGATCGAAGATATTAAGCCGCTGCAGCACAGTTGGCATAACATGCTAGAAGGCATGACAAGGCAGAGTAGATAACTGTTTTCAACTATACTATTACAAGGCTACAGCTGAGCCCAAAAGTTTTTTGCTTAAGTGTTTTTGCAATGGTATCACCCCTCTAAGCTGGCCTGTGTACCATGTGGGTTAGACCCCGCCGGGTTACTATCATCATGGCGTCTTGGGGTCGAGGCTTCTGGGTCATCCCATGCCGGCTCTTCGTTGTTATCATTTGAAGATCACCCGACGTCCAATCAATGCCAATAAATGCCTCAAAAGCTGCTTCATCATTAAGAATAAGAGAGGGGTCAAGATTAGGAGTGAAGATATGCTTACGCCTTGGCGGAGTCAGATCTACAACATCATGGGATGGCGGCTTAATCTTAGCATTTTTCATATCATAAGCTGACTGATACTTGTTCAGATCCAACTCTTGTGCAAGCTTACACGCCAAGGGTCGCATCTCTCTAACGCATCTGTTGAAGTCCTTCTCTTCAAAAATAGACACATCATTGTTGATCTTCGAACACCCGATAGCCATTTCTTCTGGGTCTAACTCTGATTGCCAAGCTTTGGCCCGGCTTAGAGCAACAATGGCTCCTGAGCAGGCTGTTGATAATTTAAGCTCTTCAATTTGGCCTGGCATTGTTGAAAGATGATCCAACATAGTCTTAATAAGTGTTGGAGGTTTCTGCCACTTGATAAGGCCACAAGGCTGCGCAAAGTTCCAGCGTATAACTTCTCAGTCAAAGAATAAACCGCCTTCAACTTCAACAACATGTTTTCGCCAAGGCTTGCACTTCTTGCACTTGTTCAGTATTGTGCACATGAGTAACCAGGAGGGTTAGAAATCATATATTACAAGTCGCTAGGTGGGTCAGTTCGGTGAAATATATTTTTTACTTATCAAAGTTGGCAGCTGTCATTTGAGAGATGTGTCATTTTAAGACGGATAATTCTTCTGACACCGGTTTAAGCTGAGCCTCGGCATCTTCTGCTCTCTTTAGAAGATTGTCCTTGTTAGTTTCCAAGGTGTTTCTTTCTTCATCAAATTTGGCCTTGATCTCGTCAATATTTTCCAACGATGATTTTAGGCTTAATTCAGCCTTGGCATGTTCACTTTGTTGCGTCTCTAGATTTTTCGTCAATACGGCGATGTTTGACTCGTCCAAGCTCAACGCTTCCACCCAAGGGTGACAAGCAATATTAAGATGGTTAAGCTCATATTCAGCAATGGTATTCAAGTCCCAAGCACATTGCAAGCAATATACTTTGCACTTGGGGGCTATTCTAGGTCATTTTTAATCTATATTATGACCCGGTTCAAAGATAAGCCGGCCCTTGGGGGCTACACTTTGCAAATTTTCACAATTCTCAAGCATACTCAATATTATTCTTATACTTAAGACTTGAGGGCTAGCATGGACATATACATGCAAGGCTAGGGTGGAGTTTGATGTATTCATACCTCATATTTCTGCTTCATCAAATGGACTACACCGGCCTCCATATCCCGGCAGGTGTGAAGGCGACTTAAATAGCCCGTGTATACCTCACCTGTGTTGAATGAGGAATAGCTCTCCAGATCTAGTTTGGCCTTTCCTTTCTCCAATTAAGGTGATTCTTCTTTGGTACTATGCTTGGCTAGCACAGCTGAGGCTCCTGGCACTGTATAAGCCGTCCCAATGATAGCAATGCCGTCAACATCAGCAGCGACAAGACTCTTGTCAGTTGGCTTGGCAGGAGTGGGCAGCTTAGAACTTGGCGGGTCATGGCTGACTACCAGGTTAGCCTCAGTATCCATAGGCTCAAAGGTTCATGGCTGGGTGTCGGGTTAGCCTCAGTATCCATAGGCTCAAAGGTTGCAGCGTCAGTCTGTGGAGGCGGTGTCGGTGTAAGGAGCAAGTTTACAGTATCCAAGACAAGACCAAGCTGATGAAATAGCTCTTTGAGAGATCGAAGGGAGGATCAAGAAGACCAAGACAGGCCAAAAGAACAAGATTTTAGAGGTCATCTACAACATCTTTAGCTTCTATGTAGCTGACCTAATCAGAACCCTAGACCCCCGGTATCTATATAAACGAGGGGTTAGGGCCCATAAAGAACACAATGATCTCATGGTAGATCAACATGTACTTTGTACTCCACATCAAATCAATGCAAGACAAGAAGGGTGTAGGGTTTTATTCTTAGCAGAGCACGAACCTGGGTAAAATCCCTGGTCTCTACTACCATCGCATCTAGGCTACTAGCTAGGGCCCCCTACCGAGATCTACTGAAATCGACTCTGTTAGTTGGTTTCATCGATCTCTACCTTTGCACCTGGCACCAACTCCATAAAGACCCAAAGTATGTCTCTGAGTACATTGCGCGAGCGTGGGTAGGTCAGAAAGATAAATTATACATCATCATGCTACAAATCCACGAAAGTTTGCAACAAAGTCAAAATTTAGTTTTTTTTACACATATGCATGCATGTATAGTAACGCCTTTTTGTTCCCCTATGCAAAATCGACCATTAGATCACACAAAATCGACCTTAGATCACTGGTTGTCCATCCATAAGAGAACGGTCGGTGCAACAGGGTATTCAGCCAGCCTCGGGTAAAACATCACTGACCATTCTCTTACGAATGGACAACCAATGATGTATTGCTCATAAGATGCCTCGGTGAAGAACACCGACCGGTTGATCGTTTCATATCACTAACAGGTCAGTTGGCCCATCTGTGATAAAGCAATCATCACTGACCCCAATGCACTGATGCCCAAAAAATCATCTGTGATGATACACACAGGTCAGTCAGTGTTGTTCGGATTTGTAGTAGCGGCCCCAGATGCTTATTATTTGTCAGATCAACGGCTAATTGTTTTTCATGCTCATATGTGGTGGTCTCTTAGTTGAGTGAAGGTAGGGGTGCCATCATGGTATCAAAGGAAGTCCCGTCGTGTTGGTTAGGCTGGGCATTGCACTCCTGCTTGTTGTGTGGCGCCGCACAGCGCCTGCCGTGCAGTATGTCAGCCCACTGATAGAGGTGGAGAGTGTCCCGATCTTTCGATGAGATGATAACTATCGAGTTGATGGAGTCGACTTTGATGATCTGACTACAAACGTGCACGACGTTGCGTCTTAGCAATCACTAAATCAATCTCCTGAGGTTATTGACGATGCCGGAAGCACGATCAGCCTGACCACGAAGGTCTGTTCCTGCAAGCAATCGAAGAACAAGCAAGAAAACGATAATGCAATCTGAATATTGCGAATATAGATGAAGTATTGATAAAGGTGGGGATCTGAAAGTGGTCTTGGTCTAGTCGTTGGACACAAACGAAGTACACGAAGTTGCGTTGGCTAACTTTTAACTAAACAAATCCCAAGAAAAAAGCTACTAGATGGATCTACTTATATAGGAGCAAGGGGTGGCAGCCAAGGAGGTGGGAGGACGTCCCAAGGCAGCCTAAAACAAACCCTAGGCCATACAAGGCTCATGGGCCCAAGTGGAGGTGATGCAACACCTTTGGACTTGTAGTTTGACTCGGATTATGCTGCAGCGTCAGATTGTTTCATCGATAACTCAACGCTCCGGACGGATTTTAAGGTGATTCCAATTGGGTTGGAAAGGGCACGAAATCTACTTTCCAACAAAAAAGAATCACCTGATTTGGAGTCAGTATGAAAGAGTTCTTGGCTTTTTGAGTCAGGTATGTTTGTGTAGTCTGAATCTGAATCCGGAACGTGAGAGACTTGGACTCTATCTTCTTTTGGCCCAAAAGTGATGTGAGAGGACTTTTTGGACAACACATAAACATATCTTTTACTCTTATCTTCATGTGTGGATTGTACGAATGTCCCATACACTTGCAATTATACATGACACAAAAGTTTGTGAAGTATTTTTGTCCTGGATGACATAAATAAATTATTGCATAGTTTGCATTAGAAATCACCTCAAAACTATACATGTATGCAATATTTTTGGTCATATCCCAGGTAGTCATGTCCTCATCATCCTCCCCTTCTTGAAAACAAAGTTGTCTTGTATGCAATATTTTGGCTTTAGATTTTTACTTCCCTTGGTTTTTGCACATATGACACATGTATACATGAGTAACCTTCATAGTTCATAAAATCTAAAGCCAAAATATTATCACAAGAAGTAGAAGGCATGAAAATATTGCAACTCAGTTTGCACATATAAGTGAAACTCTTGTTCATTTCAAAAGGTTGACAATGTTCATCATTAAACCATCCTAACATTCATGAATAAACCTTATTTGCATCAAATTTACATGCTACAACATGCTTAAATAAGCAAACATGCAATAAGTCATTGGTCACAGAATCATCACCAAGATTAGAGGTCATATCAAAATGATTAAACATTGGTTCTTTTGCATCAACAGTTAATTCAATGGGTGCACTCAAAAATGTTGGTATTTTAGTTGTTTGATCACATGACTCATTCATGATAGTAACACAATTCTCTAAAATAGGTGGTGTACCAAAATCAATAGGTAACTCAACACATGATGTATTCAAGTTAACTAGGCATGCATCATTCTCATGTTGAAGTGGAAAATATGTACCTTTGTCATTACCTCTTATGATCAACTCAGATGATGTAGGCACTCTCGGTGGTGATGTGTCACATGGTGGAGATGATGTAGTCGACGCAACAACGGATGTTGTTGTCATAGTATGCCTAGTAGTTGAAGAAACATCTGTATCCAGACTTGGAGTGTGCACCGTGCGCTTGTTCTCCTTGTGGGCAACACGTTGTTTTATTTCCTGTTCAGCTTTGCAAGCAAGATGAAACAAATGGTGCATAGGATAACACTCTTCATGAATTAGTATCTCTTGAATATCACGGTTTAATCCTCCCCAAAATCTATCCATAAAATCGTCTTCACTTTCTTCTAAAAATGAGTGCAACAATGTAGTTTGTAAATCATCATAATATTTTGTTACTGTGTCAGTGCCTTGTTTTAAATGTTGTAATTTTTTAGTCATGCCACGAGTATAATAAACATTAATGAATCTATCTCTCATGACAAGTTTTAAATCATCCCAAGTAGTAGGTATAAAATCAGGGTTTAACCGACAATATTCACTCCACCAAACTAAAGCAAAGCTACTGAAAGTACTAACCGCAGCTTGAAATTTTCCACGCTCGTCAAAATTATGGGAAGCAAATATAGCATTTATTTTGTACTCCCATTCAATATATAAGCCTAAAACGACCGATAAATGGTGGCATGAAAACATTAACCTGATTATGTGCATTCTAATGTTGTTTCTCCTCTTGTGACGGTTGTTGTATTTTCTTAGGTGGTGGCAAATCTCCCACGATCGATGAAGCCCAAGAACTAACAACTCCAAAACCTGCCATAGTTAGTAGAAAACAAGAAACAAAATCCGATAATAATCTTTCCTATGAACTACAAGGATGTGGTGGTAAAATGCTCACAGTATAGCAAATATCAATATCTTACAAGTTCTTACCATGCAGCAGGTGGTGACAGGCAACAAGCAGTCTCAAATAACTCTGAAGATTGAGTAAAACGATTGCCAGGGAAACGTACGTATACATGGTGTATAAATATGTGGAGTTTGGAAGACTTAATATTTGGTAGCAAAAGATTAACAATAATCAATTCAGAGATGCAATGTTGAATAAATGCTCAACGATGGTACTGTGCTAGTCCTAGGCTAGACCGGACTAGAGACGTGAGCCTAGAACACTAATGAGGTCACGGTGTAGCATAACTAGCATCAATAAAGGATATGAAGTAGCTCTAAACAGCAAGATAAAAGTGAATATCACAATAGCAGTAAAGATAATGATGTGAAACAACTGCCAAGCAGGATATACCAACAACTTTCTCTCTAACTTTCTTCTGGAAAATTTTGTGCCATTTTTTTGATAATTGTTCTCAAGAATGATACTGACTCAAGCTTTCAAACTCAAGAAGAATCACTCAATTCTGAATTGATATGAGGAGTCAAAAATTGCTAAAACCGGTTTGAAAAACTGGAACGAACTGTGTTCACGAACTTCGGAGGGAAAAAGACCTATTTAGAAGCCGATTTTGAGGTGTCAAATATTGAGGTAGGTTCTGCAACTATTTAGATGTGGGTCGACGCTAGCTTTAATTTGAGTACTCATGGAGCCAAAACGGACTTCGTATGAGGAAGATACACCTGTTTTACTGAACAGTGCGCAAAACAGATTCCAATCCAAATTTAGGTACGAGATTGATTCTAGATAGATCCGAATTATTTTTTCTCTCTTTTTTTCTCACACTTTTTTATCTTGTCTTTCTCTCTTTTTTTTCTTTTTTTTCTTTCCTTTTTTCTCTCTTTTTTTCTCTCTCTTTCCAAGACAAACTAGATAAGATGCAGATTGGATCAGACGAAGATGTGAATGACCTCAAATATGATTATGACAATGAACAGTGCGTAGCACGTGCTGGAAATTGATGGATGGGATGATGGACAGCGGAAGGGATAATGATGCAGCGGCGGCGTGACTAATGTGTGTTAGACTGTATATACGTAGCCTCCGTACACATATATTGTAACATTGTATTGTACCCCGTGGGTACCTCTATATAATGAAAGAGCCACACCCCGTTTAGGGTGTCGAGCAGTTCCCAACATATTACGTTTTACATGGTATCAGATTAGGTTAAGATGGCTTCCGCTGCCTCTACCGCCGCCGTCGCCGGTGCGCCGACCTCTGTCGCTGCCTCCGTCGTCGCTGCACCAGCCCTTGGATTGCCATTCTTGGCCTCGTGCCCCCTTGCGATGGCCCATGGCGCTCCTCCATCGCCGGGGCCCCTGATCGGCTCGGGCATCCCTGGCGATCACGTCGCCTCGCTGAACATTGCGGCTGGCGATCTGTTCTCGTGTGGCGCTCCTGCCACGGCTCATGGGGGGCCGCCGCCTCCGCCGTCATGGATGGCGCCTCCTTCCGGTGCGCCTCCTGCCCCGCACCACTATGGCGTCCCATCGTCCTATCACTATGGTGCGCCGCCAACCAACCCTACCCGGTGCCATCACCGTCGACTCATGGGGTTGCGGTTGTGCAGTCCTGCGCGGTGCCCCCGACGCACCTCTACCCTGCACCGCCCCAATCCTACCCTGCTCCGTCGCAGCCGTCCCATGTGGCTGTGGCTTTCCTACAGTATGGGGCGCCACCTGCGGCTGCCCTACAGTACGGGGCGCCACCTGCGGCGTCCTACGGCGCCCCGGCAGCTGGTTCTATCGGGTCCTATCCGTCCTACTCGGGACCGGCTGCACATCTGTCGATGGGCTTCTACGCACTGTCGCATGCTCACGGTGATCAGCCGCAGTGCCGTCGCCGTTTTACTTCTCGCACCTGCTGCCGGTGAAACTCACGCCGGACAACTACTTGTCCTGGCATAACCAAGTGTTGCCTCTTCTGCGGAGTCGCTACCTGGAGGGCTACGTTGACGGATCCATCCCGTGTCCACCCTCTCATCACCCGGCGTATCATGCATGGGTGGCGCAGGATCAAGCCATCCTCGCCGCCATACAGTCCTCGCTCGCTCCGAGCGTCTCGTCGCTGGTCATCTTCGCCGCTACGTCCCGGGAGGCGTGGGCGGCTCTTCACACCAGCTTCGCCGCTCAGTCTCAGGCGCGTGCTCACTCTATCCGCACCGAGCTGGGTGAGACTAAGCTTGGTGACCTCAGCATTACGGACTACTTCAACAAGATGAGGGGTCTCGCTGACACATTGGCCTCGATTGGCCAGTCTCTGCAGGACGAGGAGTTCACCACCTTCGTTCTTAACGGGCTTGATGATGATTATGACAATCTCACTGAGAACGTTCATGGCCGTGATGATCCACTTCCACCTCGCGAGTTGTATGCCCGACTCCTTGGCCGTGAACAACACATCAAGGCGCGCCGTGTCTCTCGGGTTTCGCCTCCGCCAATGTCGCGACTCGTGGCAAACCTTCGCGGTCATCATCTTCAGGTGACAAGCCGGCACCGTCCTCACAGCCGGCCTCGCGTGGCAATGCACCATCCATCACGGGTGGCAACCGGTCGGTTGCTTGCTGCTCCTCCTGTGGTGCCCCGCAGGCCTGCCAGCTGTGTGGCCTTGAGCGCCGCATCGCCTCTCGCTGTCATCGCCGCTACAAGCAGGATTTTCTGGGCCTCGGCAACAATGGTAAAGGAAATGACAATCAGGCCGCCGCCGCCGTGACGAGTCATGATCATGGTCGCACTCCGTCCTACTCCATTGATCCTACATGGTATATGGACACCGGAGCTACCAACCACCTCACCGGCAAGATGGGCAAGCTTTCTACTCAGGAGCCATATCGTGGTCATGATTAGGTGCACACCGCCAGTGGAGCAGGTATGCGCATCTCTCATGTTGGTCAGGCTTCTCTCCTTGCACATAATTTTCGCAAACTACATCTTTCCAATGTCCTTCGTGTTCCCTCTGCTACTCGTAGTTTGTTGTCTATTCCTCAACTTACACGTGATAATAATGTCCTTGCTGAATTTCACCATTTTCGTTTCTTTATCAAGGATCGAGACACGAGGGTCGTTCTGCTTAGCGGTCGTCTTCGCCATGGCTTGTACGCACTTGATGCGCCGCGCACACCCTCCATGCAGTCTTCTCCTCAGGCGTTCAGTGGTGTTCATGTGTCTCCTACTCACTGGCATGCACGCCTTGGTCATCCTGCAGCTCCCATAGTTCATCATGTGTTGCATCGTTATGAGCTACTAGCTGTGTCCAATAAAACTGCTGAAACTGTCTGTGATGCCTGTCAGCAGGGCAAGAGTCACCAACTTCCATTTTCAGAGTCTAGTCGTGTTGTGAAAAATCCTCTTGAGCTTGTGTTTTCTAATGTCTGGGGTCATGCCCAGACATCTGTTAGTGGTCACAATTATTATGTCAGTTTTATTGATGCTTATAGTCGGTTTACTTGGCTATATCTTATTAAACGCAAGTCTAATGTGTTTGATGTTTTTATTCAGTTTCAAGCACACATTGAGCGTCTCCTTAAACAGAAAATCATCCATGTTCAATCCGACTGGGGTGGTGAATACCACAACCTCAACTCATTTTTTAACAAACTCTAGATTTCGCATCGCGTGTCATGTCCTCATACACATCAGCAGAATGGAACTGCCGAATGTAAGCATCGTCACCTTGTTGAAACTGGCCTAACCTTACTAGCTCATGCATCTGTTCCGTTTCGGTTCTGGAGTGATGCTTTCTCCACAGCCTGTTTTCTTATTGATAGGTTTCCCTCACGACTTCTGAAAATGCAAACCCCGCTTGAACTCTTGCTCAATGAGATCCCAGACTACACGTTCTTCAAAGTGTTTGGGTGTGCATGTTGGCCTCACCTACGCCCATATAACAAGCGTAAGCTAGAGTTTCGGTCTAAGAAGTGTGTTTTTCTTGGGTATAGTTCCCTCCACAAAGGGTACAAGTGCCTACATGTCCAACAAATCGCGTCTACATCTCTCGTGACGTTGTGTTTAATGAAAATGTGTTCCCCTTTCGCGCACTTCCGACTCACTCTACCACTCCAATATCAGCAGTGCCTGTGTCTGTACCTTCGCCTGATCAATTTGTGGATGTTGCATATGCCCCTATGCTGCTTCCTAATCATGCTGCAGGTATTGGACGTGGCGCCTGTCTAGAGCTTCTTGATGAACAGGTCATGGACGTGATGCGCGTACCGGACGTGCATGTGCCATGCATGACGGGTGGCAACTGCCAACCCGCCATCGCCTCACCCGTGGAGGCTGCCTCGCGGGTGCCCGCCTCGCCCGACACACATGCGCCCGCCTCGCCTGGCTCGCGGGTCGCCATCTCCCTGGGCCAGTGCTGGACTCGCCCGACCCACGCGCGCTCGCCTCGTCCGGCTTGCGGGCCTCTGCCTCGCCTGGGTTGGTGATGGGCTCGCCGGCTGCTGCCTCACCTAGACTGGCGTCGGCCTTGCCCGCCCAGACAGGCCTGTCGCCTAGACTGGCTGCCTCGTCTTGCCCGGCAGCGCTGTCCCCTGCCCCGGCCAGTCCTGCTTCGGTCTCCGGTTCGCCGACAAGCTCTGCCTCTGCTTCCTCTGAGCCGGCCTTGCCTGGTTCCACATTGGCCTCATCGCTGCCGCCTGCGGTCGCTCTTCGTCCTTGCACACGGAGCCAGCATGGCATTTTTCGTCCGAAGGAACGCACGGATGGTACGGTTGCGTGGATTTTTGCGTGTATGGCCCATACTATTGCTGATCCCACTGCTGAGCCTCGTCATTTTCAGGCTGCCATGAGTATCCCTCACTAGCGTGCTGCCATGGAGTAGGAAGTTCAGGCTCTTCACAAGAATGACACCTGGCATCTTGTTCCTCCAGTCCCTGGAGTCAATGTCATTAATTCTAAGTGGGTGTTCAAAGTCAAGAGACATGCTAATGGTTCCATCGAACGATACAAGGCACTGCTAGTCGCCAAGGGTTTCAAACAGAGGTATCGTCTTGATTACGAAGACACGTTCAGTCCAGTCATCAAGCCTACTACCATTCGATTATTGTTGTCTCTTGCTGTTACTCGTGGATGGTTCCTTCGTCAGCTTGATGTGCAGAATGCTTTTCTCCATGGCATTCTAGAGGAGGAGGTTTATATGCGTCAGCCGCCTGGTTTTGTTGATCTGGTACGTCCTCATCATCTCTGTCGACTGGTTAAGGCGTTGTATGGACTCAAGCAGGCCCCTCTGGCATGGCATGCCCGCCTTGGATCTGTTCTTCGGGCTCTTGGGTTTACTCCCTCCACTGCTGATACGTCCTTGTTTCTCCTATAGCATCTTGAGGTTACGATGTATCTCCTGGTTTATTTTGATGACATCATTCTCATCAGTTCCTCTGATGCTGCTGCTGATCGCCTTGTGAGTGCTCTCAGCGATAACTTTGTTGTCAAGGATTTAGGTGCTTTGCATTTCTTCCTTGGTCTGGAGGTTTCCCGTTCTTCTGCTGGGCTGACTCTTACTCAGAAGAAGTACTCCTTGGACTTGTTGCGGCATGCTGGGATGCTTCAGTGTAAACATGTTGTCACTCCGATGTCTTCCACTGATCGGTTGTCTGCCCTTGATGGAGACTCTCTCTCGTCTGATGATGCTACTGAGTATCACAGTCTTGTTGGTGGTCTGCAATACCTCACTATTACCAGGCCTGATATCTCTTATGCAGTCAATCGTGTGTGTCAGTTTCTGCATGCTCCCACGACATCTCATTGGTCAGTTGTGAAGCGTATTATGCATTATGTCTGTCTTACTGCCTCTTATGGTTTGCTTCTCCAGCTTGCACCATCGTGTGAGCTCTCAGCTTTCTCTGATGTAGGTTGGGCTAGTAGTCCTGATGGCAGGCGATCCACGGGGGGATATGTGGTATTCCTTAGTTCTAACTTGATCGCCTGGAATGCTCGTAAGCAGGCCACAGTCTCTCGCAGTAGTACTGAAGCTGAGTATAAGGTTGTTGCTGATGCAATTGCTGAGATCATATGGGTACAGTCTCTATTGAGAGAGTTGCGTGTCTCTCCGTCTTAGCCTCCAGTTTTGTGGTGTGACAACATCGGTGCTACTTATCTGTCATCTAACCCGGTGTTTCATGCTCGAACAAAACACATTGAGGTTGACTATCATTTTGTTCGGGAACGTGTTGCACAGAAGCTACTCTGTATCAAGTTCATCTCATCAAAGGATCAACTTGCTGACATCTTCACGAAGCCTCTTCCACAACCACAGTTTGTAGGTTGTAGGCGCAATCTTAACTTGCTTTGTACTTCAGGCCATAGTTAAGATTGAGGGAGGGTGTTAGACTATATATACGTAGCCTCCGTACACATATATTGTAACATTGTATTGTACCCCGTGGGTACCTCTATATAATGAAAGAGCCACACCCCGTTTAGGGTGTCAAGCAGTTCCCAACGTGAACAGAAGTCAAAACTCTGGAGGAACTAGACACTAAGACCAGCAACTCGACACGGCGATGTAACCAATAATTCAATAATGCAAACAATGAAAAGAAAATTGCAAAGGCTCAGACTGGCTAGGACAAAAGAGGAATAGATCTAACTTTTTTTGTGGCTTTTTCTTGGACAATAGGTAAGAAAATAAATCGAATCTTGGGATAACTAGAAATTCTCACCGAGCAACCTGAAAACTGATACCACTTGATAGAGGCAAAGGTTTCCCGTATTTTGATGAGATGGTGATTATCGTTTCGGAGGAGTAGAGTTTGACGATCCGACTACAAACGTGCACGACGTTGCATCTTAGCAATCACTAAACCAATCTCCTGAGGTTACTGACGATGCCGGAAGCACGAACTGTCTGACCACGAAGGTCTATTCCTGCACGCAATTGAAGAACAAGCAAGAAAATGATAATGCAATCTGAATATTGCGAATATAGATGAAGTATTGATAAAGGTGGGGATCTGAAAGTGGTCTTGGTCTGGTCGTTGGACACAAAAGAAGTACACGAAGTTGCGTTGGCTAACTTTTAATTAAACAAATCCCAAGGAAAAAGCTACTAGATGAATCTACTTATATAGGAGCAAGGGTGGCGGCCAAGGAGGTGGGAGGACGTCCCAAGGCAGCCTAAAACTAACCCTAGGTCGTACAAGGCTCATGGGCCCAACTGGAGGTGATGCAACACCTTTGGACTTGTAGTTTGACTCGGATTCTGCTGCAGCTTCAGATTATTTCGTTGATAACTCAACGCTCCGGACGGATTTTAAGGTGATTCCAATTGGGTTGGAAAAAGCACGAAATCTACTTTCCAACAAAAAAAGAATCACCCGATTTGGAGCCCATATGAAAAAGTTCTTGGCGTTTTGAGTCAGGTATGTCTGTGTAGTCCGAATCTGAATCCGGAACGTGAGAGACTTGGACTTTATCTTCTCTTGGCCCAAAAGTGACATGAGAGGACTTTTTGAACAGCACATAAACATATCTTTTACTCTTATCTTCATGTGTGGATTGTACAAATGTCTCATACACCTGCAGTTAGACATGACACAAAAGTTTGTGAAGTATTTTTGTCCTGGATGACATAAATAAATTATTGCATAGTTTGCATTAGAAATCACCTCAAAACTATACATGTATGCAATATTTTTGGTCGTATCCAAGGTAGTCATGTCCTCATCACCCACACATAAGCAAACAAAGCTGGCTAGTTAGTCCCCTTGCAATCCTGCATTGCAAGGCTGGGCATACAACACGGCCCTGCTTTAATCTTGAACCATGGGAGTGTGGGAAAACATCTGTCTTCTTTGTCTGCTTACTGCTCTAATCAGGGCGGCGTGTGAAGGGGGTGGGTTGCTGTCTACTCCTATGTATGACCCGATGGAGTTCTCCATAGCTACCAAATGGGAAAGGCCCATGATGGGCAGGGTCCGGGCAGAGAAAGCCCAGGTAAAATCATCACACGGCGTCCTGGCAGGCAGCACACCGACATGGGCGTGCACAAACAAATCTGGCCAGCCAAGCCCTCTACAGTCCCACACGTTGAGTTTACACATGCAACATGCCGACTCTGGCGCACGTCAGGTGGTGCGAGGTGAGGCATCGTAGCATGCCAGCTTCAGCGGCTGATAACCCACAAGTGTAGGGGATCAGTTGTAGCCTCTCTCGATAAGTAAGAGTGTCGAACCCAACGAAGAGGTAAAGGTAGAACAAATATTCCCTCAAGTTCTATCGACCACCGATATAACTCTACGCACGCTTAACGTTCGCTTTACCTAGAACAAGTATGAAACTAGAAGGACTTTGTAGGTGTTGTTGGATACGTGTGCAAGATAATAAAGAGCACGTAAATATAAACTAGGGGTTGTTTAGATGAAGACACGACTAAGTTAGTTTTAGTAGAGAGCTTTTTGTCACGAGAAAGTTATTTGTCCCTAGGCAATCGATAACTAGACCGGCAATCACTATTGCAACTTTATTTGAGGGAGAGGCATAAGCTAACATACTTTGTCTACTTGGATCATATGCACTTATGATTGGAACTCTAGCAAGCATCCGCAACTACTAAAAATCATTAAGGTTAAACCCAACCATAGCATTAAAGCATCAAGTCCCCTTTATCCCATACGACACAACCCCCCTTACTCGGGTTTATGCTTCTGTCACTCAAGCAACCCACTATAAGCGAATCATGAACATATTGCAACACCCTACAGCGGGAATCCCTCATGCTTGCGCGACACGGAGGGCACAATAGGACAGCACCAATAATAAAACATGCAACTCAAACCAATCACGGTCATCAATTAACCCATAGGACAAAACGGATCTACTCAAACATCATAAGATAGCCATACATCATTAGGAAATAATATATAGCGTTGAGCACCATGTTTAAGTAGAGATTACAGCGGGTAAAATAGAGGTTACACCGCTGCATAGAGGGGGGAAGAGTTGGTGATGAGGGTGGTGAAGTTGTTGGTGTAGATCGTGGTGATGATGATGGCCCCGGTGGCGTTCCGGCACCACCGGAAGCAAGGGGGGAGAGCCCCCCTCCCCTCTTCTTCTTCTTCCTTGACCTTCTCCCTAGATGGGAGAAGGGTTTCCCCTCTGGTCCTTGGCTCCCATGGCGTGGGAGGGACGAGAGCCCCTCCGAGATTGGATCTGTCTCTCTGTTTCTGCGTTCCTTAATTCTGCCCTTTCACCGTTTTTTTTATATCCGGAGATCCGTAACTTCGATTGGATTGAAACTTTCGTCTCGATTTTTCTTTAAAAATTAGTTTTCTTGCGGCAAAAGAAAAGCGTCAACCGCCTTACGGGTTGTCCACGAGGGTCAGGGGCGCGCCTGCCCCCCCCCCCCTCCGGGGCGCGCCCCCTGCCTTGTGGCACCCTCGGACACCGTCTCGCGTTGGTTTTTCTTCCCAAAAATCATAAATATTCCAAAAATAATCTCCGTCCGTTTTTATCCCGTTTGGACTCCGTTTGATATGGGGTTTCTGCGAAACATAAAACATGCAACAAACAGGAACTAGTACTGGGCACTGGATCAATATGTTAGTCTTAAAAATAATATAAAAAGTTGCCAAAAATATATGATAGTTATAGAATATTGACATGGAACAATCAAAAATTATATATACAACAGAGATGTACTCAGCGGCGCACCGCAACAAGGTGTTGGCCGTGTCAGTGGCCGTGACGAACAGCGTGAGGAAAGTGGATCACCATGTCGAATGTCAAAGCAAGACGAGGGGCCTGGCCCGATTACACACGTGATAAAGGTCGAAATCTCATAAGGCCGGTCCGCTTGTCAAAGAGCATATGTGGGAATTAATATGCTCCATACACCACGCCATCCACGCTTCCCAAGTAGCACATGCACGGGGGCTTGGGGTACTGCGCCCTCATGGGGTCGGCTCCTTGGGAGCGTTCGACTCGATTGTTATTTGTAGTTTTGGTCGCGATCATTAAGGGACGCACATGTGTTAGGCATTACACTACCGCCCGCCCACAGTGTGCGCTTTTACTCGACAGGTTCAGTTCGCTGGGTACGTGCAACATGGGCGGCCAGTAGGTGTGCGATGCCCTTGTCGGTAAACTGGAGTATGAACAAAACTCTTGGACTCAATTCGCCTGCAGGCAAACAGCTTATGTACGCCAAAAAAAGACATAGGCAACGATAATCTTTGTGTGTGTCGTTGGTAAATACAACCGCAATTGCAAACATAATTGCTTGTGGATAATTCACAAAAAATATCCTTCAATTAGTTCACCTAAGTCCTTGGTTAAGTTTGTTTTTACGCCCTTTGGTGGTAGGTGGTAATAGTCCCGTTTGGGCTCGCTATATTTTTCACAATTATATTTCACTAATAAATAGAGGGCAAACAGAGGCGCGATATTAAATCATGATGTACATAAGTTGCTTGGCTTCTTGATGGTCCACTTGACTTCTTTGTTCTACTTTTAGTCTGAGGCTCTTGTCATCACGGGCTCACGGCCCCTCGTGGCCAAATTTGGTATTTTGACCTTTTTGGCATAGTTTAGACAGATCTGACCCTGTTCAAAAGTATTCTGGGATCTCACCCTTTGGCTACCGTCACAGTCCCCGACGATAGCTTAACACAGCCTACTGCCAAGGACCCCGGTGGTAGGCATAACGGCAGGCACCAATGGTCGTCTCCCTAGGCTGACATGGCAAAGTGCCTACCGCCAGGGTCCCGGGCGGTTGGCTCTTTTAAGCTAACGCCAAAAGCCCTAGCGGTAGGCTGTTGTGCAGTGGATAAGGTTGTGGGTTGGGGGCTGTGCCCCCCCCCCACCCCACACAACCATTCACCCCATTATCCTCCACTCACCCAAGCTCAAGTCTTCTCCCCCCTCTTTTCCTCACTCAAGGTCCTTCCACATCTCTCTCATTTGCTTGAGATTTGTCTGGTGGATCCGGAGCACTTTCATCACCTAAAGTACCTCTCTCACTTCTCATTTTGGTTGCTTGGAATCATGTATCTTTGTTGGATTGGCTCACATTCTTTGAAACACTAGTTCATAATTGTGTTGTGGTCAAATCAATTTATATGATGCATTTAGGGTTAGCTTGGTGTTTACACTATGTATTGTGTGCCTATCATTGTTGGGGATAGCTCGATCTAGTCCTAGGGTTAGTGGTTTTGTCAAGAAATGGTTAGGTTTAGTGATAGGGTTAGGGTTAAGTTTTGGTCTTGGATGACTGTTATAGTTACTGCTTGACTTGTAGGATGGGACCGATCAACTTCTTTGAGACTTCTGCGGAGGAGGTGGCGAAGTGTGAACGCGCAGTCATTCAGGAAAAGATGAAGCTGTGGGTCGAAGTCGTCGATGTGTTGAATGCGGCTTGTAGAGACTTTTCAAAGTAGTATGTGTGAAGTGCGACGACAATGACAAGGGGTACGAAGCTAAAGCGAAAAACATAAGCAAGCTCGAGAAGGAAGAGAAAATTAATAGACATGCTCTTGCAAGGCAAATTGCATTGTGCGGAACAAGGGATGAAGTGCATCAGATGGACTTAAAAAACCCTGGCCAGATCATTGAATGTCTAGTTAGGCAACCATCATCGCCGATGGCTAGTCGGGCTTCTCGTTGGGCTTGGGTCCGTGAAAGAAAGAATGTCATTTGTTGTAACCCGGGACCGTACGACAAAGATGTCGTGTTGATGGACGGATAAAGGGGGTTGAACTACATGATGTCATAGTGTCATTTGGACTATAATGGCATGTACCCCTTACCATTTGCTTTGTTATGTACCCTATGTCATTTGAACTTCTACTAATGTTATGTAACCTATGTCATTTGAACTCGTCATTATGTTATGTACCCTATGTCATTTGAACCCGTGAGAACTTCGTGTCTTAGGTCATTTGTAAGTAAGCTATGTTTTGCGTTTGTCTTATATAATATACTTTAAGTTCTTTTTTGTTCCATGTCATGTAGCATGGAAAACAAGTCCTCGATGCAAATAGCGTATGAGAAGTGTGAAGCAGAACGACGTCTTAGGATGATGATGGAGCTTCAAAAATGGATTAAGAGTTGTGAAGAAGCAAACAGAGCTATGAGGGATTTCAACAAGTATGCGTCATGTGAGTTCCCTAAAAAGCTCGAGAAAGAAAAAGAGAAGCTAGTTGACGAGTCATAGGAGAAGGAAGATGATTGTAGATACAATTTGGCAATGGAGATAGGGATCTCCGTAAGCATTGATGAATTCAGTGAGCTGGACTTGGCAAAGCCTGGGCAGATCATGGGATGGGCAATCGATCAAGGAGTGTCGTAGAATCCACCCCGGCGTGCTCGATGGGCCTGGTTTCGTGAGGAAAAGGGTTCGATGATCCATCGGGCGGGTTCCGCCAAGTATCGATCGAAGCCTAACCCAAAGCGTGATGCACAAGCCGAACGTATTAGGGTGATTAGGAGCTACTTTCCAGCTTATTACGGGCTACTTTCCGGGTAGAACATTTATGCTTGCGCTTCTCTAGTTCGAAATCGTGTCATTTGAACTCATGTAATTGGACGAATGCTCTAGGTCCTTTGAACTCTTGTTATTGTAGTAATGCTCTAGGCCATTTGAATTACTTGGGAATGTTTTATGTTATTTCAACATATGCCGTTAGTATTCGAACATATGTCATTTGTTGTTGACGTAATGAATTAAAATTAAACCAAAGGACATGCAAAGTACCCTACCACCAGGGAGCTCGATGGTAGGGTAGTGAACCCTACCACAGAAAAAACCTCCTCTGCCGTCACAGAAGAGTTGCAATGCACGGTGGGCACCCTACCACCAGGGAGCATGGCGGTAGGGCTACCGCCAAGGCCCATGTCAGTAGGGTGGTGAACCCTACCCCAGGAAAATCCTCCTTCATCGTCAGAGAAGAGTTGCAGTGCACAGTGGGCACCCTATCGCTGGGGTGCATGGCGGTAGGGCTACCGCCATGGGCCTTGGCGGTAGGGTGGCTACCGTAAAAGTTCCAGGTTTTCATGTCTCAGAACATTTCTACAGTGCCTGGCCATTAGCTTACCACCATGGGTGGTAGCCTTTCTTGGGCTACCGCTAAGGACCTTGGCGGTAGGGTCTAAAAAACAGAGCAAACACTTTGTTTTTCATCTGTTTTTCCTTGTTAACATCATCATGCACATAGTGTTCACGGCAACAGCAAAATATAGGTCTGCGACATAGTTCATGATTCGGAAATAAAATACATAGTTTGTAGGTCATGACAGGTGAGAACGAAAGAAATAGTTCTTGACAAATGCGTGAGTCAAAAGCATAGTGCTTATTGGGTCACACAAGGCCATTTTCCTTTCTTGTCACGTGCCTCATCTTCCTCTTGGGCTTCCCGAGCCCTTGCAAGCTTTCTTTCTCTCTCCTCTTCACGAGCAACCTTCTCTTCGCAAGCTTTCTTGCCCTCTCCTCTTCACGAGCAACCTTCTCTTTGTGTGCACCCTCCTCCTCGCGCTTCTTTCGCTCCATCTTCTCCTTCTCATGCTCTAATTCCTCGGCTCTTCGAAATTGTTCTTCAAACAACCTTTGCCTCCTAAGACAATCTCGGTGTTGGTCCTTTTTGACATCTTCTGGCACATCTTGATCTATCCATGTGAAGTACTTGCAAAGCGGAGGCGGTGACTACATAGACAAAACAAAATGGTTGTTAGTAACATGAGTTCGAGATGAAGCAAAGCTTGAGAATACCCTTTGAGCATACCGGCGACACATCATAGGCGTTAGTTGGAAGTGCACGATCATAGTTGGGACACACACAAAAATCTTCTTCCTTCAGTCCATGACTTCTTGCGGTCAGTGGATACCTTCACTTTGCAAACATCTCCACACCAACATGATGGAGTTTTCATGTTCTTCTCCTTCACCTTGTTCAACTTGGCAGCACCCCACTTGTTCGACATGTCTTCACGGTTAGCACACAGGGGCCTCGTCATGGAACCGGATGAAGCCATGCCTATAAAAAAGAGTGGATGTTAGTAAAGTAAATAAATGTGTATAGAGGTTAAGACAACAAAACAATAAGCAAAACAACAAGTGCCATTCCTATTATTTCAACCATCAGGGTTAAGCAGGACATCAATAGGCCTTCCTCTATCAATCCTTCGCGGCCTAGTACCACCGGAACCACGACCACCTACGTGGGCTCCTCTAAGACTTGTCCGTCCTCCACAGCCACCAATAGTGCCTCCTCGTGCGCTACCTCTAAGGCTCGTTCGTCCTCCACGGCCACCACTCCTACCTTCTCGTGTGCTACCGGAACCTCCTCTCCGGCCACCCGTTTTACTAGTGGGAGTGTTGGCATCGGTCCTTGGCCTTTTAGTGCATTTCCTAGCATCGTGTCACGGGTCGTCACATTGTCCATAATTGTTGATGTCGGTGGCTCCATGAAATGGCCGCTACCAAATTGTTTCATTCCAGTGTATCCAGCTAGATCATCCATGTCACTTCTAACCTCTTTCTTCTTCTTTTACCCTTGGTAGGCGCCATGAGTTTGGGATCGGGAACGATATGTGGCCCATCATACTCATGCCATTGCGAAGGATCTAGAAAGGGACGGAACTGAGGCGCCCATATCAACCTCGTTTGTTCGTATGTGAACTCATGCAGCCGCACGGTGGTTTCATCTGAAACATGCAAGTTTCTCGCCCTAGCCGCGGTCATCAAATGCGAGCAAGGCCAATGGTACTTGTGAGGCCTCACGCACTGACACCGCCGGTTCTTGAGGTGCAACTCGTACAAAACACCACCGTACGCTACCCCGTCCCTTGTTGTGCCACCCGGCTCGTCGACTTGGTAGATAATTTCTTTTTCATTGAGTCTAATGATTTGTTGATGTGAGGACTTGTGTGCTTGATACTTCAACCAGTCCTCGACCTTGAAGGGATAGTCTTTATTTTCACCTATCCAGTTGGCGGTGACTCGGGAATGCCTTAGGAAATACTCGTTGAGCTTGAAGAACGTATATTTCACAATGGCAGTCACTGGCAATGAACGGACACCCTTGAGAACGTTGTTGAAGCATTCCACCATGTTACTTGTCATATCTCCGTATCTCATACCACCTTCGTCGTAAGTGTGCGACCACTTATGCTTCTCTGGAAGATGCCTTGTCAAGAATTCTCTCCCCCCTTTGTTCTTTTCCAATGCCAAGAAGAGTTTGTCATATCATTTTTTTTGAAATGTGTTGGTGTTGAATGCCACACAAACATGGGTAAGGTCTTTGCAAAACTTCTTGCTCTTGCATGCATAGTAAAAGTTTGTCATGAAGTGTCTCATGCACCAATGGTGTTGGAGCTTTGGAAAGCCAGGAATATCAACATCTATTGCTTAGAATCCCATGATGCCTATCCGATATGATGCACACCTCTCTCTTGCCAATCACCTTTGTCCTTCATGGTCCACAAACCACTCCCAATTGTCATCATGCTCGGAAGGCACCAAGGTAAATGCCACCGGCAACACGTTGTCAATGGATGAATGGGTCATTGCCACCATCAATGTGCCCTTGTATTTGCCGGTCAAGAACGTGCCATCAATTGACAAGACGGACCGACAATGCTTAAATGCCTCAATGCATTGGCCAAAGCTCCAGAAAGCTCGGTGAAACACTCCGTCAATTGACTCGACTCTATGGCGCATGCCCGGGTTCCGATGAGCAATGGCTCCCAACATCCTTGGTAGAATATTGTACGCGGACACATAATCACCATGCAACATCCTAATAGTGTTTGCCTTGGCCATCCATACCTTCCCATACTTGACCTCATAACCGAATCGTTCAAAGACCGAACTCATGAGTAGCTTGACCTTCACGGTTGGATCGTGGGATATCTCATTCAACAATTTGTATCCTAGAAACTCGGAGGTGAGTTGATGGTGGCCCTTGCTTCGGTTAGCTTTGTCCGGCGGTATGCACGTGTGAGTGGCCACACAACTCTTCAACTCTCATTGCCCGGTTTCATGAATTTTTCTTCCACGGACCTTCCATTTGCAACCTTCTTTGTCACATCTGACGGTGTAGCGCACATTTTGATCGGAATGACCAACAACATATGGCTTATGGTTCCTAATGGCATAGTCACTCAACGAAATCTTGAACTCTTGCAAGCACCCAAACTTGATGCCTTTATTCAAATGAGCATTCTCGTCCTCATCCGAGGGCCTTGGATCACCAATATTCGTGCAAGGTGATGGTTCAACCAACCCTAATCTCATGCCCCCATCAACAACGGCCTTGTCGGCAAAGCTAAGACCACGAAACAAAGAGGGTCCTCTTTTCTTGCCACTGACCTTCTTGTAGACTTGATTTTCTTGCGCCGTGAATCCATCCTCGTCCAATTCTTCCTTCGGACCCTCGTCGTCCGAGTCATATTCACACATATGCCTATAAGGGAGGTTACGGTCCATGTCTTGTTGGTAGACAATGACATCCAAGTCACCAATGGGATGGTAATGAATCTCTTGTTCCGCGTAAGCATCATCTTGAGGAATAGCATGATCATCAACACAAGCAATAGCATCCACATGAGCAATAGGATCACCTCAAACTACTATGGCTCTAACATTGATCTCCTCTTCATTGGGTTGGCTACTTGGTGGTTGGCTACAAGAATTGTGTGCATACAACTCGACACTACTATCATATAGTGGGGATGACACACTCCGGTTCAAGTCGAGTTGTAGGCGAGGAACTTCACCTTTGTGGCAAATAATTCAAGTGACTTGTCTTGTGATCCCTCAACTTTATCCTTGTACACATTCTAATACAAATCGGAGGTGATGGGCATACTCTTTAATCGAGACTTTACTCCCACTCCACATCATACCTCCCAATAAGTTTCACCTCATCACTTGGATTAATCCAATGCAACATGCTTCTCACTTTCACTACAACATCATCATAGCTTGGGCTTGTGTCAAAAACATCAATCCTCCCCTTCATCGGCATTTCCATTCAAAAATGCCGCCTTGTCCAAGTAATGCAAATTAACAAGTCTATCCATCTAAGAACAATGGACAAAAAATCATGTCATCCATGGGTTCAAGCAAGGAACTTCTATGCATTGCATTCAAACAACTCGACAAAAATTGTCAAAATTGCCTTAACCCTAAACCTTCCAACACAAAGCCACTAACCCTTGGCACAAGATCTTGCTACGCACAACAAAGCTAGGCACAATAAGCACACACATAGCCATAAATGCACAACAAGAGCAATAACTAGGGCTTCAAACAATGTGAGCAAATCCAACAAAAATACATGATTTCAACCAACCAAAAGAAGGGGGAGTGGGAGAGGTACCTTGGGTGATGCAAATGCTCCGGATCCACCGGACAAATCTCTAGCAATGGAGAGAGATCTAGTGGATGCTTTGATGGGGGGGAGTGGGGGAGAGGATGGGCTCGGGAGGAAGAAGGGATTGGGGATGAATGGGTGGGTGCAGGCCCCACCAACACCTTATCCACTACAGAGCCCTACCGACAGGGTGCTTGGCTGTAGGATCGAGCACCCTACCGCCAAGGCCCCTGGTGGTAGGGTCCTTTGCCACGTAGGCGGCCACAAACGGCCGTCTGTGGGCTGTCGTCAAGTCTACCGCCAAACTTTGCGACGATAGCCTATCCAACCCTACCGCCGGACTGTCTGGCAGTAGCCAACAAAGTCAGATCCCAAAATACTTTCGGGTGGGGGTCAAATCCGGCTAAACTTAGGGCAAAAGGTCAAAACACATAAATCAGCCAGTCTGGTCGGCTAGAGTGCTTTCAATCGAGGGACGAGTGCTTGCGTGTTTCATTCTCTAGGCAATGGGACCTGATGGGGGTCTTTGCCTGTCCGGCCTCTTGCCGTCCAAGAAGTCAAGGCTTAGTTGTTGTAGAGAGAAAAGGAAAACAGTTTTGCTATAGCACATCTAGATGTGTCAGTTTTGCTATAGCACATCTAGATGTGTCGTAAGTATTTTGCACGTCCAAGTCATATACCATTGATTCTATGAGAAGATCCGTGCAAGCATTTTCATTATTCTTTTTTTTTCTAGTTTGATTGAGTCACTTAGAAGTGCAATAATAAGAGCACGTCTAGATGTGCCCTAGACAAGACTCGAAAGAAATCATGCTACCAATACGCTGCACCAAAGCTTTGAGGTCGTCTTCCAAAGTCCACTAATGGGGAACATACCTTTCTGCAGGATATTGGAACCACAGCTTTATTATTTGTGATTTCATGTGTGGAGAAACTAGAATCATGTTTCAAAGATGACCTCAAGGCACACCAGGGACAAACGTCTGCGCTTACAAAGAGTATATGTCCTGTCGCAAACTCCACAGAAACTACAACTGTAATACAAATTTGTGTTATTTCTCTTTAATGCTCCATATGTGCTTGCAATTCCTATTTGTTCCTCACCTTAGGGTCAGTTCTTTTGCTGGCTTCTAGAATAAGCTAGAATAAGCTGCCCCCTACCCAGCTTATTCTAGAAGTCCAACCAAATTTATTTTTTAGAAGCCTACTAATTAAGTCCAGACTAATAGGCTTCTAAAAATATATTTTGGTTGAGCTTTCAGAATAAGCTGGGTAGGGAGCAACTTATTCTAGAAGCCCAAAATAGCCAGCAAAAGAACTGGCCCTTAACGAGATGCATCCAGATGAAAACATAATGTTACTGGCAATGTGTCCATGCGTTGCAACGGATCCAAAGTAGAATAATACATATTCACAGATCTGAAAGAAAACAGTCTAGTTTTGATATACATATCACTAAAAATATCTTATATTTCACTCAAAATATATTTCTTGGGCTGTTTTGATGAGGTAAGGGAGGAATGTGGTTGGTTTCAAGATACTAAAGGGTTTTCTGCAAATTGGAGCAGGGAAGTGGAATATTGTTGCAAAAAGGCCACAAATTACATCACAGTCGTTAGATACAGAACTAGTGGTTAGAAATGACAAATAGCAGACACGCCATCATCACCAACTGAGTCTTTTATAGGAGTAGAGAAATTTGAGCAGAGAAGTGAAATATTGTTGAAAAAGGCCACAACTTACATCATTAGATGCAAGCTTTAATGGTCAGAAATGACGGATGACAGACACACCATCATCACCAACTGAGTATTTTATAAGAGTACAGAAAAGAAGACCTGGTATTGTATCACAATCCACGGTAGGGAGATGTGTTTGTTTCTTCATAATCTAATACTCTCCGTAGTACAGCTCCCACAGGGTAAAATATCCAAAATCGGTAAGGGAGTTAGGTTACTATTTAACCTTTTCATGGGGTTACATTAGTTACATAGAGATCACATTGTCTTGTTACATGTTGGCTACATAAAAGAAAGAGAAGTACCTCTGCTCCATAGCATCGGGTTCCATTTTCTGATAACCAAATCAAGATGATTGATCTTGGTGTTTTCATGACAGCAGTGAAAACTGTAGTATATCATATTTCCCTGCTGATTTGCTGAACTAGTACTGGGGAACAGCCATGTCTATTACCTCAGTTGAAATGGGGCTAAGCCATACTATACTTGAGAATTTGAACGCATTAAAAGACAATCTCAGTCAGCTGTGTTTTGTTTCTTCATTATCTGAATCTCCTGTTTCGTCTGGAAGGAGACCTAGAAGAGGCAAGGGCAGCAAGGAACTGAGATTGCATACAATAATCAACAGAGGTAGATTTCCGAAGCTTTCCCTAGTGACTCCAAAAATCTTTGTTAGACCAGCACCGACAAGACCACCAGTAACACTTCCAGCATTAGAAATGGACATCAAAGTGGCAAACAAAGTCGCCTCCATTCCTGGAGGGCACAATTTTGCAGCTAACACCAAAACTGGCATAAATGCAGCCTGCAACATAATTCAGGTTATATACAGTTACATGCAAGGAGAACAACTCAAGGCACAAGGAAGCCTTGTAAGAACAGTTCAAAGCCAGATAAGTTGACATCAAAACTTAAGTAATGATATGACGTAACTACATTGGGACAGGAGAATACTTTCCCCAGAGTGGTTGTAATGCTGAGAATTACAACTTGTGAAAGTTCAAATTGGCCAGGCTTATTTTCAGGCATATGGAGAGCAACTAGACTTCATGTCACTATTATTATGCAATGAACTAAATTGTTCACGTCCCACAGTAAATGTAGTAATACAAAATAAATAAGAGTTTGCCATCAATCAGCAAAAGTAGTCGTGTTACATACCTGGCCAAGGACCGTGATGATTAACGAATCTCCAATGGAGAACCACTCATCACTGATCCCAAACTGCCTATTAAGCCCAGTGACAAGAAGAACCTGGAGGGCATACAACACACTAAGGTTTTAACTTGGAAGGATGCAAAATAACTGCCGCTGCACTGAAATAAAAGCAAAATGAACACCTGTGTCATTCCAAGGGCTGAACCTATGATGGTTGTCACAAGAAATATTTTCCTCAGATGAACTGCCTTCAGAAAGTAGTTATAAATTCCAACACCGAGCAAGGATGCAATGGAAGTAACGAGTTTTACACGTCCTAGAAACTCTGGAGTGAATCCAAGCTTATTTGTGCTGAGATCAACAATAAGGGAGCATGAAAGTTCAATCAACTAAGAAACATTACAAAGTTAAACAGTAATCATACATTTTGAAATACATAATGGAAAGTTATGCATACGCTAACCAGCTGCTACAACGCAACCTGGATATAACAATGTAGAGCTTAACTACGATCATCAATATCTTGTGGCAATTTCTCTAGTTGATGTTTTGTTGTACCTCAAACGTCAAACCTATGAAATCAAATTGATACAATTAAGGATGAGCTAGAGGAAGGATCCAGTAACCAGTTGTAATTTATATTTCATAGAACTACTGCACTGCATTTAAAACTAGCTCCCACACAACAGTAAACAATAACCATGTACGCCATCAGAGATACTGTAATTGCAGACTTGTGTGAAATTGTGGCAACCTGATACATACATGAAGAAAAACATGGCTGACTCTGAGTGTGGTGTTGCTTGCCAGAGGAATATAAACAAGGTCGGCAAGAAAATGTTAGGTTGCTTTACAGAAGTCCATAGCTGCTTGATGTGCTGTATTGAGCTCTCAATGAATCCTGAACCAGAGACTGACATAGCATGTTCTCCAGGAGTCAGGCGATGTTCATTTACAAGAACTGCAACAGCAGATGTCATCAATGGTAAAAATGCCGTAATACCAAAGACAAATCTGTGTTTACAGAAATATTTTCATCAGTGTACTGCACCAGAGAACATGTGGAGCTTCAGTAGGTTACAGGAAGCTATGTGACGAACCTTACTCCATATGCATCCACAAGCGAACCACTGAAATATGCGCTCACAATTCCACCAAATGCCGAGGACCCCCAACATAGAGACTGGAGAGATCCAGATGTACTTTGTGATTCGCCACGAGCTCTCTCAACTACCATAGAATCTACGACCTGCATTATTTTCACAGGTGTCTGTTGAAACAAATCTAGGAAGCAACAATATATTTAAATAATAGTAATATTGTCCTAATTTATGTCAGGAACAACTCTAAGATGTGATAAGAGATGAGGTGTTGATTTTATTTAAAAGATAATCTTTATTTAGATATATTTGATTATTTTCAATGCACAACGGCAGCATTGGCTAGATGTTCTCAATTTAGAGACTGGTGTGGCCTAAAATAGTTTGGCAACTTCAAATAACACAGGAAATATGTATACAATCTGTCAATCGCATTGCAAAATTCAACTGGAGATAGATAAATGTTCAGTAATCGCAATATCCTCAAGAAAAAATGGCATTACAGTCTCACATCATCGATCAGCAAATTAGCTACAACAAAAGCGCACGGATACCGTGATCCAATACATGTCGGGCAACCATCAATTAGAACAATTTAAGTTAACTTAGAACTAGCCAATATCCCTCGGTAACAATCTAGGAAAATTTGGAACTGACTGATGAGGAAGTAGGGAATAAAGAGCTTGTCTTTTGCATTGGTTAATAACAACCGGAGAAGGGTCCGAGCACTTTGGGTCTATTGTACGCAGCCTTCTGTCAGGACCCAAGCAACGATCTTCTGACAAGCAGAACACCTGAAACGAGATTCAGTTAAGTTTGAATTCAAATAGATTGGCGCGAAGTCCCCAGAGCCGTCCATCTGCGATCTGACGCTCCATGGATGCTCGTACCGCTTCGCGGAGTTATGAAGCCTGGATCGCGTCCACTCCGCATCGGATGGCTGCGGATGGTCGGCTGAGGAGAATAATGTGAAGACTTATATGTCTTCAGAGCTATGGCTCAGCCTCTCCAACCCAGATGTAGATCTGTGGCAGCAGTTTGAACTGGGGTAAACAAATCTCTGTGTCTGCGTCAACCAACTGGTTCTATTTCCTTGCAACCCTTTACTTATTGTATTCCTCTGAGTTCCGAACAATTTCCCCTTTCATTTCTCTGTGATTGTTGCGAAGACTTTTCAGTACTTCGATTCTCTTCCACTGCTTAGATTTTCACTAAGTGGTGCACGCTGTGAAAACCTTGTCTGTGCTTAGACTGTTAGATTTACTCGCATCTTAGCCTGTTTGTATATTGTTTCTGTGATAGCATGTTTTCTATTGTTTTGATTACCTTGTGACTAGGGATGAAAGCGGAGCGGAAACGGACGTAACTGAGTGCTACCACATTTGTTTTCATATATTTTTGCAGAAGCAGAAACGAATACAGAAACCCCGGAAATGAATAAGGAAACAGATACTACCGGAAACGGACACCGAACGAATACAAAACAGACATGAAAACACAAGTGGGCATTGACCGGAACTTAAAAACCCCTTGAATCATAGAGAAATACACATAAAAGCAAACAAATTTAATGAATTGTTAACATGTCTACAAAATAGTATCATTATGTTAGCAACTTAGTGTAGTATTGTAGTAGTACTGGACAATTGCGTATAGGGTTCTCAAGCTGAGTACATGTCTGGTAGTAGAATTTGGGCCTCAAATGATCCATTCTACTCATTGTGTTATTGTGTATTGTTTGGTGGTTGGGCTACAAAGCAGCCATAGGTCTATAGTCCAAACAGAAATTCCATATTCACGGAAACGGAAGGTTCCGTTTCTACGCATGTTCCACTGGAAAACACCATTCCGTTTTTGTTTCCGTTTCCGCATAAAAAATTCCATTTCCACTTCCGTTTTGCAAATTTTCGTTTCCGTTTCCATATTTCCTCTCCGTTTAGTTTCCACTCCATTTTCATCCCTACTTGTAACTCTGTTGCATGTCCTCTAGTTTATTTAGTTCTTCTACTAGATTGCCTCTGAACTGCTTTGCTGATATCCAATTATTCTTCTATTTACCAAAATATTTCGTGTTTTCGAAGAATTTGTAATAATATCACCCCCCTCTCTGGTAGATAATTTTGTTCCTACATTAAGGATTGTTGATGCCTATCAATAACTTTAATTATTTTTAATAGCTTCAAGAAGGCAGCCCCAACATGTTGTAAGATAAGGTCTGCACATAGGCATGTACTCCGTATATAAATTTGGAACTCTAGAGGAAAGTGCTTGATGTGAACCAATCGTTATTTCTAGCAAGTTGATGTTATTAGTGTCTGCCTTTCTGTATGATGGAAGGTGATCCCAATGACACAAGAGCATCAGCACTTAAATAAATGCTAAAGACTGTACAAATAAAATACGTCACTCGAAATTAACACTCGATCTGAAAAGTTTGAAAAGATAACTTTCTTGCAGAATACTTAGCTCATACTTACAACATCTGAGAAGGCAACAGAAAGTGATCCAAGAAGAATAGAGAATCCTGCACCATATTTACTGTTCACTACTGTAGCCATCAAACTCCATGAAAGTGTTCCAAGAAATCCTGACAGAATAAGATATGATCTTCTTCGATACCCATATAGTGGAATAGAATCACTGGAAGGCAAGAGCAGCGGAGTCAGTGCCACCAAATGCACATATACATACAGCAGAAAGGAATGTATGGGGAACTTTCACGAGACCTGATAAAGCCATAGATTGGCTTGATCAACCAGGGCAAGGATGAGAAGCCAGATATAACTGCAGTCTATATAACATAAACCATATTAGTCACTTATTAACATCTATTGCTTACAAGGTAAATTATCACATGCATGTAACAAGACCAAATCTCTAAATATCAGGACCACAAAGACAACGAAGGGAAAAAGACCAGGTACCTCAGCTGGATCAAGGTGAAGATCGTCTTTTAAGTAAAAGCTCACAGCAAGTCGTGCAAGGCCTAAGACCCCTTGCACAAAATATACAATGGCAACTGCCATATTATCAGGAGATAGGTCCACCCCGAATGCCGTGAAGTATCCTGACTTGCTCTTCCGTACATCATCTGTACTAGATTGCTTCTTATGCCATCCCTCCAAGTATCTCTTACTTGTATCAGCTTTAGTACATCCCACCTGATATCTAGGCACAATATTTCCTACAGTAGGTACCATGACGGGAATGAGTATGCCAGCAAGCAGGTAAATTCTTCATGTTGTATTAATGTCGTCCAATTTTGCAGAATATTTTGGTTGACGTAACGGAAATATCATGGGGAAAATGTGGGGAAAGAGAGAATGCGGAAGAAAGGTTGAAAGGGGTCGTGTTGTAACAGATCCAATATGCAAGTTGTCAGGGCCGTATATAGACAGGTGCAACTGGAGAAGTTGCACAGGGTCCCAAAACCTTTGAGTGCCCCAGATTTTTTAACTGTACTAATTATTACTAATCTAAGGACTGGAGACTAATGATCGGTTAAAAATTAAGAGAAAAGGAGTCCAAGCCAGCGACAGAAGCATTTCTACCTATAATAGGAATTCCACTAACGATTGGAGACTAATGATCGGTTAACACAGTTTGTTGTTAAACCATGGATTTGGTTTACCAATTCCATCATTATTGCATACTCTCTGGGAACAACTCCAAACTCACGGCCCAACTCACATCTCTCCCATCTGTCTTCGTCTTCCTTCCCTCTAAATTTTTTTCTCACACACCCTCACAAGGAAACTCACAAATGACAGGCGGATAAACAGCCCACGCTCTTTTTCCAGTGCTTAGCAGCAAATCACCGCAATTAAATCGCTGCAAATTTAGTCCTCGTCTCCTCTCTCGATTCTCCTTCGAGGGCTTTACATATTAGATGTTTTTCTACTGATTCTTCCATTCAAGTGTTCCCTTCAAAACATGAAAAAATGACACTACTGCTATGATTACTGAATTTTTTCTGCATTTTTAATACATGGGGCCTGTTACAACATCACGTTTAACCTTCTTTTTTACATATTAGATGTTTGCACTGAGCACCGAATTTCTAGGTACATCCCTGCAAGTTGTACAACTAAATGTGGCACAAAGTAGAGAACACAAAACAAACCTATAAGCCTATGTGGCACAAGAGAGGATTGAGCATAGGTGTATGTCTGTTATTTGTGTTTTACGCAGAAAATTTGTGAGAAAATTTGTGAGAAGATGGACCATTTGGACACACAAGCGGACATAAGGTCACCTAATATCCATTCTACTTCATCCTTTGATGTTGTAACTTCAAATACAGAACAATATGGTCTACAACCTTGAGAAAGATGAGACTTGGGTGTGGAGGATGGTAATACTATGTTCGTACGATTTCTACTTGCAAAAATGCTATATACGTGGGAACCTTTCCTTGAACAGGTCTATGGAGATAGTGTAGTACTAGCACTGTCTAAGGTGAACCATCGAATCAAAGCCGGATGGATGAAGTGGTGCCAAGCTTCTGGAGTTCTCTATGACAAGAGAGTGCCACAAAAGCTAAAAGGCAGGTTCTATAGGACGGCGATTCAACCCGCAATGTTGTTTGGTGCTGAGTGTTGCCCGACTAAAAGGTGACATGTTCAACGGTTAGGTGTGGCGGAGATGGGCATGTTGAGATGGATGTGTGTGGCCACACAAGGAAGGACCGGGTCCAGAATGATGACGTACGAGATAGAGTTGGGGTAATCGGTGATTGAAGAGAAGCTTGTCCAACATCGTCTAAAATGATTTGGGCATATTCAGCACAGGCCTCCAGAAGCTCCAATGCATAGCAGACGGCTAAAGCGTGCTGATAATGTCAAGAGACGTCGGGGTAGACCGAACTTGACATGGGAGGAGTCCATAAAGAGAGATCTGAAGGACTGCAATATCACCAAATATCACCAAAGAACTAGCCATGGACAGGAGTGTGGAAGCTTGCTTGGTTGCGAGATCTTACGAGTTTCAGCTCTAGATTACCCCAACTTGTTTGAGACTAAAGGCTTTGTTGTTGTTGTTGCTGCTGTAATTAAAAAGTGGGTCACATGTTGTAGGTGTCGCTTGGTATTATGGAGTCGAATTGTGGCATCAAGTGAGCATGTCAAGCGGCAAGAGTCTATGCCGGTAGTTTTTAAGACCTTTTTATGTTATTTCATCATGCTTTTAGTAGTTCAATTTCATGAGTTTTGTTGAGTGGACTTGCATTTATACCTTCCGAAATGTAGGCCTCAAATGTTTCGCCCCGGCTAGGTTCAATTCCTGGATCCACCACTGCCAATAGGTGATCCGCGTCGGAGTTGCCCTTAGGCACTATTGGCAAGAAAAACAAGACAGCTACCCAGGTTCAATTCCTGGATCCACCACTGCCAATAGGTGATCCGCGTCGGAGTTGCCCTTAGGCACTATTGGCAAGAAAAACAAGACAGCTACCCGAAGGCTTACCTAGCTGTAATTTAATGGGATGGGGGTAGGAGGACAAAAACACAACCCCCCCCCCACCCCCGCTCGGGCGACTCGGGGGGCGAACCCTAGGCGCGTCGCCGGGCTCCCTCCTCCCCCCACCCTCCCTCGCCGCCGCCTGAGGCAGCCGCCGGGCAAGCCCAGGGCCAAGGAGGGTGACGGCGGGGCTTCTGGCTGCCCTGCTTCCGCGCGGGGAGCTCTAGATCTGGAGCAGCGGCTCCTATGGAGAGGCACCGCCTGCTCTGCGGCGAGTGGCTGTGCGGATGGTGGATCCGGTGTCCTGGCCGCACGGGCGGCGGGATCCCGGTGGTGAGGGCGGTCGGTGGCGGCTTCTGCGGCGACCGGTGCGCGAGATCTGGCGCCTCCCCTCCTCTGTTCGGCGTGCGAGCCTGCCTGGTCGGGTCGTGCTTCCCTGGTCACCGGTTCCGGACAGGTGGTGCTGTTGGTGGCGGGGATTTAGTTCGGGCGAAATCCCTGGCCGGCCGCGTCGACGGCGATGCCCGAGGGCGCCGTTCCCCTCCTTGGAGGCGTCGGTATGGACTGATCCCCTCACTTCCCCTCCTCCTCGGTCTCCCGGGCGAAAGCCCTAACTTTGTTGGGCGGCGGCGGCGCTCTCGGTGCCGTTCCCTTCTTGAAGGCGCCGCTTTGGGAGCATTGGGGTTGGGTGGCGCCTGGGGGTGGTGGGTGGCGGCGGCGGCGGTGTGGCCCTCTTGTCCTAGCTTGGAACTTCCCCCTCTGGTGTTGGATGCTTGCAGCGGCGATGTTCTGCTCAACGAGAGCCCCGGCGTCTCGTTGGGGATGCGCCGACCCTCCCTATGTGGTCTTCTTCCGGCAGCATCCATCCCATCTTGCGACGATGCGGCGCCTTCGATCCAGGCGAGGAGGTAGTGGCCTCCTTCGAAGATCGTGTACTGGATGTGCCGTGCCGGGACCCGTAAGTGCTTGGCGACGGCATGCCCCGCTGGTGTCGGCCCTCCTCTTCTTCGAGCCTATGTGATCTTGTCCCCGGTGCAGCATTCTTGGAGGGGGACCTCGGCGTCTTCGGCCTCGCTCTATTATGACCATCTTCAGCCCCATAGTGCTTGAGGCTTAGTTTTGTGTTGTCCATCATCTATGTATCTTTTTTTAGAACATCATCTATGTATCTTACCGCCTTGTTGTTCTTTCTTTTGCCTGCGGGCGTATGCGTGTAATCCTGGCCAGTTGATGGCTTTGTTAATTCAAAGCCGGGCTAGGCTCGAGCCCCATCTCGGGCTCGACTGATGCCTTTTCTCTAAAAAAAAGTTGTAATGAAACAACCATTGTGCTGATTCCCAAAGGTAACGATCCACTAAGCATCAAGGACTTCAGGCCCATCAGCCTCTGCGATGTCATTTATAAGGTTATATCAAAGGTGTTAGTTAATCGTCTCCGACCTTTTCTTGATGACCTTATTTCTGAAACTCAAAGTGCTTTCGTCCATGGAAGGATGATAACAGACAATGGGATTATTGCATTTGAATGCTTCCACAAAATCCAGCACAGCTAAAACTCGAGAGACAATCATTGTGCCTATAAACTGGATCTTGCTAAAGCCTACGATAGAGTTGATTGGGGCTTCCTGGAGGGTGCACTCCGGAAGCTAGGATTTAATCAAAAGTGGACCAACTGGGTGATGAAATGTGTGACCTCGGTCAAGTTTTCCGTGAGATGCAATGGTGAATTATTGCAAGCCTTTGCGCCAACCAGAGGGCTACGACAAGGAGATCCACTAAGTCCCTATTTATTCTTGTTCATAGCTGATGGCCTTGCTACACTCCTAAACAGAGAAAATGTGATGGGGTCCATAACCCCGATAATGATTGCTCGGGGAAGTCCAGGGATCTCCAACCTCCTATTCGCTGATGATAGCCTCCTGTTTTTTAAAGCCTCGGTTGATCAAGCCACAAGAGTACGGGAGCACCTTTCAGAGATGTACGGGTCAATTGTTGAGCCAGAACAAATGCTCTCCTCTGTTCAGCGAGGCCAGACCAGTCCATGTCAAGGAGGAAATCATGACTGTGCTTGGGGTGGTTTCCTCCACTTTTGAAAGTAAATATTTAGGTTGCGTTCGGTTTGCGGGTATAGAAAACACTGGACCAGAAAACTGCGAAGGATTATGATTGATTGTACAGTACCAGACCATAGGGTTATAGAGGAGAGGAAGAGAAGCATGCGGGGTGTTTGAAGCATAGGTGTAAAAAACTTTGTTACTGACGAAGATTGTGTACACAGTGGCAGATTCTATGTTATTTTTCTATCCGCATGTACTCTGTGAGTTTGTCTCTTTCCTCGTGCATGACTAGTATAGTTTAATTTTTTATTTGGAGCCGTGGTGCCTTGCCTCGGGCATCCGCCCAAAAATGAGGTTCTACTGGATTTGTGAAATCCTCTGGAATGAGCCCTCCAAGGCAAGGTTTCCTTCAAATTTCTGTACCAATTTCTTATGAAACGAACGGGTCAGAGGTAGACAAAACTACAGGTTTTCAAACCTGTAGATTTCCTTTGATTTTCCTGCAGACCGAACGGGGCCTCAGGTCTACCGACACCGGAGGGACGGATGAAGAATGAGAAGTTCCAACCAATCATAGACAGATTTGGGAAAAGGTGCAATGATTGGAACGAAAGATTCATGTCTCAAGCGGCTAAGGAAGTACACGTCAAATCGATTGTACAAGGCTTACCAACATATGTCATGGGAGTTTTCAAATTAAACCACAGCTTCTGCGAGAGTTATGAGAAAGTCATCAGGGACTTTTGGTGGGGTGACAAGGATAACCACAGGAAGGTTCATTGGATGTCTTGGGAAAACATGACAAAATCAAAGAGGAATGGAAGCATCGGTTTTCGAGATATGCATTTGTTTAACCAAGCTCTACTTGCTAGACAAGGTTGGCGATTAATCCAGAAACCTGAGTCTTTGTGCTAGATTGCTCAAATCAAAATACTATCCAAACGGAAACTTGCTTGATACGGTATTTTCTTCGGATGCTTCCCCAGCTTGGAGAGGGATCGAATTCGGTTTAGAACTGCTAAAAAAAGGTTTGATCTGGCACATAGGGAATGGAAGGAAGATCCAAATTCAACGGGATCAATGGATCCCAAGGAAAGAAGGATTAAAAGTGGCCACTTTCACTAGGAGATCAAGGCTAAGGTGGGTTAACCAATTGATGAGGCCAAACAGCAAGGAATAGAATACGGAACTAATAAACCAGATTTTTCATAAGTTTGATGCGGATGAGATCTGCAAAATAAGAATACCCTCCAATGCGGTGGATGACTGTGTGGCCTGGCATTACGAAAAAACTGGTGTCTTCACTGTCAAAAGCGCATACAAGCTTGCTGATTCATTAAAGAGAAATGGAACGGCAACGGCCTCTAGCTCAGCAAGAGATCCAGGTGATAGGAGCATATGGGATGTAATTTGGAAAGCGAACATACCAGAAAAAATCAAGATCTTTGGATGGAGGGTCGCTACACAATCTCTTGCCACGAAACACAACACTTTTAGAAGAACAATAGTGAAGGAAGATGTGTGTGATATTTGCGGAGTTGAAAGCGAGAGTGAGTACCATGATGTTATTGCGTGCACCAGAAGTAAGGCACTTAGGGAGGCCATGAGGGCACATTGGGAAATTCCCAAAGAACATGCATTCAGAATGACCGGTACTATTGGTTCCAGGTGCTCCTCTCCTCGCTAAATGAGCAGTGCAGAAGTAGAGTCATGTTGATTCTGTGGCAATCATGGCACCTACGGAATAATGTGATCCATGGAGATGGCAAGGACACTGTCTCTGGAGCTGTCCAATTCTTGCTCAGGTTTGAGTCTGACCTGGTAGAAACCTTGCATGCATCGGATCGAGCTGACAGCAAAAAGGCATGGTCTCTCCACTGCCCAAAGCCATACATACCCCAAGCAACGAACCAGTGGATGGCGCCCTCAATAGGACTGGTTAAAGTTAACACAGATGCTGCCTACTTGCAGGAGTCAGGCGACACTTGGGGTGGCGCAGTAGCGCATGACCACCGGGGCCTCGTTTTCATCTCTGTTGGCCGACGCCTGCCCCGTTGCGCATCGGTAGAGGAATCTGAGGCAGCCGCAATACTGATGGGACTATCTGAAGTGGTAAGCTGTACAATGGGTATCTGATCCTAGAAACAGACTGCATGGCCACTGGACGAGAGCTGAGGGCGGACTGGACCTGCAGGTCTGCATGCTTCCCTCTGGTCTCTGACATTAAGGATCAGCTGAAGACATTCTCCACTGTCAGCATCAACGTGGTCAGCAGAACGAGGAATAAGCTCGCCCATGGGATTGCTGCCAAGGCTAGGAGCGATGGTGATTTCCACCTAATCGCTGACGTCCCTAGGAGTGTCAGGAATGTAATGCTCGACGAGTGTACCCAAACCATGGTGTAATCTACAAATCATGGTTTCTCAAAAAAAAAAACTGTAATTTAACTATTGCAGCTGCATTGCACATTTTCACCAACTAATGCACGGGAGCGCACGAGCACGAACAATGCTAACACTGAGAAGTCGAATTTGCTAATACAGTCAATTACGCTTTATGTTAGCCCTTGCTCATCACAATTCAACTTGATCCCCGCTTCTACCACGCAACAAGAAACTACGCCCCATTCGGGTTTCCCCAATTCCAACACCCCTCGATGCATTGCCGCACCGGATCCTTGCATATAGGCGAACCTTCCTAAGTAGGAGAGAATAGGGAGCTCACCAGACCGGTGGTCGGAGGCGGAAGCGGGGGCGGAGTCGCGGATGCCGAGCTCGAGCGGGCGGCGGCTCGCGGCCTCCTCGTCGTACGGCTCGCGACCTGCCGAGGTTCCGGAGGCCATCCCGTGGGGCCGGAGGCAGCACCGTTTCCTGAAAGACGAGGAGATCGGCGGCCCTGCGCTGCGGACCGGAGAGGGGGGAGAACGTATCCTGTGCACCTGCTGCACCAAGGACTCGTGGGCCACTGCGTGAGGAACGAAGAGACGAGATGTGGTGCTAGTGCTACATTTACAAAACAATCCTTGTACTACCCATTGTTAGAGTTTGGGCATAAATGGAGCCTTCTCATGCCATGTGCCCTCTCAGCCGTCGGATCCAATTCCCAAACGAATCATGTCCGTCGAATCTCCAACTGAACTTATCCTAGTCGTCGGATCGAGCCCGACACTGCTACAATGAATAGTGTTGGCGTTTTTTGCCTCCGTCCTGCCACCCTCACTCTCCATGACAGGCGGGGTCAAGTCAGGGTGGGTCGTAGTTGTCAGCGACACTGGAGGCGAGCGTAACCAATGCTGGTTCTTATGGGCGCGGGAGGCGTACCACCGCCTGTAATTTCCGTTAGCCGCCAAGGGCAGTTCGGACATTTCATCTGACCAGGTGCCAAGTGGCTTATCGGGATTAGTTGCCCCGTCCCCAATCGGGTGAGACGGCTAAGGTTTCTCTCACTTTTCTCTCTCCCTCACGTCAGTGTCGCCGCCACCTCCCCTTCTCAACCCCTGCTCTCCTCTCTCTTCCTCGCCTCACCTCGGGTCGTTGCACGCCGGTAAGCATCGCGGCCGCTGATACTCTGTGTCGCTGCTCCTTCTAAGGGAGAGGTAGGATTTGCGGCTTGCTCCACCCAAATGCGCCCATCCTCCTCCACCCCTTCTGCCGACGGCGATGTTCGCACGCCCTTGCGTCGCCTTCCTCGATAGTCTCCTTCTCCCCACTGGCCGCCTCCACTCGCCCTCACTCATGGGCGCATCATGCGGCCCGAAAAGAGGGCACGGAAGCCAACCGTCATCGAGCATGAGCGACGCCGAATCCTCTCCTCTCTCTCGTCGTCTAACTCGGATGCAGCGCCCCAGGCAGATGAGACGCGGCTAGGAGGAGGAGCTGACGGCGGTTGTCAAGGAGATCCACCGCGAGCCACCCGGCGCGCCGGGATGAACTCTCTGGTGGAAGATGCATCCACATCCAGCAACCTCTGCACAACCACGCGCTCGAGGGAGAGGGGGAGCCCAGGGCCCGAGAGCTAGTTTTCTGGTCAATGGCAGATGGATCGGATTCGGGGTGCAGTCTTCCTCGAAGATCGAGAAAGCTATCTCCTTCTACACCATCAGGGGCACCATCAGGGGCACCACCAAGGTCGCCCGAGGTACATACTCTCCTTCCTGTTACAACATCGCCATTTGCGCCAATATTTGGTGATGTGGAGCATCCTACGATCATCCCCATGTATACTGCGACTACTCCCCAAGCCCCAAGAGCACATACGATGAGACCTCGACCATTCGCCATTGGACACAAGGTGAACCGCTTCTCTCCAAACCGTCACTTTCTACATGTGAGACATGGCTACTACCGCATGCATGACCAGGAACCAAGAGGAAGACCATGGAACAGCTAGGAGCATTGAAGAAGACGGCGAGGACACCAAGTGCGAGGAACAAGAGGAAGAGCTGCCAGGAAGCTACAGCTCTCGGACGTCGGACGACCTTCGGACATATGACGCCTGGAGATTCCGTCGGCCAGAACGACTCCAGCCGAGGCATCCTACAGTGCCTGGATGACCGCCCTCATCAGCAATCGGACGACCGACCCCGTCCGGATATCCGGCGTTCATCGACCAGAGCCGAAACGTCGGAAGTCTGACGCCCTCCTGACGTCCGGACCCCCGCGAGCGACCAGACGACCGACGCATGTCGGACATCCGACACCACCTTTCTGCACACAGTGTATCGGGCCGAGCCCATGTACCCCTTCGCCCTCACTTACCCCTTCATGGCCCTAGACTATATATATACTCCTACACCTCCACCATTCTAGGGTTAGCATAGGTTTAGCTCATTTTAGAGATAGAGCTTTGCTCATCCATGTGGTTCTACTCCATCGAGAGACCGCGGCCTCTACGGAGAAGATCCACGCTTGGATTCAAGACCCCTCATGGGAAGATCCCTCACGGACTCAAGACCCCCTCACGGAGATGAACTAGTTACCGTTTGTATCGTCCTTTGTTGACTTTGGATCGTGTATCTCTTTGTGTTCATGGATCTAGCACATGTGTGATCGTTCTCGTGGATTTGAGTGTTTTCCCTCGTGATTTTCCCTCGTATTTCCCCTTGTGTTCTTCGTGTTCTTCGTAGGATCCCCTCTACTTGTGAAAGATCGGCCTTAGGGTTACTATCCTACATCATCTTGGTATCATGAGCCACGTTGATCACGAATTTGGAGTCCCCGCCCCTCTTTTTCTAGCCTAGTTTTGTTTGATTTCGTCCTAAATTTCGAAAATCCCCACCAAAAATAGCCCCAATTTTTTTTGTGATGTTGTTAGTTTGATGTTTTGTCGATTTTTATCCATGGATTCGTTGTGTTTCGAATGGATCTGGCATCTCCACAAGTTTCCCCACTTTCCATCCACGAAATCTCCTCAATTTTGCCCCCCAAATCCCCAATTTCCGCCCAAAATCGCTTCCCGGATCTGAAATTCCGCGTTGAACCCTACCCACCGGACGACCGACGCTTTCTCGGATGTCCGTAGCCCCCGGAACCACCGGACGACCGGTACTTACCGGAAATCCGACCCCCTCCCCCGTCCAGAGTTGAAATCTCGGATTTCCGAGCTCTTTCGAACGTCCGTCCACCGGACATCCGACATTTCTCGGACGTCCGACACCTGTAGATATCAACTTCGGCTGATTTTTATTTCGCCCATAACTAATTCATCCGAACTCGGATTTTGACGTTCTTTAGCTTGTTTTGAAGCTATTGACATACCCCAACCTGCAAAAATACTACCACCATCATTTGACTCCATTAAATTTGGAACTTTGGCATATTTGCCTAGGGCCTTCACCACATCATCCGCATAACCACCACCGACTTCCGCAACCTAACCCATTTAATTCCCCATAGCATTAGTGGTTGCTTGAGTAGTTATTTGAGTCTCCTAAGGTGTTTCGGCTACTTAGGGACGGTTACTTCGTCATCAACCACCACGACCACTTCCGCATAATTTTGCCAACCATACATTAACACCACCCCAATTTAACCCAATTTTGTTTGAGTTGTGGCTTGTGTCTCATAAGGTGTTTCAACTACTTAGGGACAGCGACCTCAACTTCGACTCGCATAGCCCATCATTCTACTTCCGCATTCCCGAGTGCAAACCACCACCGCTTTTCGCTACCACCATTTGACATTTGCCTTTGAGATTTTGAGTTCGTGGTTTTTTCGTTTTCTAGGGTGTTTTGGCTAACTAGGAATGTTCGACATCGACAACACCGCCGTTCAACTTCGCCAAGGATTCGACATCGACCACTTCACCATTTTGACATCCTAACCGTAAGCAAGACGGTAACCTCTATATCATCTTGGTATCGTGGTATCCCTTCATTGTATATTCTCCTTGCCATTGCATTGTTAACCCCTAGCCCATTTTGCGTCACTTACCTATCGAGACTATCCATTGAGTATTGCCGGCAACGTTACTTATGCACATTAGTGATCATCAATCTACACCTTCCATTGCATACATACCATATCATATTGGTGGTATCATAGTACCATCCCTTGTGTCACAAGATTGTTCCCACATATACACAATTGCTATCTTTGTTTGTGCATTTCGCATATTGCCTATAACATTAAAAAATAAGCTTTTAAGCAAAGAAAAAGAGAGCAAAGAAGCTTGTAAGCAATAGCCATAGCATCCTAACACATTGCATATAAGATTGTCATATCCGATCATCTTGGATCATACCACCAGAACATCGTACATACATACATACCATACTTGGGATAGAAAGTTGATACATTTGGCATCTTATAGGTTGTGCACAAGTGTTATATCCGCGTACTGAGCAATTGTGCTAGTGTCTCTCTTGAGTTGTGCAACACGAGCATTTTCCGTGGATTCCACATTTTGTGCTCATTCCTTGGTTGCACGACCCCATTTATCTATCTGTGTGTGTGTTTCTATGTGTCACCCATTGCTATTGGTCTACTTGTTTTACTTGCGAATTTGGGAATCTCTTTCAATATTATTGACTCTTGCTAACATTTTGCATCAAATATTTGTGCCACTATCCTCACCAAGCTCCACCAAAAGCTTTACTTGTGTAGGTGTGAGAATCGACAAGATCCGATACCAATTGTATTATTTCCTTGTTACATTATTGAGTGATCATTGATTCATCTTCAACATTGGATAAGGTACATTGGTCTAGTTCTTCTCTTTCTCCCACTCACATTTGCTCGAGTCTTGTGATGGATAGGCAAGGAATTTCATCTCCAGTCTTCGACAACAACGACGGCGCGAAGAACTACATCACCAAAACGTCCATCTTCGATCTACAACGGCAAATGCAAGACACACACTCAAAATTGCGAGAGCGCATCGAAAACCTCGCCATCGACATACGACACTCCGAAGCACATACAAGAGACTACTTCGACAACAAGTTTTCCACACAAAAGGAGGAGAGGGATGCACGGATGGAGGAGATTCGGACCTTGTTGGTCAACCGCTCTTCCCCTTCGTCATCCTCAAGGTGACAGCGAGCAAGTCGATCATCTTCGGAGCGCCCACACGACACAAGCGCAATTCGTCCATGTCCACATCTCCATGGCGACCACCATCACATTCGTGATCCACAGCGTCATGAAGGGCAAGTCACCTCCAAGCAACATGTGCACGACGACGATGAATGACATCTACGACGAGCTCAAGCACGACAACGACATCATGAACATGAAGATGCTCCACAAGCGCAAACCTACAAGTCCCAACAAGCTCTACATCAAGCTATGGCCAAACTTCATGAGCAAAAGAGAAGACCGCGAGACGAGCACCACCAAGACGGAGCTACGGCTACAACAACCACTTCGGCATTTTCGCCAAGTGCTATCAAGGCATCTTCGCCTTCGGACATACGACATCTTTGCCTAATTCCCATGAGTACGCCTACATCGACATCATCAAGTCCAAGGTGACCACCTACAAGCGAGGGCGACACTTCCATCTTAGGAAGCCCATCAAGGAAGATGACCGAGCATGGGAAATTCCCTTCGGTCATGGAGATAAGCTATGAGGTGCCACATCATATGGGCCTCTTACAAGACGAGGGCGATAAGATGGTCGAGCAAGGGCCATCCCCTTCGACTAAGGCGACGAGCATGAACCTCTTCAACAACATGAAGACATCGCCCATATTGGACTCATACTCCAAGTCAAGCTACGAGACCGCACATGAGACCCTCACTTTGGTCTCGGAGGAGAGTGATGATTTGCCACACCTTACGACATTCTTCTTCGGAGGCATTATGGATGAGGAGGTTGAGCATGGGACTATCCCTTCAACCAAGGCGGTGATAGGAGTTGAGCATGGAGCATTTGCACCTACATCTCTCCAACACCTACATATGACGAGATGACCCAATTCCCATCTGTGGAGAGCCACCCCACCATGAGTGATATGAGTGACTCCATCGTATGTGATATTGAGTGCATTTCCTATGAGAGGATGAGTGTGACCACCACTAGCCCCACACATGAGAGCATGCCACACATCCTATGTGAGGTTGAGAGCCAAGTGAGTGACTCCACCAACCATACGAGTGAGAGCATCCAAGAGTGAGTGAGTGAGGTAGTTGATAGGGCATGTGAGGCCACTATGATTTCTAATGACTTAGCCTCTACTCCGAGTGTGTTTTCTTTGGTGCTAGGTCTCATACATGACGACATGCCTACCCTCGACGAGTCCATCCCTCCAATGGGAAAACCGATGGCCATGGTGTAAGAAGATGCACCCCCCACATGGTACCATCAAGTTGCAACCTCACCTACAACACATGAGCAGCGCTCCAAAGGTAACATAGGTGATGGTGCTTCAGTTGTCACACTAGTGGACTATCTTACCAATGATTGCTTGCATGATGTTGACACACCTATTACCATGCTTCATGCTGGTGCGACTTTCTCATGTCATGACTTACCAATTTATGATGAATATGCTGATGAGCATGTTGAGTTGCCTAGTTGTGATGCTATGCTCCATAGGATATCACGTGAAAGTTCTATTGGTCACATCATGTTTGATAACCCAATTTGTCATATGCTATGAGTGAGATTTCTCATATTGTTTCATTACAATCTCAACATAGTAACTATGCATGCCCCATTAAAATAAATCCCATTTGCACTTATGGCATAGATGACGAGATGATGGTTATTGGCTTTTGTTTTTCATGCGATGATATTGCCATGCTTTCATTACATGATTTGCGCAATTCATCTACTATGTCATGCCATGATCACATAGAACCAAAATGCTTTGTTTTGGATATTGTCAATATTCTCCATGTGATGTTTCCATTGATGCTCGAGGATACCCCCATTGTTTCCTCATAAATATTAGGAGTTTTTGATGCATTCCATACATTGCATGATTCCCATGATTGTGTGCACCATATGCATTCCATGAATAACAATGCTCTACATATTTCTCATGATACAATACACAACTTGGGTCTCCATTATGATATACATAACAACAAACCTCTCATGATGGATGACATGTTTCTATATCTCGCATCTCATTTATTTGAGCATTGGCTATTTTGCGCTAACCAACACATGCACATGCGCATCATAATGGATCATGTGTACATATACCACGCACACACAATTTTCCCCTTGTTTTTGTTTTGTGTAGGTACTTATGCAAACTCATGAGTTGATGAAACGAGCTCTTGAGAGCAACGACAATTTGGGATCACGTGAATTGTCCTTACCACCGCTCTCTTCGCGCAACAACTACGTGCATCTTGTTGTGGTTCTAAGCCTGACAGTAGAAAGGGGGGTAGGTATGGAGAGGCAAGATCTTAGTTATGGCGAAGATGTACACACGATGTTTACGAGTTCAGGCCCTTCTCGGAGGAAGTAATAGCCCTACGTCTCGGTGCCCGGAGGCGGTCGATTGGATCATGTGTGTTGAATTACAGAGTGTGCGAACCCATGTTGATAGAGGCCGAGGTGTCCCGATCTTTCGATGAGATGATAACTATCGATTTGGTGGAAACGACTTTGACGATCCGACTACAAATGTGCACGACGTTGCGCCTTAGCAATCGCTAAACCAATCTCCTGAGGTTATTGACCACGCCGGAGCACGATCAACCTGACCACGAAGGTCTATTCCTGCAAGCAATCGAAGAACGAGCAAGAATATGATAAAAGCAATCTAAATATTGCGAATATGCATGAAGTATTGTTAAAGGTGGGGATCCGTAAGCGGTCTTGGTCTGGTCGTTGGACACAAACGAAGTACATGAAGTTGCAATGGCTAACTTTTAACTAAACAAATCCCAAGGGAAAAGCTACTAGATGGATCTACTTATATAGGAGCAAGGGGTGGCGGCCAAGGATGTGGGAGGATGTCCCAAGGCAGCCTAAAACTAACCCTAGGTCGTAAAAGGCCAATGGGCCCAAGTGGAGGTGATGTAACACCTTTGGACTTGTAGTTTGACTCGGATTCTGCTGCAGCATCAGATTCTTTCGTCCATAACTCAATGCTCCGGACGAATTTGAAGATGATTCCAATTGGGTTGGAAAGTGCATGAAATCTAGTTTCCAACAAAAAAGGAATCACCCAATTCGGAGTCCGTATGAAAAAGTTGTGGGCGTTTTGAGTCAGATATGTCTGTGCAGTCCGAATCTGAATCCAGAACGTGAGAGACTTGGACTCTATCTTCTCTTGGGCCAAAAGTGACGTGAGAGAACTTTTTTGAACAGAAAATAAACATATCTTTCTTCCTTATCTTCATATGTGGATTGTACAAATGTCCCATACACCTGCAATTAGGCAAAACACAAAAGTGTGTGAAGTATTTTTGTTCTGGATAACATAAATAGATTATTGAATAGTTTGCACTAGAAATCACCTGACAAATATGCATATATGCAATATTTTTGGTCATATCCAAGGTAGTCATGTCCTCATCATCCTCCCCATCTTGAAAATAAAGTCGTCCTGGCGTTGCTTAATCTAAAATGTGGCTAACAAAAGAGACAAGGTGTACATGTTGTATATGTATACATCATCCATTTTTACTTCCCTTGATTTTTGCATATATGACACATGAATAGATGAGTAACTTGCATAGTTCATAAAATCTAAAGCCAACAAATTAGCACAAGAACTAGAAGGCATGAAAATATTGCAACTCAGTTTGCACATATAAGTGAAGCTCTTATTCATTTCAAAAGATTGACAATGTTCATCATTAAACCATCCCAACATTGGTGAATAAACCTTATTTGAATCAAATTTACATGCTACAACATGCTTAGATAAGGAAACATGCAATGAGTCATTCGACACAGAATCATCACCAAGATTAAAGGTCATATCAAAATGATTAAACATTGATTCGTTTGCATCAACAGTTAATTCAATGGGTGCACTTAAAATTGTTGGTATTTCAGTTGTTTGATCATATGACACAGTCATGACAGTATCAAGATTCTCTAAAATAGGTGATGTGCTCAAATCACCAGGTAACTCAACACATGATGCATTCAAGTTAACTAGGGATGCATCAGTCTCATGTGAAGTTATATCATCAATACCTTTACTCTTACCTTGTCGCAAAGACGTAGCTGATGTAGGTACGGGCGTTGACAATGCACCATACACTTGAGATGATGTCGCGCTCACAATCTAAGGTGGGGCTGCTCTAGTAGGTGCAACGGTGGAGGAACCAACCGGTGGTGGTGAGCATGAACTGGAATAGTAGTTGTTGTAGTCACCCAATGCATCCTCCTATATCTGTCTCTCAAAGGTACAAGCGTGAACATACATGCCAGTAATGCAACGAGGAATATAGTGAAATCTTGCACGGATATCATGGTTCAAACCACCAAAAAATCTATTCATTATATCATCCTCAGATTTTTCTATGTCACAATGATGCATATAAGATTTGAACTCTTGGTAGTAAGCATGAACGGTGTTACTGCCTTGTTTTAATTGTTCCAAATTGCGAAGCAATTCACGATGATAGTAAGGAGGAAAAAATTGTTGTCTCATTACAGCTTTCAAAACTTTCCAAGTTGTGGGTTGGTTATCAATGTTTTTCTTACAATGCACACTCCACCAAACAGAAGCAAAGCCAGTAAATGCTCTAGTGGCAGCTCATACTCACTCAAGTTCAGAAAAGTCATGGTTACTAAAAACTTGTTCTACTTCAAACTCCCAAGCTAGATAAATAGCAGGATTAAATCTACCTTCAAATGACGGTAAAGAGATAATCTGACCATGTGCTTGTGTGTGTTGTCCCAACTCTTGTGATGGTGAAGATGTGTCCGTCGTCCAAGAACTTCTATCTCCGGAACCTGTCATGATTAGTAGAAACAAGAAACAAAATTCGAGAATAATGTTCCTATGAACTACTAGGATGTGGTTGTAAAGTGCTCACAGTAAAGCAAATATCAATATCTTATAAGTTCTTACCATGCGGCAGGTGGTGACAGGCAACCAGCGATGTCAAATAACTCCAAAGATTGTGTAAAGCGATTGCCAGGGGAACGTATGTATACATGGTGTAGAAATATGTGGAGCTGGGTTGGCTATATATGGTAGCAAAAGATTAGCAATAATCAATTCAGAGATGCAATGTTGAATAAACGCTCAACGACGGTACTGTGCTGGTCCTAGGCTAGACCGGACGCGAGCCTAGAACACTAATGAGGTCACAGCATAGCACAACTAGCATCAATGAAGGATACTAAGTAGCTCTTTACAACAAGATATAAGTGAAGATCACAACGACAGTAAAGATAATGATGAAAAACAACTGCCAAGCAGGATATACAACAACTCTCTCTCCAACTTTCCTCTTGGAAAGTTTCAGCCAATTTTCTGATAAATTTTTTCAAATAATGCTACTAACTCAAGCTTTCCAATGCAAAAAGAATCACTCAATTCCGAGTTGATATGAGGAGTCAAAAAAATTCTAAAACTGGCTTGAAAAACTAGAATAAGCTGTGTTCGCGAACTTAGGAGGCAAAAAGACCTATTTAGAAGCTGTTTTGAGGTGCGAAATATTGAACAAGCTTCTGTAACTATTTAGATGCGGCTCGTTTCTAGCTTTAATTTGAGTACTCGTGGAGCCAAAACGGACTTCGTATGAGGAAGTTATGCCTGTTTTACTTAGCAGTGCACAAAACAGATTCCAATCCGAATTCTGCTACGAGATTGAGTCTAGATAGATCCGAACTTTTTTTTCTCTTTTTTTTCCTCACACTTTTTTCTTTTTCTTTCTCACTTTTTTTTCTTTTTTGTCTTTCCTTTTTTTCTCTCTTTTTTCCTCTATCTTTTTTTTCTCCCTCTTTCCAAGACAAACTAGATAAGATGCAGATTGGATCAGGCGAAGATGTGAATGACCTCAACTATGATTATGATAATGAACAGTGCATAACACGTGGTGGAAATTGATGGATGGGATGGTGGACAGCGGAAGGGATAATGATGCAGTGGCGGCGTGACTAATGTGAACAGAACTCGAAACTCTAAAGGAACTAGACACCAAGACCAGCAACTCGACACGACGATGTATCAGATAATTCAATAATGCAAACAATGAAAAGATAATTGCAAAGGCTCAGACTAGCTAGGACAAAGGATGAATAGATCTAACTTTTTTTGTGGTTTTTTCTTGGACAATAGGTAAGAAAATAAATCTAATCTAGGGATGACAGGAAATTCTCACCGGGCATCCTGAAAATTGATACCACTTGATCGGGGCGGGGGTGTCCCGATCTTTCGATGAGATGATAACTATCAATTTGGTGGAAACGACTTTGACGATCCGACTACAAACATGCACGATGTTGCGCCTTAGCAATCGCTAAACCAATCTCCTGAGGTTATTGACCACGCCGGAGCACAATCAACCTGACCACGAAGGTCTATTCCTGCAAGCAATCGAAGAACGAGCAAGAATATAATAAAAGCAATCTGAATATTGCGAATATGTATGAAGTATTGATAAAGGTGGGGATCCGTAAGCGGTCTTGGTCTGGTCGTTGGACACAAACGAAGTACATGAAGTTGCGTTGGCTAACTTTTAACTAAACAAATCCCAAGGGGTGGCGGCAAGGGGCAAGGGGTGGCGGCCAAGGAGGTGGGAGGACGTCCAAAGGCAGCCTAAAACTAACCCTATGTCGTACAAGGCCAATGGATCCAAGTGGAGGTGACGTAACACCTTTGGACTTGTAGTTTGACTCGGATTCTACTGCAGCATCAGATTGTTTCGTCCTTAACTCAACGCTCCGGACGAATTTGAAGGTGATTCCAATTGGGTTGGAAAGTGCATGAAATCTAGTTTCCAACAAAAAAAGAATCACCCAATTCGGAGTCTGTATGAAAAAGTTATGGGCGTTTTGAGTCAGATATGTCCGTGCATTCCGAATCTGAATTCAGAACGTGAGAGACTTGGACTCTATCTTCTTTTGGGCCAAAAGTGATGTGAGAGAACTTTTTGAACAGCAAATAAACATCTCTTTCTTCCTTATCTTCATATGTGGATTGTACAAATGTCCCATACACCTGCAATTAGACAAAACACAAAAGTGTGTGAAGTATTTTTGTTCTGGATAACATAAATAGATTATGAATAGTTTGCACTAGAAATCATCTGACAAATATGCATATATGCAATATTTTTGGTTATATCCAAGGTAGTCATGTCCTCATCACCTGTCCCAGAGGAGGAGGGTGGCTTATATAGAGTGCGCCAAGACCCCAGCCCACCTCCATTACAAGGAGCTTAATGTACATAAAGCAAGGGCATTACTGGTAACGCCGGCATTTAGTACTCTTAATGCTCATGAAGGCTAAGGAGTAAATATCTGGCCGTTGTATGCTCTTCCGGCTTCTGGTCTTCGATATGGTCGAGTGATCTTCCTTGTGGTCGAGTGATGACAGGTAATGATTGTCGAGTGGAGTGAATGTCGAGTGGATTGCACTCGACGTACAAGACTGGTGTTCTTCTGTTGACTCTTGGTCTTTCCATCTTCCAGGGTAGTGACATTGGGTAGGACGTATAGGTCGAGCCTATGACCCTACCCCGAGTCTATATCCTCATTAGTAGCCCCCGAATGGATTAAGGTGTGAGAGGAAAGTAAGACAGCGTTGGACCTGTCCCGTGCTTCGTGTCTCTGCGAGTGTTACCTGTTAGACTGAACGCCTGCGTTGATACTTCAGAGTCGACTCGCTTGCCTTGATCCATTCAGGAAGTCGTCGATTTAACTGGTGGCCTCATGCGCCGAGTGTCGTGTGGGAGCGTGAGATCTCGGGCGATATTGTCTACGGGGAATCCCGGATTCTGCGGGATATGAAATTTCGGAGGCGCGCGCGGGTAGGAGGGCGCCAAAAAAAGGGAAACCCAGACAAGCCGAGACGCCTCAATTATCACGCCACCTTTTTCGCCACGTTCGTTGTGCGCAACTGTAGCAGAATTTGACGGGATTGCCCGGCCCCACGCGTCAGTCACTCGGAGGGGAGCCTTTATAAGGCGATGGGGCCGGGGTGCTTGCACTGTGCACGCCCGCCTCTTCTTCTCCTTTCTCTGCTCCTCGGCCAAACCAAGCGCTACCACCTCCAACGTTGCCGCTTTCCCACCATGGTGAAGGACAAGACGGCGGCGCTAGAGCGCGCCAAGAAGGCGACGGGGTGGCGAAGGGCAAGAAACCAAGCCGCGGATCGTCATCGTGCTCGGGGTTGCCGCCAGGCTGGATCCAAGGCGATTGGATCCGGTCTTCGATTCGGCAGGAGGATCTGACCGAGCTGGAAGGAGACCAGGCTGATTGCAGAGGGAGCGGCGAGGCTGCCAAAGGGAGAGACGGAGCCGCAACCTCGACCGGGTGAGTGTGTCTTGCTCGCCACCCATGTCGACCGGGGCTTCTCGCTTCCTCCGCATCCTTTCTTCCGAGGGTTTTTGAACTTTTTCAGGGCACAGCTCCATCACTTTTTCCCCAACACCATCACGTATCTAGCCGCGTTCGTGTTGATGTGCGAGAACTTCTTAGGGTGTCGACCGCACTGGGGTCTCTTCAAACACATCTTCACCATTCGTTCCCAGTCGGTTAAGAAGGCGAAGTCGAGTGACTCGAAAACCCATGTTATCCAAATGTGCGGGGGTTTAGATATCCAAAAGAGGAATAGGAGTGTTTTCCCCGCTATGATCCTCCCTGAATCCATCAGGGGCTGGCAATTGACCTGGTTCTACTGCCAGGACGTGGCGACTCCGGGCCAGTCGACCAATCTTCCTCCTTTTTCATTCGACCGTCTCCAGACTCCTGCTCCACTGAAGGTTACTGCTGCTGAGACCATGGAGACGAGGATGGTAGTGGACCGAGTGGTCCAGCTCATCAATGATGGTGTCACTAGAATGGACTTGCTGGAGGTGTTCCTCACTCGGCGTATCCAGCTTCTCTAGTCTCGTGACCACCCGATGTGGTTGTACTCTGGGCCGGGTGACTCCACTCGGGTCCATCCAGAAGAAGTGCCGCTCGGCACCGTGGCCTTGTGGTTGAAGGGTATCACGGGCAATCAAGATAACCCTAGAGGATCCAGGCGAGTCGCCCCTTTCGAAAGTGACAACCCACCCGACAAGGTACCTTCTCCGTTCCGACTGTTTTCCGCTTGCATTCCGACTGTGTTTGGTGTTGGCTGACTCTTGTGTTTGGCCAACTTGCTTTACAGGTATTCACAGAGATGTACTCAATGCTCAACGGCGAATAGGATTTGGCTCAGGACCAGGAGGGGGAGGACAGCGTAGAGGAGAGTGGCGAATGGGAGTCCCCGGGAGAGGAGGAGGAGGAGGAGAGCGAGGAGTCGGACGAGGAGGAAGAGGTCGACTCGCCGCCGCTCTCTGAGCGTCGATCCAAGCAGCAACACGATCCATCCGGCGGTTGAGTGAAGAGTGTGGCTCCAGGCGCCACCACCCAGAAGCTCACTCGGACATCGACTCCGGAGCCGACGGAGAAGGTGGCTAAGCAGCCTAAAGTCGCCCCTTCCAAGACCCGCAAGACGCTGCCGTGCATCAATATGGACGTCCCCGTTGCCTCAGGGTGGGTATCTTGTTTGCGTTTTTGTAAGTCGACTGAAGGTTTTCCCGATCCACTGACTAGTTCTTGTGTCTTTTCAGCCCCACCTCCGCTGCCACTGACATGGACATTGACAAGGCACCAGAAGACGAAGAAGCCACCTCATGGGCTGGTAAGTTCATTCAACTCAGTCCTGTTCAACCGAGTGGGTGGTCGATTGACTGAAAATTTGGTGCTTCTCTTCTTATGTAGCTCCGCAAGATATTGTTATGCTTCCTGATGACTAAGAGGAAGAAGAACCCCCACAAGAGAGGAAGAAGAAGAGTGGAGGTTCGAGCAGAAGGAGACTTGAAGTCCAAATCCCTAAGTCGACGCCGGTACCCGAGGCGACAGCTCGGACTAACATCACATTTGCCAACCCGTTGATGACTGATCGTCCGTCGGGGTCGACTGCACAGACACCTGCTGCACCGGTGCAACTCCATTTGTCTGACCCGGCCGCTACTTTGACCCCTCTAGAGCCATCCCTTTTTGCTGCATATCAAACTCCGGATGATTCGCCAAGTGCCGCTAGGGAAGCTCTTCGCCAGGAAAATCTTGTCATGGAGCAGGTGAAGGTGATGCGTGAGGCTAGTCAGATAGCCTACAATGCCAACACTGCCCTTCAGACCAATGTTCAGGTTAGTAAACTTCCGACTGAACTTTTGAATGTTGCTTTATATCTGATCACCCACTGGGTGTTCCTTCATTTAGAACCCAAGAAATCTCTGATTTTGCACTTTCCAAATCAGTGGGGGCACGTCGAGTGCACCCACTGGATGTAGTCCCCGAGACCACGGTCGGCTGCTGGCAGTCGACTGAGGTCTGATGAGTGTTGGTCATTCTGCCTCTGCTTTTTTTACTAAGTATTGATCTAATCCAGTGGGGGCACGCTGAGTGCACCCACTGGGTGTAGTCCCCAAGACTACTATTGAATATTTTATTCGGCAGTAGTCTTAGAGTAAACCTTCTCTTTTGCTGTTGTTTGTATATGTCAACTGATATGTCTGTCTTCTTGTCTGCAGAGGTCTTGTGATCTTGGAGCTCGGCTCACCGAATTAAAGAAGAAGCATATCAGTGTGGAACTTGATCTCGAACTTGCGAAGAAGAATCTGAAGAAAGCTGAAGAAGAAACAGCCATCATGGGAGGTAATCATTCGGCCATTTTATCTGCTTTGTAGCTTTACACTTGGCACTGGCTTTGCTTTCAGTCTCTTTGAACCGAGTGAATTCGCATAAGCAGATGTGCGTAGTGAAAATCGCCAACTCCAGTCTTGTCTGAAGAGTGTTGTTTCTTTAGAGAGGATGAAGGAAGCTCTAGAGCAGAAGGATCTGGACCTTGCAACTGCTCAAAAGGAAGCGCGCGAGAAGACGAAGCTTGCGGACAAGAAGCTGGCTTCGGTCGGCAAGCTAGAGGATGAGAACGCGACGTTGAAGACGGCTGTCTCGGACGCTAATCGTGAAGTTGAGCAGCTGCGGAAGGACAAGGAGAACTTGACCGCTGAAGTCGAAGGCCTCAGAACCAAGACTGGCAAGCTAGAGTCTCATTTAGAGCAACTTGCGACAAAGCTTGTCCTGAAGCTTGAGGGTACGTCTGTCCCGTTAAATAACTGTCACCGACTGAGATTTGCAATACTGTTGACTCATTGTTTGTTGTGATGAAACAGAACTCTATCAGGATTTCGAGGCCGAAACTGGACGGGTCGAGACAGTTCTCGACCCTATCAACTGCCTCATGAAGGATGAAGCCGCGATGAACTTGCTCCGACTGGAATCGCGCTTGGATGATGCAGTTGACTATCTGGCTCGGCTGAAGGCGGTGATGACCCGAGTGGACGCTGAGCTCTGGCCTCGGGAGGAACTGTTGCAAGACCTTGAGTCCTTGATGGCTCAGCTAAACCAGATTCCAAGTCGAGTGCAAGAGTGGAAGAAATCCTCTGCCCGTTGTGGTGCTGATGTCGCTTTGTCTCTGGTCCGAGTGCATTGCAAGGAAGCTAAAGAAGACAATTTGGCATCTCTCAAAGTGGCGAACACTAAGAAGCACTCCTTCCAGGATTTCATGGACACTTTCCTCGAGGTAGCCACTCGCATCGCCGACAACATCGACCTCGACAGCTTCTGCGACCCGGCCAGTCCTTCTCCCGCCGAGTAATCAAAAGAAAAACATTATGTTTATCACTTTTATTTGCCTCGGAATGCCGAGTGAATTTGTAACCGTTAAAACTCCTTCGGGCCTGATGCCCGAGCACTTTATTCTGCGGTTAAGAAACTTTGGATTTGTCACCTCATAAACTGCGTCTGTCTTTGATCGAAAACCATTTTTTTTGAATTGTTGTCTGTTTGCTTGATGCAGCTGCTGGAGAAGGTTGGCCAGTCGACTGATTGGATGATCCTTGGGCAACCTTGATCAGTTTATCAGCGAGGCGTTCCAGTCGACTGATCGGACGATCCTTGAGCGGCATTGATCAGCTCATCAGCAAGGCATTCAACAATGGTCTCATCGTTCCAGTCGACCAATCGGGTGCATTGATCAGCTCATCAGCAAGGCACTCAGCAATGGTCTTGACGTTCCAATCGACCGGTTGGGTGATCCTTAAGTAGCATTGATCAGCTCATCAGCAAGGTACTCAGCTTCTGGAGAAGGATGGCCAGTCGCCTGTTTGAGCAACCTTTGAATAACATTGATCAGCTAATCAGCAAGGCACTCAACAATGGTCTCGTCGTTCCAGTCGACCAATCGGGTGCATTGATCAGCTCATCAGCAAGGCACTCAGCAATGGTCTTGACGTTCCAGTCGACCGGTTGGGTGATCCTTGAGTAGCATTGATCAGCTCATCAATAAGGTACTTAGCTTCTGTTGAAGGACAGCCAGTCACCTGATCGAGCAACTTTTGAATAACATTGATCAGCTCATCAACAAGGCACTCAGCAATGGTCTTGACGTCCCAGTCGACCGGTTGGGTAAGGTTTTCGAACCTTAGGTGAGTACGAGACTGCGGCTAAGCCTCCTGAGTGAGAGGATTGCTCTTCACTCGGTGAGATTTTTCAAACTTAGGCGAGTACGAGACTGCAGCTAAGCCCTCGAGTGGGAGGATCGCTCTCCACTTGGTGGGATTTTTTTAAAACCTAGGCGAGTACGAGACTGCAGCTAAGCCCTCGAGTGGGAGGATCGCTCTCCACTTGGTAGGATTTTTCATTACTTAGGCGAGCACTGGGCTGCAGCTAAGCCTCCCGAGTGAGAGGATTGCTCTTCACTCGGTAGGATTTTTTCGAACTTAGGCGAGTACGAGACTGTA